>NW_021703778.1:82421399-82621989 GCF_005190385.1 Monodon monoceros
GTTCTGGCTTGAATGGTGAGAGACGTAGTTATAAGAACGGGTAAGAACGTTCTGGCTTGAATGGTGAGAGACTTTTCTTTGAAGCACAGAACAGCAATCAGATTCTTATATCTAGATCGGTGATCTAAATTTCTACTTGCTGATACCCTGATTTGACATCTCTAGCAGCCCTAGTTGTTCTGGGTTTTACATGTGCTCTTTGGTTGTAAAGGTTGCTGTGAATCAAGGTCACCTCGTTATAGATGTGGCTGTCCAGGTACAATCTAGATATGCTGCAGGTGGTGACATCATTCTGTCCCAATAGCCCAAAAGTGCATGGAAGAGGAGTTGTTTTATACAAATGGGAAAGCCTGACTGGTACAGTAAGGAAGTTAGCTGAAGTTCATCATAGAATCTCAGCGTAGAATTATCCTTTAAATCTTTTCCATCAACTTCTCTCCACAGAATTTTTAGTGATGACATCTCCAGTCTGTGTTTGTATCCCTCTAGAGGAGGAAAACACACCACTTCTGAAAAGGGCCTTTTCTGTCTTTGCATAGTTTTGATTAGACAGTTTGTCCATCATTTGATCCAAATTGATCTTCTTTTGCTTTATTAGCCATTGGGTTAATTTTTCTTCTGAGGCCAAAGCAGAGCAGGTGTGTCTCCTATTTCATGTGACAACCCTTCTGATGTTTGGCTCACTGAGTAGACTAGCCTCCAGAACAATCATCTCCAATTCCCTTTCTTTTCAAAAAGCTTCAGCTCTGCTATCATTTCTTAAAGTGGGTTGCTCCAAAGTCAAGCAATATTCCAAAAGTTATTTGATCAGCTTGAAGTAGAAGGATTATTAATGTAGCCCAAGATTGCTCTGGCTCTCTGGTGATTGTTGACTCCTATTAATCTCCTATTAATCTCATTTTCATTATTAATGATCAGGACTGTGCCACATTTATCTCTGCATCTTGCTTGTCATAGAACAGGCCTTACTCTGCTGTGCCATGTGTGGACTTACGAACATGTCTTCTGCATCGTCACTGAATTCTAAACCAATGGGCCAATCAAAATAGAGGCTCTGGGGGGGTGGAGTCCAGGCATTGGTATTAAAAAAAAAACTCCCCATGTGGTTCTAATGAGCAACCAGGTTAAGAGTCACCAATATAAGCTCTTAATTAAAGTATTGAGCACAACACAGTTGAGGACAGAGTCATGTGCCATATCATACCTCCCAACAGGTTGCCATTGGGCCATTAATAATTATGTCTTGTTGCCTTAACTAGTTTCCAATTTCTATAATTAACTGTCCTTGTCCTGGCTGCCAACCCAAGTTTTGTTTAATTATGCTATATTATTGCTCTCTATCTTAAAAAGCAGAGAGCCTTTTAAAAAATATTAAATCTATTATACTGCTGGTTTAGATAACTTTTATATGGAAGCAGAAGGATAGAATGAATAATTGAACTTTGAAGATTCCTTTCCAAGTCATGTTTCTATGATTCTTGCAAACCACAAAGTCCTGTGCTGCAATATTTTAAACACTCTTGTAGGCCAAATGCCACAAAAACGCCATTGTTATAAGCAAGACATTTGTGAGTTTAGGAGCACAAATGGGCTGGACTTCATAATGTCTGGCAGAGAAAGCACTGCTCAGACTTTTCTAGGTGAGAAAATAAGCTAAAGGAATGTTTGATTTCTTTTCTTCTCCCTCACTCTCTGATATGGAAAAGTTAATGAACTGCACAAAGATGTTATGCTAAAAAATGTGAAAAATCTATATTTATGCTAGAGCCTATCTTTCTTTGGCAAATGTACTTCTCAAAGTTATGTACTGGAAATTACTTCTTTGTGTTGTGAATTACTAACCATTATATTAGCTCCTGTTTGTTCTGATAAATGGAATTGCATTTCCCTCATGTATTATTTTGCATTAAAAAAATTGGGTTTATCTGGCTTGTATTGAGTGATTAGGAATTGTTTATCACTTTGTTAAATCCTATAGAGACTTAAAAAAGTATAAGGAAGGGTCTTAGCTCCTCAGAGATTTGCTATCCCCTTGAGACTATTTTATATACAGAAATGAAATAACAGTACAAGACATTATAATATTAAGTATAAAATTGAATGGTGTTAGACTTACAATTAATGTTTTCACTATATCTGGGTAAGGGAGATAATTTTCTAATAAGAGATAAATTCTTTTTCTTTTTTTTAACACCTTTATTGGAGTATAATTGCTTTACAGTGGTGTGTTAGTTTCTGCTTTATAACAAAGTGAATCAGCTTTACATATACTTATATCCCCATATCCCGTCCCTCTTGTGTCTCCCTCCCACCCTCCCTATGCCTAACACATATATATGGAATCTAAAAAAAAAAACAAAAAATACCCCAAAAATGGTTATGAAGAACCTAGGGGTGGGACAGGAATAAAGAGGCAGACGTAGAGAATGGACTTAAGGACACGGGGAGGGGGAAGGGTAAGCTGAGATGAAGTGAGAGAGTGGCATGGACTTATTTATATACACTCCCAAAGGTAAAATAGATAGCTAGTGGGAAGCAGCCACATGGCACAGGGAGATCAGCTCGGTGCTTTGTGAGATAAATTCTTTTTAAAAAACTTGTTCATGTTGTTAATAAATGTCTTTTGAAAAATATACCATGTTGCATTTATATAGTATAAAAATGGTCTAACTTGATTTGGAAACTTACTAATTTGCACTGCACTTTGAACCCTTGTCTGGATGTGTGAAACCATTGGCTACTCAGAAAGCCCAGTACCAGTCCCCTTTAAGTCCATCTAAACCTAAACTGACTGAAGAAAATGATGTGCTCCTTCGAAAGTTCTAGGTTATTCTGGAATTGAATGTTTTGAGTATGAAAGGCAGTTGAATTTTTTTGTTTGTTTAGTTCGAATGTGAATTTTATATGTGTGATTATTAAAAATAACTAAAGTATTTTGACATTAGGAATAGTTCTGAATTTATGCTTTATGAGCAAATAATTATAAATAAATTCCTGAACCAATACAGGACCTATATGTTATTTCCTGTGCAAATGGTCAGGTTTTTTGCATTTTTTCATTTTTAAAAAAGGCTTCCTCCTGCCCTCTTCCCCTTCTCTTCCTGCCATGCTCCCCCGTGCCTCCACATACCTGTGGAATTTCTTCCACGGTCTTTTGTTTTCCAACTTAATGCTTGATCTGATCTTTTTATTTGCCAGAGCTTTAACTGAAAATGCATGAAGAATCTCTGATTTTTATTTTCATCCAATGTATTTTTCTAAGGATTGAATGAGAAATCTAGAAAAATGTCTTCAGCTGAGTCAAAAGGACATTTTCTTTCTATAGTCTAAGCAGTGGTGTAAGGCATTTCAGTGTTTTAGCTCTGATGTTGATTCCGCTCTAGTCTACTAGTGAAATCAAGTATCTCACAAGGTTCCCCATCTATAGTGGACAAATGGGACTTTTTTGGATATGTACGAATTTCACTAAATTATTTGCACAGCCTTTTGAAAAATACATGTACCTTTCTTATATCATAGAAATTTGTATTTATCAAAACTCTTAGAGGCTATTTAATACTTTGCTTCTTGAAAAGCGGGCCTCTAACAAGCATCATCTTCTCCCCTGGAGCTTGTTAGAAATTCAGAACCTCAGGTCACATCACAAAACTACTGAGTCAGAATCTGCATTTGAACCCAAATGATTCATACACACATTTGAGTTTCAGAAGCACTGGACAGATCCTCTATTCTTATTTCAGTTAGGAGTGCCCTGAAGATTCTGGCAAGAGCAAAGAGGTGAGGAGGGAGAAAAGTATTTAATTAGGAAGCACAGTGCCAGTGCTTTTATACCTTTATTTTTATTTATTTATTTTTTTGCGGTACGCGGGCCTCTCATTGCCGTGGCCCCTCCCGCCGCGGAGCACAGGCTCCGGACGCGCAGGCCCAGCGACCACGGCCCACAGGCCCAGCCGCTCCGCGGCACGCAGGAACCCCCCCCCTCCCCGGACCGGGGCACGAACCCGCGCCCCCCCGCATCGGCAGGCGGACTCCCAACCACTGCGCCACCAGGGAAGCCCAGTGCCAGTGCTTTTATATGCATTACCTCATATGATCTTCCCAACTCTGCATGGTAACTATTATTATTCACATTTTACAGATGGGGAAACTGAAGATTGGCGGGACTAAAATTTTTTTCGAAGGCCACTTAGTTGGTAAAATGTAGAGCCACCTTTCAGATTCAGGACTCCAAGCCCTCCCTTTTTCAGTTATCTCCTGGGACAGTTAGCATTTACCCAGTCCTTATTAATTGGATTGTTGTTTCCTTATGGTGAATATGACTTAGATTTGGGGGGGGAAAGGTCTTCAAGAAGCTCTTGAAGATTTCCTGAAACAAGGTATGCAAAGAGGCTTTTCCTTGTTAATCTCTGCATCTGAAGTTTGAGGTTTGATTTGTCCTCTTCCATATGTGACTCCTTTATGGCATGTCTGCCTTCCTCCCTCCCTTTCCTTCTGTTCTCTGCCTCTTCTTCTTTGCAATAGCTCCTGTCAAAATGGTTGTGTGTGTCTGTCATGAGTAAGAAGGCATATGTTGAAAGTATTTTATGTTGTAATTTTGCAACAGAAACTTGTCTTATTTCAATGGCATTTTCAGGGAAACTGTGGGGCTTTGTCACAAATGCAAAATCCAGTTTGAATTCGCAGTGATTAGCACTGTAGGTTGTGATAAGCCCTTTCCGCAATTATATGCTAATGGTAAGTGAAGTGCTTTCAGCTGAAGCTAGTTATGGGTGGACTGTGTCACATCTCCTGCTTTCAAGCTTGCTTGCCCAAATCTTACTCCCCATGTCTGCCTAGTTGCCTGGTGCTTTCTTGTTTCCAAGATCTTTCTCATAGGAAGGATATCCTCCTCACATTGACATGTTAGAAATTAATGTGTTGTTTTCCCTGGGTATTAGGGTTGTACAATGGAGGACAGTGGCCAGAGAACAGTGTTTAACACAAAGTGATACATCTGTATCCTCCTTCACCCCCTACCCCATGCCTAGCACATTGCCAGGCATATACTAATAGGTGTGAACTTTTTTTTTTAGTAGAAGGTTTCTCTGGATCATTGCAACAGTGAACTTCTTATTTGTTCATTTATTCATGCATTTATTTAAAAAACACAACTATTATTAAAAATTTAAAAGTATTATTACAAATTAAATTACTAGGGACAAAAATTACTGAGGAATTGCTCTGCTCCTGGCACAGGGGTGAGGTACATAGAGGTAGATAAGACTCATTCATATCAACCTTCAAGGAGCTAAACCACAGGCCCCTGGGGGCTTTGTCTGGAGCCACAAAGTTTCCTAGAAGCCTGCGTTGTGCCATGGGCCTTGACTCTGGCATGGCCTATGCAAGTGTTTTCTGACTTTCTAGATGTCACTTTCCTTACTGAGTATATAAACAAATCATCTCACTGGAAGGGATTATTGAGGGAAGATAGTATCTGAAATGGGTTTGATATCCTTTGTTGTTATAAACAGTAACCATTTTGGGAAAACCGGTTTCCCAAAAAGGCTTCAGGCTACATGCCATAGTCACACCTTTAGGTTTTTCCTCCTTTATTCCCTTCAAATTCCTTGTCCTATTTCTGGTGCCGCTGGTGACCCTCCATGGGAGGGACACAGAGCACAATCTTCCATTCTCATGAAATGCCTCCTGATTCTGTTCTGCCAAATCCATCAACCTCTCTGGCTTCTTCCTCCCCGAAACCAGCACATTTGTATAAGGGTCTGGGTGACCTTTGCTTTTGAACACTTACCCCAGGTGGAGTGAATCAGGAGGAGGAATGTGGAAGAGGAATTTGAAGGATGTGGGATGAGATGTTGGAGAAGGTACGGGTGCTGCAGCTGGGAGCCCCTCATTCATTCATCCATTCATTTATTCAGGAAGCAGGGGAAAGGATCTGGTCTGCTTTGTTTCAAAGCAGCTTTGTACCCTGTTGTACAGTTCCTAGCTGGCCTCCCCAGCTAGGATGCACAGGTAGATCATTAACTACTAAATAGATAAATGCCCACTGTAACTTGCCCTGGAGCCTGGTTCTTGGAATTGCTCCTCTGAGAAGCAGCTCAGTTGCAAATCAGTTCAGAAACTTAGTGTATCTGTCCTTGTGAGTTTTTTTAAATAACATCTTTATTGGAGTATAATTGCTTTACAATGGTGTGTTAGTTTCTGCTGTATCACAAAGTGAATCAGCTATACATATACATATATCCCCATATCTCCTCCCTCCTGCGTCTCCCTCCCACTTTCCCTATCCCACCCCTCTAGGTGGTCACAAAGCACCTAGCCGATCTCCCTGTGCTATGCGGCTGCTTCCCACTAGCCATCTATTTTACGTTTGGTAGTGTATGTATGTCCATGCCACTGTCTCACTTCGTCCCAGCTTACCCTTCTCCCTCCCCATATGTCCTAGTGAGTTTTGATTGGAGACTCACATTTGAAACCACTGTGTGTTTTCTCTGTTCACATCTTGGCAGCTCTTGCTCTGCTCAGCACTCGCTTGAGCTTCTTAATGAATCTATTTGTCAGCTCCTACAGAGGACACCTGCCTACTTTTATGTATGTCATTAGGGAATCCCATTGCCAATTACTAGAAGCAAATTTAGGGTAGTCTTTATTTTAACCTAAGCCATCCTAAGCAAAACTTGCAACTTTGATGAAAATTCATTAAATATCACAAAAAAATAAAAGATTGACACTTCCATTTATTTATAAATTATTGTTATTGTGTTTTAATGATAGAAGATGGTTTTAAAGCCTCTCTCTTCCCCCATTCCATGTAGACAATTTTCCTTCCCTCTTTCCCAACTTGTCCTCTGTTCTTTCCCTTCAATACCTTTATTCCCAAACAAACGCCACTCAACAACAACAAAATCACAAAGCCAAGTAGTGTGGGTTTATCTAAATTTAGATTTATCATCCTACCCTGAATGAGAATGGGCTGGAGGCCAGGAAAGCCTAGAATGTTGGAGGAGGACACCTCCATGAGTTGGCCAGGGGTCCCAGTTGCCCCAGCATCCTGCAGAGGGTGAGAACTCAGAGCTGCACACATTTCTCATCTGATCCTCAGGGGTTCAGGAGAAAATTGCATACTTCCCCAGAGCTGGTGTTATTTGTGTAGAACCCTAGTATAAGAGGTAGAGTCTTAGGAAGGATTAGACTATATGTAGTATGTTATTATAACCCCTTGAGTCTTTGGGAAATTCTTTATGGGTGCCTTTCCTCATTAACTGGACTTTTCCACTGTGCCTTTGTTATTGTCATAAATGCTGAGGTCCTGCCTGGAATTTGGCCTAGTTCCCAGATTGTACTACATGGTCTAATTTTTAGTCCTAATAAACAAAGCGGTTTGTATGCCCTAAGTTATCCAAAGGCGCCCTTGTAGTTCAGCAAGCCAGCCCCACATCAACTCAAAGAAATGCCCACTTTGGTCGTCCAAGGCCTCTGAAGCCCTAGACTGAGATGAAGCAATGAGCCAAAGCTGAGGGCCTGCTCCCCAGCAGATAGCAGACTTTCAAGGGGGAGGCATAGAAGAACTTTGGAAAAGCAGAACTAGCAGACAAACAAATCATTAGGGATGCCCTGTGAAAGTCCCACTGAAATATATTTGACGTCTTTTTTCTTTTCTATGCCTTTCTTTTGTTTTACCTCTTATCTCTCTGGAGAAGACGTATACTAGATCTGTCTCCCTCTGTATAATTTTAAGAGCATTTTTAGTTCTTTTTCAGAAGTCACAATAGAAAAGTTAACACTTTATCTGGAACGATTTAAAAGTCTTTTATATTGTATGCATCTAAACACACTGGAGAAAAAAAATTAGTGTGATTAAATTAATCTCAGAGGGAAATTTATTTTGTTTCCCTGGTAATTGTCCAATATTAGTTTTTTGTAGATATTTTACTATTCATAGGCCACTTAGTAGCTCTAGAGCAGTCTTTAAGATGCTGGAACACTAAACCAAGACCTGAGAGTGGAAAACAGAGCAAGATTTATGACATTGTCAGGCAGATTGCTTTGGGGCGAGACTGAGACCATTCTGAAAGCTTGCTGCCACTGTCTGTGATTCTGAGGTCTAGATGGGAAATGACGCTCCCTAGACAAGCCCTGTGACATTCTCCCTAGATTGAAAAGGCTGAAAGCGACTACTCTAGCTGACTGGATTAGTGTGCACCCTTTACTGTGCTTTGGTTTAGGGAGATTCTTTTCTTCACCAGCTGAAGAATGTTCTATGAGGGTCAGTGAGTTCATTGATCAAGAGAGAGTCTAAGGACTCCTTGTTTCTGACTCATTTCCCAGGAAACACATACCATTTGGGAGAACACATGACTCTATGAAGCATAACTCTTATGGGCAACCCTTGGAACTGCTCTGAGCCTCAGTTTCTTCATCTGTAAAATGGTGCTGAAATTGTAACAGCTCCCTGAATTTTTAGATTACCTGAGATGATGTATGTACAGTGCTCAGCACAGTGCTTGGCATATGTAAGGAGGCAATACCTGTTAGCTGGTGTCATTGTGTAACACGGAGACACCATTACACACAAAGTCACACGTTCTCCATTCTGTGTCCAAGTCTTGGTGACACATGGGTCTTATTCATTTCCTTTGACCATGACAATGTTTAGTCTGACAATCTTCAAAAAAAATTTTTTAGCATCTTTATTGGAGTATAATTGCTTTATAATGGTGTGTTAGTTTCTGCTGTATAACAAAGTGAATCAGCTATATGTATACATATATCCCCATATCCCCTCCCTCTTGCGTCTCCCTCCCACCCCTGTAGGTGGTCACAAAGCACTGAGCTGATCTCGCTGTGTTATGCGGCTGCTTCCCACTAGCTATCTGTTCCCACATGCCACTCTCTCACGTCGTCCCAGCTTACCCTTCCACCTCCCTGTGTCCTCGAGTCCATTCTCTACATCTGCGTCTTTATTACTGTCCTGCCCCTAGGTTCTTCAGAAAATTTTTTATTTTTTTATCCATATATATGTGTTAGCATGGGGTATTTGTTTTTCTCTTTCTGACTTACTTCACTCTGTATGACAGTCTGTAGGTCCATCCACCTCACTACAAATAACTCAATTTAGTTTCTTTTAATGGCTGAGTAATATTCCATTGTATATATGTGCCACATCTTCTTTATCAATTCATCTGTTGATGGACCCTTAGGTTGCTTCCATGTCCTGGCTGTTGTAAAGAGAGCTGCAATGAACATTGTGGTACATGACTCTTTTTGAATTATGGTTTTCTCAGGGTATGTGCTGTAGTGCGATTGCTGGGTCATATGGTAGTTTTATTTTTAGTTTTTTTTTTTTTAACATCTTTATTGGGGTATAATTGCTTTACAATGGTGTGTTAGTTTCTGCTTTATAACAAAGTGAATCAGTTATACATATACGTATGTTCCCATATCTCTTCCCTCTTGCGTCTCCCTCGCTCCCACCCTCCCTATAGCACCCCTCCAGGTGGTCACAAAGCACCAAGCCAATATCCCTGTGCCATGCAGCTGCTTCCCACTAGCTATCTACCTTACGTTTGTTAGTGTATATATGTCCATGCCTCTCTCTCGCCCTGTCACAGCTCACCCTTCCCCATCCCCATATCCTCAAGTCCGTTCTCCAGTAGGTCTGTGTCTTTATTCCTGTCTTACCCCTAGGTTCTTCATATTTTTTTTTCCCTTAAATTCCATATATATGTGTTAGCATACGGTATTTGTCTTTTTCTTTCTGACTTACTTCACTCTGTATGACAGACTCTAGGTCTATCCACCTCATTACAAATAGCTCAATTTTGTTTCTTTTTATGGCTGAGTAATATTCCATTGCATATATGTGCCACATCTTCTTTATCCATTCATCCGATGATGGGCACTTAGGTTGTTTCCATCTCCGGGCTATTGTAAATAGAGCTGCAATGAACATTTTGGTACATGACTCTTTTTGAATTTTGGTTTTCTCAGGGTATATGCCCAGTAGTGGGATTGCTGGGTCATATGGTAGTTCTATTTGTAGTTTTTTAAGGAAACTCCATACTGTTCTCCATAGTGGCTGTATCAATTTACATTTCCACCAACAGTGCAAGAGGGTTCCCTTTTCTCCACACACTCTCCAGCATTTATTGTTTGTAGACTTTTTGCGGATGACAATTCCGACGAGTGTGAGGTGATACCTCACTGTAGTTTTGATTTGCATTTCTCTAATGATTAGTGATGTTGAGCATCCTTTCATGTGTTTGTTGGCTATCTGTATATCTTCTTTGGAGAAATGTCTATTTAGGTCTTCTGCCCATTTTTGGATTGGGTTGTTTGTATTTTTGATATTGAGCTGCATGAGCTGCTTGTATATTTTGGAGATTAATCCTTTGTCAGTTGCTTCATTTGTAAATATTTTCTCCCATTCTCAGGGTTGACTTTTCAACTTATTTATGGTTTCCTTTGCTGGGCAAAAGCTTTGAAGTTTCATTAGGTCCCATTTGTTTATATTTGTTTTTATTTCCCTTTCTCTAGGAGGTGGGTCAAAAAGAATCCTGTTGTGATTTAGGTCATAGAGTGTTCTGCCTACGTTTTCCTCTAAGAGTTTTACAGTGTCTGGCCTTACATTTAGGTCTTTAATCCATTTTGAGTTTATTTTTGTGTATGGTGTTAGGGAGTGTTCTAATTTCATTCTTTTACATGTAGCTGTCCAGTTTCCCCAGTACCAGTTATTGAAGAGACTCTCTTTTCTCCATTGTATATTCTTGCCTCCTTTATCAAAGATAAGGTGACCATATGTGTGTGGGTTTATCTCTGGGCTTTCTATCCTGTTCCATTGATCTATATTTCTGTTTGTGCCAGTACCATACTCTTTTGATTACTGTAGCTTTGTAGTATAGTCTGGAATCCGGGAACCTGATTCCTCCAGCTCTGTTTTTCTTCCTCAAGATTACATTTGCTATTCGGGGTCTTTTTTGTTTCCATACAAATTGTGAAATTTTTTGTTCTAGTTCTGTGAAAAATGCCTTTGGTAGCTTGATAGGGATTGCATTGAATCTTGATAGCAGATTGCTTTGGGTAGTATAGTCGTTTTCACAATTTTGATTCTTGCAATCCAAGAACATGGTATATCTCTCCATCTGTTTGTATCATCTTTAATTTCTTTCATTGGTGTCTTATAGTTTTCTGCATACAGATCTTTTGTCTCCTTAGGTAGGTTTATTCCTAGGTATTATATACTTTTTGTTGCAATGGTAAATGGGAGTGTTTCCTCAATTTCTCTTTCAGATTTTTCATCATTAGTGTATAGGAATGCAGGAGATTTCTGTGCATTAATTTTGTATCCTGCTACTTTACCAAATTCATTGATTAGCTCTAGTTGTTTTTTGGTAGCATCTTTAGGGTATTATGTCATCTGCAAACAGTGACAGTTTTACTTCTTCTTTTATGATTTGGATTCCTTTTATTTCTTTTTCTTCTCTGATTGCTGTGGCTAAAACTTCCATAACTGTGTTGAAAACAGTGGTGAGAGTGGGCAACCTTGTCTTGTTCCTGACCTTAGTGGAAATGGTTTCAGTTTTTCACCATTGAGAATGATGTTGGCTGTGGGTTTGTAATATATGGCCTTTATTATGTTGAGGTGAGTTCCCTCTATGCCTACTTTCTGGAGAGTTTTTATCATAAAAGAGTATTGAATTCTGTCAAAAGTTTTTTCTGCGTCTATTGAGATGATCATATGGTTTTTATCCTTCAGTTTGTTAATATGGTTTATCACATTGATTGATTTGCATATATTGAAGAATCATTGCATTCCTGGGATAAACCCCACTTGATCATGGTGTATGATCCTTTTAATGTGCTGTTGGATTCTGTTTGCTAGCATTTTGTTGAGGATTTTTGCATCTGTGTTCATCAGTGATATTGGCCTGTAGTTTTCTTTCTTTGTGACATCTTTGTCTGGTTTTGGTATCAGGTTAATGGTGGCTTCGTAGAATGAGTTTGTGAGTATTCCTCCCCTCTGCTATATTTTGGAAGAGTTTGAGAAGGATAGGTGTTACTCTTCTCTAAGTGTTTGACAGAATTCGCCCGTGAAGCCATCTGGTCCAGGGCTTCGGTTTGTTGGAAGATTTTTAATCACAGTTTCAATTTCAGTGCTTGTGATTGGTCTGTTTATATTTTCTGTTTCTTCCAGGTCAGTCTCTGAAGGTTGCTCTTTTCTAAGAATTTGTCCATTTCTTCGAGGTTGTACCTTTTATTGCCATATAGTTGCTTGTAGTATTCTCTCATGATCCTTTGTACTTCTGTAGTGTTAGTTGTTACTTCTCCTTTTTCATTTCTAATTCTACTGATTTGAGTCTTTTCCCTTCTTGATAAGTCTGGCTAATGGTTTATCAATTTTGTTTATCTTCTCAAAGAACCAGCTTTTAGTTTTATTCATCTTTGCTATCATTGCCTTCATTTCTTTTTCATTTATTTCTGATCTGATCTTTATGGTTTATTTCCTTCTGCTAACTTTGGGGGTTTTTTGCTCTTATTTCTCTAATAAGAGAAAGTTTGTGTAAGTTTAGGTTGTTTATTTGAGATGTTTCTTGTTTCTTGAGGTAGGATTGTATTGCTATAAACTTCCCTCTTAGAACTGCTTTTGCTGCATCCCATAGGTTTTGGGTCATCGTGCTTTCATTGTCATTTGTTTCTAGGTATTTTTTGGTTTCCTCTTTGATTTCTTCAGTTATTTCTTGCTTATTTAGTAGTGTATTGTTTAGCCTCCATGTGTTGTATTTTTTACAGATTTTTTCCTATAATTGATATCTAGTCTTATAGCACTGTGGTCAGAAAAGATACTTGATACGATTTCAATTTTCTTAAATTTACCAAGGCTAGAATTGTGACCCAAGATATGATCTATCCTGGAGAATGTTCCATGAGCACTTGAGAAGAAAGTGTATTCTGTTGTTTTTGGATGGAATGTTCTATAAATATCAATGAAGTTCACCTTGTTTAATGTGTCATTTAAAGCTTGTGTTTCCTCATTTATTTTCATTTTGGATGATCTGTCCATTGGTGCAAGCAGGGTGTTAAAGTCCCCTACTATAATTCAAATGTTGGTGCATTTAATGTTGTCCCAGAGGTCTCTGAGACTGTTTTCAATTCTTTTCATTCTTTTTTCTTTATTCTGCCCTGCAGTAATTATTTCCACTATTTTATCTTCCAGGTCACTTGTCCGTTCTTCTGCCTCAGTTATTCTGCTATTGATTCCTTCTAGAGAATCTTAAATTTCATTTATTGTGTTGTTCATCATTGTTTGTTTGCTCTTTAGTTCTAGGTCCTTGTTAAACGTTTCTTGTATGTTCTCCATTTTATTTCCAAGATTTTGGATCATCTTTACTATCATTACTCTGAATTCTTTTTCAGGTAGACTGCCTGTTTCCTCTTCATTTGTTTGGTCTGGTGGGTTTTTACCTTGCTTCTTCATCTGCTGTGTACTTCTGTCTTCTCATTTTGCTTCACTTACTGTGTTTGAGGGTCTCCTTTTTGCAGGCTGCAGGTTCATAGTTTCCATTGTTTCTGGTGTCTGCCCCAGTGGGTAAGGTTTGTTCAGTGTGTTCTGTAGCCTTCCTGGTGGAGGGGACTGGTGCCTGGGTTCTGGTGAATGAGGCTGGATATTGTCTTTCTGGTGGGCAGGACCGCATCCGGTGGTGTGTTTCCTGGTATCTGTGAACTTATTATGATTTTAGGCAGCCTCTCTGCTAATGGGTGGGGTTGTGTTCCTGTCTTGCTAGTTGTTTGGCATGGATTGTCCAGCACTGGAGCTTGCTAGTCTTTCAGTGGAGCTGGGTCTTAGCGTTGAGACAGATATTTCTGGGAGAGCTCTCATCAATTGATATTATGAGGGCCTGGGAGGTCTTTAGTGGACCAATGTCCTGAACTCAGCTCTCCCACCTTAGAGGCTCAGGCCTGATGCCTGGCTGGTGCACCAAGACCCTGTCAGCCACACGGCTCAGAACAAAAGGGCGAAAAGAAATAAAAAAGAAAGAAAGAAAAAATAAATAAATAAAATAAAGTTATTAAAATAAAAAAATCAATTATTAAAATAAAAAAATAAAAATAATTAGAAAGAAAGAGAGCAACCGAACTAATAAACAAATACACCAATGATAACAAGCAAAACTATACAGTCTTCAAACTTTTTGAGCATGCTTCCTACTTGTAAAAAGAAAACTTTCCCAATATAGTTGTATTTACTTTATATATATATAATTATAATATTTACATATATATGTATTTATATAAGTGTATTTATGTTTGTATGATTATGTATGTGTATACATATATAATAAAGACAATCTGCACATTAAACATTAGGGAACCTTAACTTTTGAACTTTTTGTTAAAATATATTATGGAAGTTCTTCATAATTTTTTTTCCTGATAGCCCGAAGAATGGTTTGGGGCATCCCCTGGGGGACAGGTACCCCAGCGGTCTCATCCGATAGCGTAATCTTGAGTTTGCATTAACCTGGAAAGCCAAACAAGCAGGCTTCTTAAGGGAATCTTGTCAGGCAAGGTGCTGCTGCTCTATTGCTCGCTGTTTTCTTCATAGCATTGATCACTATCTTAAATTGTGTCATTAGTTTACAAGTTTATTGTCTGCCTCTCTCTCTACAACTAAAGTGCAAACTTGCTGTAGGAGGGTAGGGACTTTATTCAGCTCTGTAGTCCTGGCTCAATGACACAGTGCCTGACACATAGAAGGCCCTTAGTTGAATGAATAGATGAACGTTGGGAGAATTGTGGCCTCTGCTCTTTCACTCCCACAAGTTTTTGTTCATGATGGGGAGCCCAGGCTCAGGAAAATGTTATACTGCTGCTGATGGTGGTGATGGTGGTGGTGATGATACTGATTGTAGCCAAGGTTTGTCGACAGCTCTCTGTAAAGCCCCTTCTGTGGGTTGGCCCTCCCTTAATAGTTCATAGAGGAGCATTATCACCTCTCCATTCCTCCCAAGCTGGAACGCTGTAGACTCTTCAGTGGGCAACATTTGACTAATACTGAGGAGTTGTGCATCTGCTTGGTACCAGTGAGGTGCCAGACAGCCAATCTCCAGGCCCGCTTGCCCCATACATGCATTCTTTGGGGATCTTTGCATAAACATGGGTGTTTCGCATATTTCCCGCATGGTGCAAATGCCTTTAGGCCACTTCCTTTTTAATGCAAGTGGTCTGTGGGCACAGTCTCTTTTTGGTTTTCATTTTATGGTTTAGCGATGATCTCTCCCTTAAGAGTCAGGGCTATTTCTCTCTCTGGAATCCAGATTGTACTGTAACAATACTATATCTGTCTCCTCTTGTGGTAAGAAAAACAGGCTTTTTCCCCACTCAAGATCCCTCAGTTACTTTTTATACCTGTCATGGCATAAAAATGTTTCCTCACATGTGGGAAGATCTTTTGCTAGTGCTGAAAATTTGGTACTCATTGCGAAAACTCCTGGGGTTTGGCCTGTGGGATTCACAGACGCAGGCAGTGTCCCCAGACAACCTCCAAACGCATTTAGGCTCAGCCTTCCATGACTCACTGTTTAAAGCAAATATAGAGATAAAAGTAAACTACTATATAAAAATGTAAACTGATCTTGTATTTCTTTTTTTTCTTTTTCTTTTTTCTTTTCGGTATGCGGGCCTCTCACTGTTGTGGCCTCTCCCGTTGCGGAGCACAGGCCCCGGACGCTCAGGCTCAGCGGCCATGGCTCACGGGCCCAGCTGCTCTGTGGCATGTGGGATCTTCCCGGACCGGGGCATGAACCCGTTTCACCTGCATCAGCAGGCAGACTCTCAACCACTGTGCCACCAGGGAAGCCCAGATCTTGTATATATATTAACGGTCTTACCTGGCATTCAATTGGTTGGGTGTAAAAGAAAAATCAGCTCAAATTGACTTAGACAATACAATACGTGGACAGATCATATAACTAAAAAGTCTAGAGGTAGGGCTAGCCCCAAGAGAGGCTTGGTCTAGTTTTGTTCTCTGCATTTCCTGGCCCTGCATCTTCAGTGCAGGATTTATTCTTTGCAGCCTCTTCCACTCATGGTCCCGAGATGCTGTGAGTGACGGCTAACGCTACTTGCTTCCAGATTGGAATCTAGTAAGAGAGAGAAAGCCTACATCTCCAGCAAATTCCCAGGACTGAGTGTTAGTAAGACCTTAATCACATGACATAGTGACGTGCTAATCCCTGAAATCAAAATTGTAATTAAGAGGATGGGCCATGTAGTTGGTTTAAACTAATCTGGGCCTGACCCTGGAGTTATGGAGGGGAGTTAAGTCCATCCAGATCACAGGACTAAGAAACTTGGAGCACTGTTAGCTGAGGGGAAGGGGGAAATAGTCAAATGTCTCTTATACCTGGCATTAAAACAGGACTGGATTGGGGGCACTAAGGTTTGTTTTTGATATTTACTTTTTGTAACTGATGTGTCTTGCACTCTTCAGATATTAGGGTTAGTTTCCATTTATGGTTGTGATAGCCATTAGTGGTGTCCATTAGTGTTTCTGGCTTTCTGCCTTTTGGACACATGGTTACGCTTTCTTTTGTTATTTTTTTGTGGTACGCGGGCCTCGCACTGTTGTGGCCTCTCCCGTTGCGGAGCACAGGCTCCGGACGCGCAGGCTCAGCGGCCATGGCTCACGGGCCCAGCCGCTCCGCGGCATGTGGGATCTTCCCGGACCGGGGCACGAACCCATGTCCCCTGCATCAGCAGGCGGACTCTCAACCACTGCGCCACCAGGGAAGCCCTGGTTACGCTTTCTGGTCAATGAGCTCTGAGCATTTGGGTTGAAGCATTAACTTGTCGTGTGAGACTCTTCAGAACTTTCTCTTTCCCTCTGGTACTGCAACTGGAAGCGTTTGAGGTGGTGGCTGGTTCATTGTGAGTAACTATGATGAGCAGAGTCTCCCTGCTGGCTCATGCTGCACAAGTAGTATGAGCAAAAAATAAACCCTTATTATGTTAAACCATGAAGATTCTGGAATTGTTTGTTACTATGGCATACCCGGTTTATCCTGCCTAAGACGTTGGATTTCCTAAACCCATTTGGGTTATTTGAGGATTGCTCACAAAAATCCTCTATTTGTGTAATTTTTTCAACTTAGCAAAGATGCTTTCATGTCTATGATATCACCTTATCTCCACAACAATTGTATAAATGTATAATGAGAAATATTATTAACTCCATTTTGTCAGTGGAAAGATTGAGGCAAACTCCTCAAATGCTCTGTTTCCTAGTTTAGCAGTGTTTGTTACTGTCTATTTGCTTTGTTTTCTTAAGCAATATGATTACACAACAAAATCTGATTATAAAAAATAATGCTTCTTATTTTATGAATATTTTATTTGATGTCCCCCTTGAAGAATATATCATTTTTTACTTTATTCTTCCCCTCCACCAAGTAGTCAGTGTTGCAAATGTAAAGGACTTTTGCTGCTTCTGTTGGAAAGCTGAAATAAGGGAGTGGTTAGCTATACTATTTGCGTATATTGAGCTTTGAGAGGGATTGAAAGGGAGTACAAGGACGTTGTGGTCATACATTAGGCAGTAGGTAACTGGGCCTCCTACTGAGGGGGTTGACTCAAGAGGAGGGGGTAGACGTGACAGTATTTCTTTGGTGAGAAAGTGACGGCAGGCCAGAAATACAGAGTAGAGGAGAAAGCAAGGGCTGATTGCTCTGAAAGCAGAAGAGACATCTGCTTTGCAGTGAACTGGAGAAGCACAGTGGTGAAGAGAATGGGTTCTGGAAGCAGAGTACCTTGATTCAAATCTTGGTTCCACTACTTATAAGCTGTGCAATCTTGCATAAACTACTAATATCACTGTACCTTGGATTTCCCTTCTATAGAATGGGGATAATGATACCTATTTCATAAGAATGTTATGAGGATAAAATGAGCTATGAAATGTAAAGCTCTTAGAACAGTACACACAGTAAGAGCTTGATAAATATCAGCTATTATTATTGTTGTTGTTGTTATTATTATTCATTGCTGCCCCTTCTGCCATCACCCCGGTCTAAGCCACCCATCATCTCTCATCTGTACTAACTGAAAGACCTCCTCATTGGTCTTCTCACGTCTATTCTTTGTCGCCTCCATCTTTGTTCTCCCCCTCCCCCACTGCCCCCATAGCTAGGGTAATCGTTTAAAATTAGAATTTTATCAGGATTACTTAAGACATTAAAATAAAGACAAAAATCCTTAGTATAGATTGCAAGAAACTTCTCTCTCTAACTTCAGTTTGTGCTGACCTCTGTAGTCCAGCCTCATAGTCCCTCTTTTAGATCTGCAGGTGTGCCACCTTCTGCTCATCTCAGGGTCTTTGTATTAATGTATTTTAGAGGAGCAATGCTTTTTCCTCATTCTGATGTTGCCTTCCGGATGGAGGGGTCTCTACTGGGGTGACATTTCTCTGTCCACCCGTTTTCTCACTCTGCCCCATGAGACGTGGAATTATTCACTTGATGCATCAATCTTGGGGGAATATCTGGGTCTCTTCAGCTCAGCTCTGCCCTCTTCCTCTTGGAAGTGGGCTTCTTACAGGGAGAAGATGGTCCCTGCTGCTCCTCTAGGGTCAGGCTCTTTCCCACCACATGGGAGGCCTGTCTTGGTCCAAGATTCCTTGTGACCGTGTGGTTAAACCTACCTCATCATGGGGTCAGTTAACTGGTCCACCTGGCTAACAGACTAAAGCCATGACTTCCAGCCTGATGTATGTCAGTGCTAAAGATGCTCTACAGGTTCCCTAGATGTTCTCCTTTCTCCTTGCTTTCCTCCTCCTCCACTTCCTCCTCCTTTCTTCTGAATTGTGGTATTTCTAGTAGTCCTTCATGGAAAAGTAGTGCTAAGAGGATAGTGGTGAAGATCTTCCGTGCTGTATTATAGAATGAGTTTTGATACAATTTGACTGTAAGCCAACAGACTGGCTCAATGAAATGACTGAATATTAAGGTCTTACTCATGCTCACATTCTTGGATAGGACAGTGGAAATGGAAACGTTTTATTTCTTTCGAATGAAAAACAAAGAAAGGTAAAAGGGTACAGAGATTCTCCAGGAGGGGGAGCCGTCGTTCCTTGTTCCCAGTCAGCTATGACGGTTCACATCATCTGTGACTAAGTCACAACAGAGCCCGTAGAACAAACACATCATTGCTATACATCAGTTTAAACAGAAATGTCACAGTCCGCATTTGGCATTATCACTTTATCCCATACAATTTACTCTTCACCTATGTGGAATTCAATTTTGTAGGAGAGTTTCTTTATAATTCCTGCTACAGTTTTGAATGTCGTGGTCCCAGCAGATGTTCTGTCTGTCTTTTAGCAAGATACAGGCTTAACCTCTATTTTAGTTTCAACTTAGAAGGAAAATATAAAATAGAATTAGGAATATGTGATCCTTTTGGTTAACTGCTTTTTCTCCTTAGCTTTCCTCTTCCCCATTATTTTTCCAAGTCCCTTTTTTAGAAAAATGTGTTGTGACCAACAGCTCTCACAGCCTTCCTACCCAGTTGGGTAGAGAACTCACTGCAAAATAGTCACCATCAGCTTACAGACAGTTTTCAGCACGATCCTATGCATCAGACCAACTAAGCTGCAAATCTTTCTCTTGACACCTCTCCTACTCTCCCACAGCTTGTTTCACAGAGCTGGATGCATTGATTCCTGGTAGATGTTAAAAATGGCGATTTAACAGATGACAGTATTTTCTTTAAATAGGTAGTAGTGATTGCTAGGAGTCAGTGTAGATTAATTTAAAACAAGTCACATGGCAGGAGGCTCCAATCAAGATGGCAGAATAGAAGGAGGTGGAGCTCACCTCCTCCCACAAGTGTATCAAAAATATATCTACATGTGGAACCATTCTCACAGAATACCTACTGAATGTGGGCAGAAGATCTCAGACAGCCAGAATTGCAAGAAAGATTACCATATAAGTTGGTAGGACGAAAGAAAAAAAAAAAAAAAAGAATCAGGATAGGACCTGTTTCTCTGGGAACAAGCTGTGAAAGAGGAGAGGCTCCCTTACCCTGGAAAGTTGCTTCACTGGTGGGGAGATCAGCTGGGACAGAAGGGGAGCTTCAGAGGCCCAGGGGGAGAGTACAGCAGTGGGTTTGCAGCAGGCAGAACAGAGAAAGACCAGTATAGACGGTCTGTGCCACCTCCCTTCTGTCCCTAGCCCTAGACGCATGTCTGCTGGTGCATGCGGGGTCTGAGTGCTTAAACTCAGGCTTCAAAGGACAGACCCAGGGAAAGGATTGGGATTGGCTGCACAAAGACAGCCTGAGGTGGCTGGAGTGTGATACAGGCCGCAATCAGGGAGTATACATGGAAGGAGCCCAGGCCCACCATAGAAGTGAAGTGCCATTGTTAATGGGGGCATGAAGGGAGGAGCAGGGCCCCCACCATAGCAGTCTCACTCTTGGTGTGCTCACGGCGGGTGTGGCTCCACCTCTATGAGCTCTGGGAGAGTGCAAGAGCCAGTGGATTGCCCACAGGTGGAGGTGGGGCTGAAATCAGAACTGATCCCCAGGGGCTGCGTGATGTAGGAAGCAGGGCTGAAATCTGAGCCCTCTCTCCATGGCTGTGTGATCCACAGATTTACACCACAACCACTGGGGCCTTTGTAAACTCAGTGTGTGCAGGATATCCTAGTGGACTACGGGTGCTCCCGTGTCTGGGGCAGGTCCGGCATTAGCAGCAGTGGGCTTTGCGGGCAGGCGTATGTACATGGAGGTGGGGCTGTGTCTGGGCTGCTTCCATAGCTCCCATGGCAGGTCCAGGTGCATGACTACTGAGGTCCTGGTACTTGACTTTAGTGGATCTGCACCTACGGATCTGTGCTGGTGGCTTTGTGAATACAACACTGGAGGAACACCAAGACCAACTGCCTGCATTCCCACAGTTGAGGCAGGACTGTGTACTTTGTGAGCCCACGCCACATGTATCAGGTGACAACACAGAGCGTACTCACTGGTGGACAGTTCCAGGGGAGGAATACTCAGTGGCTCGTCCCCCAGCAGTGTGCTCTAGTCCTGCGTACCTCACACCACAGCTCAGAAATGGATCTGGGGGCTTCTACTCCAATAACTGGGGAGCAGGCCCTGCCCTTGACAGGACTGTGACAATCACAGAACAAAGAGGAGGCCCTCAATATCCATTGCAGGCTCTCATCACCACACCAGTCACACCCTCTACCAAAGAGAAAATGGCCAGCACACACTGAGGAAAGACGCAGAAGGCATCCATACTAAAAGCAGCCCACACACCAAAAATATTAGACTCATTCAAGGCTACACAGGGATGCTCTCACATAAAAACATCTCTCCAAGACCACAGTAGATAACTGTTTCTCCTAAACTCATAGAGTAAGAGAAATATAAGTAAAATGACGAAGGAGAGGAACCATTCCTAATTAAAAGATCAAGAGAATTCTCCTGAAAGAACAAACAATGAAACAAACCTCTCCAGTCTAATAGACTCCAAGTTAAAAAAAGGAAGTAATAAAAATACTGAAGGAATTAAGAAAGGCTGTTGATAGAAATGCAGATTATTGTAAAAAGGAACTAGAAACTGTAAAGAGGAACCAAGAAAAATTAGAAAACTCATTTGCTAAGATGAAAGCTGAGCTAAAGGCAATAAGTAGCAAACTGAATAATGAAGAAGAATGAATAAGTGATTTGGAAGATGGAATAATGGAAATCACCCAATCAGAACAGCAGGCAGAAAGAAAAATGAAAAAAAAAGAAAGCAATATACACGGCCTATGGGATAATATAAAGCATGCCAATCTACACATAATAGGTAAGAAGAGAAGAAGAGAAGAGGGGATCAAAAATGTATTTGAAGAAATTATGGCTTAAAACTTCCCAAACCTAAAGAAGGAAACAGATATCTAGGTACCGGAAGCACAGAGGGTCCCAGACAAGATGAACCAAACAGACCCACACCAAGACATACTATAATTAAAATGGCAAAAATTAACGGGAAGATTCTAAAGGTAGCAAGAGAAAAAGAGTTAGTTACAAGGGAACCCCCAAAAGGCCAGAAGCTGATTTCTCTACAGAAATGTTGCTGGCCAGAAGGGAGTAGCAAGATATATTTAAAGTCCCGAAAGGGAAAAATCTGCAACCTAGGGTACTCTACCCAGCAAGATTATCATTTAGAATAGAAGGAGAGAGAAAGAATTTCTCAGACAAGCAGAAAATAAAAAGAATATAGCAATACTAAACCTATCCTAAAAGAAATATTAAAAGGCTTTCTCTAGGTAGAAAAGAAGCAAGAATCTATAGGAAAGAGAAAATCACAATCAGAAAGTAAATCACTTAAGCCAGTACACAGATTTAAAATTTTTTTTTTAATTTTGTGAAAGTGATGATAACCACAATGAAGAGCAAAAGGATATACGTGAAGATGTAAAAAACAGCATCAAAATAATAAAATGTGGGGAGGAGAGTAAGAAAATGTAGATTTTTTTTTTTAGAATGTGTTTGAGCTCATATGACTACCAGTCTAAAGCAAGTAGATATTGGAATGGGTTAACGTACTTGAAAAATAAGGTAACCACAAATCAAAAGCATACAATAGGTTCACAAAAACCAAAAAGAAGAGAACACAAGCATAATACAAAAGAAAACCATCAAACCACAAAAGGAAGAACAAAAAGAAAAAGAAAGGAACAAGAATAAATACAAAACCAACTGGAAAACGAGGTTTAAAATGGCAATAAATACATATCTATCAACAATTACCTTAAATGTCAATGGACTAAATGCTCCAATCAAAAGATATAGAGTGGCAGATTGGATAAAAAAACCCAAAAGTCTACAATATGCTGCCTACGAGAGACCTATTTTAGTGCAAATAACACACATAGATTGAAAGTGAGGGGACAGAAAAAGGTATTTCATGCAAATGGAAATGACAAGAAAGCAGGGGTAGCAATACTTATATCAGACAAAATAGACTTTAAAACAAAGGCCATAAAGAAAGATAAAGAAGGACACTATATAATGATAGAAGGATCAATATAAGAAGAGGATTTACATGTGTTAACATATATGCACATAATATAGGAGCACTCAAATACATAAAACAAATACTAACATGTGTAAAGGGAGAAATTGATGAGAATGCAATAATAGTAGGAGGCTTTAACACCCCACTCACATCAATGGACAGATCTTCCAGACAAAAAGTCAATAAGGCAACAGAGATCCTAAATAATACAATAGAACAGTTAGACTTAATTGATATTTTCATGATATTACTTCCAAAAATAATGGAATATACATTCTTTTCAAGTGCACATGGAACATTCTCTAGGATTGACCACATACTAGGACACAAAACAAGCCTCAACAAATTTAGGAGGAGAGAAATTATCTCAAGTATGTTTCCTGACCACAACGGCATGAAACTAGAAATCAACCACAGAAAGAGAAATGAGAAAAAAATGATTACATGGAGATTCAACAACATGCTACTAAAAAAAAAAAAATGAGTCAATGATGAAATCAAAGAGGAATTTAAAAAATACCTTGAGACAAATGACAATGAAAGCACAACCATACAAAATCTGTGGGGTGCAGCAAAAGCAGTTCTAAGAGGGAAGTTCATAGCGATACAGGCCTTCCTCCAGAAATAAGGAAAGTCTGAGATAAACGACCTAACTTACCACCTAAAAGAATTAGGAAAAGAACAAACAAAACCTAAAGTCAGCAGAAAGAAGGAGATAATAAAGATCAGAGAGGAAATAAATAAAATAGAGATTAAAAAAAACAGTAGAAAAAAATTGATAAAACAAAGTGCTGGTTCTTTAAAGGGGTAAAAAATTGACAAACTTCTGGCCAAGTTCACCAAGAAGAAAAGAGAGAAGACCCAAATAAACAAAAGAAGAAAGGAAAGAGGAGAAATAAAAACCGATACTGCAGGAAAAAATAAAAAACTTTAAGAGAATACTATGAACAATTATATGCCAACAAACCGGACACCCTAGAAGAAATGGACAACTTTCTAGAAATATACAGCCCACCAGAATTGAATCAAGAAGAAACAGATAATTTGAACAGACCCATCACTAGAAGTGAAATGGAATCTGTAATTAAAAAAAAAAAAACTCATGGCAAGCAAAAGTCCAGCACCAGATGGCTTCACTGGGGAATTCTACCAAGCATGCAATGAAGAAATTATATTGATCATTATCAAACTCTTCCAAAAGATTAAAGAGGTGGGAGCACTCCCAAAGTCATTCTATGAAGCCACCATCACCCTGATACCAAAACTAGACAAAGACACTACCAAAAAAGAAAATTACAGACCAATATCTTTGATGAATAAAGATGTAAAAATTCTCAACAAAATATTAGCAAACTGAATCCAACTACACATAAAAAAGATCATACACCATCATCAAGTTGGATTCATCCCAGGGTAACAAGGATGGTTCAACATATGCAAATCAATCAATGTGATACACCACATTCACAAAAGGAAAGACAAAAACCATATGATCATCTCAATAGATGCAGAAAAAGCATTTGATAAAACTTGACATCCATTCACAATAAAAACTCTTACCAAAGTGTGTATAGAGGGAACATATCTCAACATAATAAAAATTATTTATGACAAACTCACAGCCAAATTAATATTCAATGGTGAAAAGCTAAAAGCCTTCCTGTTAAAATCTGGGACAAGACAAGGATGTCCACTCTCACTTAACGTAGTATTGGAAGTCCTAGCTACAGCAATCAGACAAGAAAAAGAAATTAAAGGTATTCAAACTGGTAGAGAAGAGGTAAAACTGTCATTATAAGCAGATGACACGATACTATATATAGAAAACCCTAAAGACTCCACACAAAAAACTACTAGAACTGATAAACAAATTCAGCAAGGTAGCAGGATACAAGATTAACATACAGAAGTTGGTTACATTTCCTTACACTAACAATGAAATATCAGAAAGGGAATGCAAAAAAAAAATCCTTTTTAAAATCACATAAAAAAAATACTTAGGAATAAACCTCACCAGGGAGCTGAAAGACATATGCTGAGAACTATAAAACATTGATAAAGGAAATTGAAGATGATTCAAGAAATGGAAAGATATCCCAGGCTCTTGGATTGGAAGAATTAATGTTGTTAAAATGGCCATACTACCCAAAGCAATGTACAGATTTAATGTGATCCCTATCAAATTACCCATGAGATTTTTCACAGAACAAATAATCCTAAAATTTATATGGAACCCAATTCTGGGTCATAAAAGACCCAGAATTGCCAAAGCAATTCTGAGGGAAAAGAACAAAGCAGGAGGAATAACCCTCCCAGACTTCAGACAATAGTACAAAACTACAGTCATCAAAACCACATGGTATTTGCACGAAAACAGACATATGGATCAATGAAATAAAATAGAGAGCCCATAAATAAACCCACACACCTATAGTCAATCAATCTTTGACAAAGGAGGTGTGAATATACAATGGAGAAAAGAGTCTGTTTAGCATGTGGTGTTGGGAAAGGTGGACAGCTACATGTAAATCAATGAAGTTATAGCACACCCTCACACCACACACAAAAATTAACTCAAGATGGCTTAAAGACTTAAATATAAGATGTGACATCATAAAACTCCTAGAGGAGAACATAGGCAAAACATTCTCTGACATAAATCATACAAGTGTTTTCTTAGGTCAGTCTCCTAGGGCAATAGAAATAAAAGCAAAAATAAACAAATGGGACCTAATCAAACTTATAAGCTCTTGCACAGCAAAGGAAACCAGAAACAAAAAGAAATGACAATCTACGGACTGGGAGAAAATATTTGCAAATGATGTGACTGAAGAGAGCTTAATTTCCAAAATATACAAACAGCTCAGCCACAAAAAACAACCCAGTCAAAAACTGGGCAGAAGACCTAAATAGGCATTTTTCCAAAGACAGCATACAGATGGCCAATAGGCACATGAAAAGATGCTCAACATAGCTAATTATTAGAGAGATGTAAATCAGCTCTGCAATGAGGTACCACCTCACACTGGTCAGAATGGCCATCATTAAAAAGTCTACAAATAACAAATGCTGGAGAGGTTGTGGAGAAAAGGGAACCCTCCTGCACTGTTTGTGGAAACGTAAGTTGGTGCAGCCACTATGGAAAACAATATGGATGTTCCTCAAAAAACTAAAAATAGAGTTGCCGTATGATCCAGCAATCCCACTCCTGGGCATATGTCCAGACAAAACTCTAATTCGAAAAGATACATGCACCCCAATGTTCATTGAGCACTATTTACAATAGCCAAGATATGAAAGCAACCTAAATCTCCATTGACAGATGAATGGATAAAGAAGATATGGTAATATATATATATATATATATATATATAATGGAATACTACTCAGCCATAAAGAGGAATGAAATAACACCATTTGCAGCAACATGGGTGGACCTAGAGATTATCATACTAAGTGAAGTAAGTGAGAAAGAGAAAGACAAATACCATATGATATTACTTATATGTGGAATCTAAAATATGACACAAATGACCCTATCTACGAAACAGGAGCAGACTCACAGACATAGAGCACAGACTTGTGGTTGCCAAGGGGAACAGGGGGTGGCAGATGAATGGATTGGGAGTTTGGGGTTAGCAGGTGCAAACTATTATGTATAGAATGGATAAACAGAAAGGTCCTACTCAATAGCACAGGGAGCTATATTTAATATCCTGTAATAAACTATAATGAAAAAGAATATGAAAAAGAACATATATATAAGAATATATATATAAAGAATATATATATATATATCTGAATCACTTTGCTGTACACCAGAAACTAACACAAAATTGTAAATAGAATATACTTCAGTAAAAAATAAATAAAAAAAAATAGGTCACACAGACTAACCTCCATTTTGAAATATTAGTGGATGGAAATTCTCTGGGTATGTTGATTCTGAATGTCAGTAAGATCTGTCACCCCAAATTTCTCCTGCTATCTTTGTGAATAAGGTAGAGAAGCCTCATGGGAATATAGTTAGGTAGATATAAACACCTGAAAAAGATATTAACATTAATCTGTGGAGAAGTCTCTAGTAGCTTGCCATAGTTTTATTTCCTTAATTTAAAAATTGTTTTTTGGTTTTTAGCTCTGAACTTTTTAATGTATTAGTTTTATATAGCTTTGGAAGACTGTATAAAAGGCATGTGTTTGAAATTTTTTGATGACATAAAGCTGGGAGGAATGTTTACTACTTTAGGATACAACACTCAAGATTAATTGCTTTCATTCGGCTTGTATAATAGGAATATATGAAAGATCATCTGTATTTAAAACAAAATCAACTGTGAATGTTTAGGAAGGGGAGCCCTGATTTGTTAGTGATTGATGAAGAAATGACCTAGAGATTTTAGTTCATCAAAACTCAATATGAATATATATGTGGCGCCTAGAAAAATGGTACAGATGAACCAGTTTGAAGGGCAGAAATAGAGACACAGATATAGAGAACAAACGTATGGACACCAATGGGGGAAAGTGGCAGGGGGGTGTGGTGGTGTGATGAATTGGGAGATTGGGATTGACATATATACACTAATATGTATAAAATGGATAACTAATAAGAACCTGCTGTATAAAAATAAATAAATAAAATTCTAAAATTAAAAAAACCCTCAATATGAATAAACAGTGAGATTAAATGACAAAATGCTAATGAATTTTAAGGCATATTAGTACAATAATCCAGAATGTGGAACATCAGAATTTCTTTTGTACACGGATCAGTTGAAGCAGATCTGCAGTATGTGTTTAGGTTTAGTTCTGGACACCATGTTTTAAGAGAGATGCAGAGAGATTGGGATGGATGCAGAAGAGGCTGACCTGGAAAAGATGTCCATGAAAAGTCATGGAGAATGGCTGAGGGTTTTGGGAATGTCTAGATCATAGTGGAGAAGATTTAGGGGAGTCTTCTGAGTCATCTTCAAGTATTTGAAGGTTGTCAACATGGAAAGAGCTTAGACTTGATTTAGGTGGCCCCAGGGATGGAATTTGGCATATGGCAAAATTTACAGGGAGGCAGATTTGAGTCTCTCATAATAAAGACCTTTCTAGCAATTCCCATTCTGAAATGGAAATAGGCTGCCTGACAAGGTGATCAGTTTCCTATCAGAAGACTTTCAAAGACAGACCTAGGGGACCCTTGTCAGAGTTATCTACAGGGTCATGCTTTGGGAAGGTGAACCAAGTGATCCTTAAAGTTCCTTCTTACCTCACGAGACCCAGCATGAGCTCAGTGTCTGCATACAGTAGGTTCTCAAGAAATAGCTGCCAAATGAATGAAACATAAGAATAAAAAAAGTCAGGGGCAGACTTGTGCACTTGATAAATTTTTTAGTCATGGATGATTTTATGGAATTGAACAGTAATTGCACCTAGTATCAGGAGCATGTCATCTTGGGAAAAATGAAACCCTTGGCCCACACAGAGTTTGAAATTTCCTAGATAGTTGGCTTATCTTTCTTGCTCTGGCATAACTCATGCTCAGTCTTGTAAGTTTAGAGCTGTTTGATAATGAGCAATGCTTTGCCCCAAACTAATGTGATGCTGTTTCTTTTTCAGGATAATCGTATCCACACATGCAAGTACAACATTCTCACCTTCTTGCCCATTAATTTATTTGAACAGTTTCAAAGAGTGGCAAATGTGTATTTCCTTTTCCTTCTGATTTTACAGGTAATGTTTAGGTTGTATTTCATCATCTGTTTGTTTAAAATATTCATATAACTTGAAAAAATAAGTTATTTTACTTAGCTAAATGTTCATGCTTAGAGAAAATCAGCTTTATCAGAATTTTAATTATTTAGTTATTATTGCTGTTTCTCTTCACAATGGTGGGAGGGCTAGGAATGGGTAAAAACTAGTACATTCATCATTTTAAACACTGAGGTCATTTAAAAATGCTGACTTGTACTTTATTTGAACCAAACCAGAGCCTAATAATTACTGTTCATAGCCTCCTTCCTTTCTTTATCTCCCTATCACATTCACAGTATGGGTGTTGAGAGAGTTGAAGCAAAGAGCTTAGCTGAGTAGTACTTTGTGGAACTTAATTTGGCAAATTTCATTTGCATCTAAGAACAATGATGTATTATATATATATATATATATATATATAAAAAATAAATGATGTATGCTATATGTTATTTCACTGTGACTATTTTTGATAGTTTTGAGTGGTTAATTGGTAGTTAGAAACCTTTCTTTTTCTTCCCATTTGACTAAAATTTGAACCTAAATGAAATTTCAGCTTTTATTGATATTTTAGGAAGAAAAGGCATAAATCAAAGAATTTACATACATATAAACAGCTCATGTTAGCCAGTTATTTACCTAGTATTTACTTTAGAGTGATTTAATCAGATCAAACTGGTAGATTCAGAATGTACTGGGCTATGCGTTAATTATAGAAAATAAGAAGCTGGACTAGATATGTACAATCTGGATTATACCTTGAGTACTATTTTTTCTTTAATTGAATAACTACTTATTCAATAGAATAACTGTTAAGAATCTTTTGGTTGTAAGTGGTAGACATCTAAATTCACTTAATGTATTTTATGTATGACAATTCATGGGCAAACTATTTTAACAGGATGTAACTTCTCTTTTTCTATTTCCTCCATGTTTACTTTACAGGCCCTCTCTACTTGGTGATTCTTGAAAACTTTAGACTTTTATTCTCCTAGCTTCAACTCCCACATAAAAGGGAGGCAGAGGCAGAGGAGAAGGGGAGAGAGGAAGAGGGAGAGGGAGAGAGAGAATGAGAATGAATCACTTTTTCTGTTGCTCCAGCAAGTCTTGGGATTAGTTGTAATTGGACCATGCTGTTACCTTCCTATCCTAAATCAGTCACTGTGGCTCAGGAATTGCCTTGACCTAGATCACATGCCAAAGCCTAGGAGCCAGCTGGATGGAATCAGTCCACCAAAATTACATGTACAAAATTACAAGTAGAGGGGTGGGGTAGTTCTTTAAGAATTAAGGGTAGAGTTGAGAAGAACTGGATGCTGAACAAGAAAAAAAAAAACAGTGAAAATATACCTTATAATTTTTGAGGAGACTTTCTTTTTCCCCCATGAATTTTGGTTTCTTCATAGAACCCTTTACACTGTTCTAGAATTTTGAGCTCATTTCTCTAATGGGTTTCTTATTTATGGCCAAAGGCTCTTGTTCAGATAGTTTTATATCTGGAAGGGATCTTTGGGATGGTTCAGTACAACCTCCTTTCTTTTATTGGTGAAGAAATGAGACCTGGAGAAGTTAAGTGAGGTGTAAGGGTTTTACCATGAGTTAATGATAGAACTCAGACTAGAATCCAGCTTTTCTGCCACCCAGCCTAATATTTTTGTTGGTACTTCAGAGGCTTTTGAGGTTTGTTTTTTTAAAAATTTTATTTGGAAGTTATTACATAAAATTACATAAAACAGCACTACAATAAATTTATTGTAGTGCTGTTTCGATGGGGCCTGATTGCCACACACTGACCATCTCCACCCATCCTTCCCCGCCTGATGGCCCTGACGTAGCTCTAAAATGAACCCCACTTGAAAACTACCTTTGTAAGGGAGTCATGTCAACTGTCACTATGTCTCTCTCAGATGGGTGGCTTTACAGGTACAGGTCCAAGCTTTGGAGTTAAATAGACCTAGGTTCAAGTTTTAACAGTGTATGTTCTTGGCTTAGTTGTTGGACTTCTCAGATACTTTTTTTAATAAAATGGGACTATGATACCCAGGGCCGTGGCATTTCCTGACTCCAGGCTGCCATTCACAGTGTATTCTATGCTGTGCACTCAGGGTGCTATTTACATGGAATGTAAGCACTCTGGGTTTGTGCAAAACACCTCTGGTACAGAATCTAACTCAAAAAACTTCTCTGAGGATCGAATGACATAATATCTAAAAGTACTTGGCACAGTGTCTCGTGCAAGGTAGGTGCTCAAAGATTCTCTCTTGGGCTTCCCTGGTGGCGCAGTGGTTGGGAGTCAGCCTGCCGACGCAGGGGACACGGCTTCGTGCCCCGGTCCGGGAAGATCCCACATGCCGCGGAGCGGCTGGGCCCGTGAGCCATGGCTGCTGAGCCTGCGCATCCGGAGCCTGTGCTCCGCAACGGGAGAGAGGCCACAGCAGTGAGAGGCCCACGTACCGCAAAAAAAAAAAAAAAAAAAGATTCTCTCTTTGGGAATTGGTAAAACTGTGAAAAGTTGAAATGAGAAGCTGAGAAAAGATAGGTGACATTTATCATCCTAGAGAAAGATCATCATTTGTGAAAGATTTCAAGAAGCTTCTCAACTTGCTATAAAAATTTAATTTTTGTCAGGCAGTCTGAAAATTGTTTCAATGATACGTCTATTCTACGTGTCTTATACCTGAGTGCAAACACTTAAATTATTGAAAAGCTGTTCCATATTTGTACAAATATCTGAATATCATTTCATTAATTTCTGTCAAGTCATAAAATTGACAAAAATTGAAAGCTATCTTTATGAAATTTAAAAGCCCTAAACTACTTGAAATATTTGTTTCAGCTGATTCCAGAAATTTCCTCCTTGACCTGGTTTACCACCATTGTACCTTTGGTCCTGGTGGTAACTATGACAGCTGTCAAAGATGCCACAGATGATTATGTAAGTATTTGCTTTTGAGCATTCCTAAGGTCTCAGTTTCAATTGTGACCTCTCAGAAGTAGAAAATAGAGATCCATTTGAAATTTTTGAATGAAGCTCTTTTGGTAAATACCATAAGAAACTCTATGGTTACTTATTTGATGATTAAAATAGATGTCATAGAGCCAGAGCCTGTTTATGATAATAGCAAGGGGGCTTCAATAACTAGACTCACACCCTCATTTTATACTTGAGGAAACTAAAGCCTGTAAGGAACTAAATATTTTCTAATGAACATACAACCAATTAGTGGTAAGACCAGAATTGGATCACAAACCTGCTTCCACCTAGTGAAGTATTATTTATCCTATATCTCTAGTCTTTGTCTAAGTTTTTGGAGTTGGTAGATATTAGGCATTCTCACATCCTCTGCTCATTATACCAGAAATTACAATATCAAATAACTTCAAAAGTCGGGCAACTAGTGTAAATAATTAAGGTATAAGACAGCAGAGAGTTTTGAAGTCTCCATAATCCAAAGGTCATTCAAATTCAAAGATTTAAAGCAAAGCCTTGGGCAAACCAAACATTCTAAATCCAGACAAGCTCTATTCTCTCCTAGGTGATTGCATGTACCCTAGCCTCAATAGCTCTCTATTTACCAGTGACTGACAGATTTATATCTCCTCTGAACTCATATGTGGGATTACTGTTTCTAGTCCTTCCAGACTCCATCTGTGCCAATCCCAAGACCCCTTGGCAAAGCCTGAGCATCCTGAGGCCCAGAGAGTGGGCCCCTCAGCTTTTAGGTGGTAAACTGCTTGGTCCTTTTCTGTGATGCCAGCTAGTCAATGTAGGGGACTATTTTCAGGTTAGATACAGACGTGACTAAATACTAAGTCTCTTTTTGTGTCTTCTGCAGTTAATGCTTGAATATGCTTTTACTTTTGTGATAGTATGGGCCGGTTAGTCAGGGTCTTGGCAGGAAAGACATGTCACCTTGGAATGGGGGTAGATTGGAGAAAGATTAATAATGAAGGGACTACTTAAAGGGTTGTGAGAAAAAGCACATAGGGTAGCAACAACATAGGCGGCAATACTACTTCTAGACCTGAAGGAGCAAAAGGAGGAAGCAATTGCTGGACCTGGAGCTGTAGCTGAGGGCTACCTGTAGAGGAAGTGGCCACTGCTGACTCAGCTCAAAAGAAGCCAGGAATACATACCCCATTTTCCTCTCCTCTGGCCCCATGAGTTTCTGTCAGTACCACCTATTGGCCAAGCCCGATCAATAGCCAAAGGGCAAGGATTAAATAGGTCAGCTTCCCCTGGCACAGGACAGAGTGTAGGAGGACAGGGTGTAGGTATGGAGGAGCAGAGACTATCCACCCCTGTCAAATTATATATTCTGTCAAAATGATGTTCCCATCTATGGCAGTGTTGGTGGAAAGAAGTTTGCATGCCAATGATGGGCTAGCTTAACTTACTCCTCTACCAGTACTATAAACTCTTTTCATGTTAACCAATGCTAAGTATCTTTATTTCCCTAGTAATATTCATTGACTTATACCTGGCAATCAGTATAATTGTAGGCACTGAGCATAGTCTAATAGAAAGATTGGGATGAATTTGGGAGGGACATTGAAAAATGGAAGGGCTAATGAAAGCAATCTATATATTGTGATATTGATACAATATTATGAGGTTTTTTAAAGGAAAAAGTAATAATCCTGATGATTATAATGTATAAAATCAAAATTTCTTATCTCCTGTTCATCTGTGCATTTAGGCCAATTGATTGAAATTACATCTTATCTCTACTTTAGCCTATTACTATCTGGTCTTGGCAGCTCATGTAGAAAGCCTTATCTGAATGGCCGCTAATTTGTGAGTTTAGTAGAAGGCTCATAATATGTGGATTCTTCTAAGCAATATAAGATATTTTCATTACTGGAATACAAAATAAGAAATAGGATCACTTGGGCATAAAAACATAAATCCACACCAAATGTGGTTCAGTATTATATTCTGATTTTTGTTTTAAATGCTCAGTATTTCATAAGATCACTGTTAACAATTAGAATTTCTGGAGAACAAGAATACATGTTGTTACAAGTAATTGCTTGACTTCAAAGAAATCCATAAAACAGAATGAATGATGTTCCAGTAAAGTATTGAGCACATATGTGAGAGAAATGGAAGCCCCATTCCTTGTTAAAGACATCAAAATTAATGTATGGTTTTCTCTGGAACTGTGTGGCAGAGTAAAGGGCACATTGTCTTCTTCAAAGCAACTATAAATGTGTGGGAATTGGAAGAGCATGTGGCTAGACTTGTTGCATTGGTGACACCTAGAATGAAGTTTAGTGGGAAGGGTCTTGATTCAGATTTAGAGCATGTGGAGCTGGGTCCAAGGTAAGCATAAGTCATGCTCATTTTAGACTGATGGTGATATTGTCCAAGCAGATGAACTCAAAGTATTTTCAGTGTCACTATTTGTGCTGAAAAAGTATGATTTAATATGTTTTTGCACAAACACTTTGATTTTCAGTTTCGCCACAAGAGTGATAATCAAGTGAATAATCGGCAATCTGAAGTGCTCATTGACAGCAAGTAAGAAATATATTCTTTATGCTATTTTTAAGATGTCTGGTCACAAAACAGGTCTTGACAATTGGTGGCTTTCTCATTTAATTGAATATATGTTTCTTTCCCCCTTTAACTTTTTTAAAAAATTTATTTATTTGCTTTTATTTTTGGCTGTGTTGGGTCTTTGTTGCTGTGTGCGGGCTTTCTCTAGTTGCAGCGAGCAGGGGCTACTCTTAGTTACGGTGCACAGGCTTCTCATTGTCATGACTTCTCTTGTTGCAGAACAGGGGCTCTAGGTGTGTGGGCTTCAGTAGTTGTGGCTCACAGGCTGTAGAGCGCAGGCTCAGTAGTTGTGGCGCATGGCTTAGTTGCGCTGCGGCATGTGGGATCTTCCCGGGGCAGGGATCAAACCCGTGTCCCCTGCATTGGCAGGCAGATTCTTAACCACTGCACCACCGGGGAAGCCCCTCCCCCTTTAACTTATTACAAATTGCAGTGTAAGTCCTTTGTATCTTCATGGCTCTTTTTTAAGTTCAGCAAATGTTTGTGCTACCCACTCAACTTTTACTTCAAATTCCTTTGGAGTTTCCTTTGCGGAACACAGACATATTATTGTTACTTTTCATTTCTAGATCTAATACTATTTAGAACTGGCACACACGTGATGTTTGTAGCAGACGTTTAATGTATTCGAATGATTTGCTTTGGTAATTTCTGGGAATATTGCTAGAGAGACTTCAGCACATATCAAGTGAAAGTGATAAGCATTTTTTATTAACTTGATAGTTGAGCTTAGAATGAATTATCCACCATAACACAGATCTTGAATTGCTGTTAAATTCATCCATCTATAAAGAAATGTACACGGGAATGGTTCTTGAATCTGAAATGGTTTAAAATGTGTATTTATACACAAACAACAGCAAAAACACCTCCAGAAGACTTAGCAAAAAGGGAAATTTCAAACCTTCATTCCATGTTTCTTAGTCTCTTTCTTTGTCCCTTTTTTTTAACATGTGACAAAGTAAATTTGTAACATTGTACTTTAATCTGGCAGTCAATCACATCTGCTGATGATTTTGAAGCATTTGGATACTGTGAAGAATGTAATTTTTAAAGGGAATATCATAAAACATATTAGTCACATGAGATGGAAAATTCCAAGAAATGGATATCAAGAGGGGCTAGGTAGTCTAGACAATAACTGGTAGGATTAAAGTAATTAATCTCCTTCTGCAACCAAAACATTGACTGATTATTAATAATGTAATGAATACATATAGTTTTCCTTTATTGGATTATTTTAGAAAATGGCATTAAATGCACAGTGAAAAAAAATGATCTTAATCTAAAGCCACAGTTGTAGAAACACAGCCTCTGAAAGTGTGATCTTGACGTGACATGGATAAGCCATAACGATGCCTGGAACCATGTGGTTCATTTCCAATGTCAGCAGGTTTTGAATTGTTGCCACTATAGTATGGTGTTTAAAAGTATGGGTTTTGCGTTCAGGGAGACTTGAGTTTAGTCCTGACCCTGAATAATTCTATGGTCTTGAGCAAGTTCTTGAGAAGTGGTGACTCTTTGTAAGCTAATGTAGTGTGTGACTTTGAGCTGGACTGTTGCCTATCCTGATTTTCTCAAGCTTTGCAGTTCTGACTGGGAATTACATCTGACAATATGATCTGACTAATTCCCCAAGGAACATTTGATAATCAGTCTCATTACTTTGAAGTATCATCTCTCATGAAGTATGTTAAAAATATGTACAATTACATAATGAATTTGAACTAATAGCCTGAGCATATCTTTTAATGTCTCTCAAATTACCAGTTAAATTTTGTGACAATATTTGGGCAGCGATAGATATTGACACCTCTACCTGGAGGCCATGGGAGTATCCAGTAACTTAGATATTCAGAAACTTGATGATGGTATGTGTCCCACACATGCTAGCTATCATTGTCATTATAATTAGAAGTAGCATTGGTCTTACTTCCTTGTGGCTTCATTTAGCTTCTTGTCTATTCCTTATGAGGTAACATCTCTTTGTAATTTGATATGGGGTGATGTTTTGAAAAGTATTGTTGCTGATCCTGTGATGTTGAAGGTAGAAGCACATCATTGAGAATGGAGTATTCTTTGGGATTCGGTTAAAAATCACACAAGATTTTCCATTTGTAAGATTACCTTCTACTGTGAGCTCCTTTAGGGCATCTCCCTTGATCATGTCTGTGTCCCTTGAGCCTAGCACAGTGTCTATGGAATTTTCAAACTGAGCAGTAACAAGTATTCTTGCTGAGAGGGCAATCTACCAGAGGAGCTTGATCTGTAAAATTTTGCTGAGTCCCATTACTAGCCAATTCCAGTGGCTGGGGTTGTGGTCTTTGCAGAATGTTCTCAGGCTATGGAGACTGGCTTTTCACCTCTTGGAATTTGAGAAGTTGGAGAAATCAAATGGGCTTAGATTTGAGATAGCCCAGGGAGCTCTGAGTCCTCTTTTGGAGCTGGTGGTCATAGAGGATGCTCTCAGCGCTCTGCACAGACCGCTACGGTCTTCCTGTGCTCACCCTCAGCTCCTGTCTGCATTATTTGCTACTTTCTTCAGAGCACTGTCCTTGGGCTATTGGAGCCAATGACCGATTGGTGCAGGGGTAAGAAAGAGCAGCACCCCTGCCTCAAGTTGGACAAGCTCTGAGGTGCAGTTAGCACCCCCAGTGCCTGTTGAGATCAGGCTGAGGATGGGACTTTGCCTGCAGTCATACCCTCGCGTGGCTTCTTCCCCTTCCATGTGTTGCTTCTCATCTTCCTTACCAGTTTCTCCCAGAAGTGATTTCCTAAAGAACCCTTTACATATGAATCCTCATCTCAGGATCTGCTTTTAGGGAAGTTGATCTAAGACAGTAGTTAATGCATACTTAATCCCATGGCAACGTTAATGGAAAATGTTAGGAAAGTGCTTTTGGGTCTATGCTAGACACCAATGGGTCATAATGCACAGATAAAGTAAAAAGCCTGGAGGGGATCAGTGGCATCCAGATGTTGCTGGATGTGGGTATCACACTGGGGTGGGCACATCTAAGTACTGTGGCTTCCCTGTGTCCTCTGGCAGAGGGCTTCTGGACTTGAGGTTCAGGCTAGGGCAGGAGCCTTCACTGGCTTGTCCTGGAGGGAGGGGAGGCATGGTCAGCTTCGGGGAGGAGATTACTGAGGGAAAGGGGGTACGATGAAAGCACCAGTCAGGAAACCTGGTCTGTGTAAGTGATCGATGTGCTACTCTGGGCAATTAGTTGTCATTCTGGCCTTCAGGTCTCCCTTCTCCTGCGCTCAGAAGCAAGGAACATGGCATTTACATTCAGATTCAACACATATTTATTCAGCAACTACCATGCGTGGGCTCCAGTGCTTCCACATTTAACTCTCATAAAACCCCAGAGTGTAGGTGATAGTGCCTCTTTTTAGAGATGGAGAGATTAAGGCCTAGAAAAGGAATGACTTGTCCAGAGTTCCATGGCAAGTAAGAACCTAAATTAGCCTTTTACCTACTCGTATTGTGATGTGTAAATGTAGACTTTGTGGTCTGACCACTTCTTCTCTATTTATTTTGCATTTGAAGGGCTTTGTACACAATTATAGAAATATAAACATAATATATGTGTATATATGTTATCTAAATGTAATATATATGTGAATAAATATATATATCCTCACTTTTAGTGCCTGGAGCATTATTCATCTATGTTCTTAGCATTGTGCAAGCGAATGAACAATGTAAACTTAAGCCACACAATAATTAGAGAGACAAAACTCTCCCTTTATAGCCTTCCTTTACAAGGTTTTGTTACTTATATTCCTTTCCAGTCAGGACCAATCTTCTGTGTCTACAATCTGTTAAATATGCGAAAGTGCTTAAGAAATAGGTGTTGAATTAGCCTTTGATAAAATCTTTTGGTGACTTAAGTTTTAAAACTAAGTAGAAGCGAACAATTCCAATTTCTAGAAATTACTGTGCCTGCTGTATAGGAAGTGCACACTCTCCCCCAGGCTACGAGTGCCGTCTGCTGACTGAACCTGTGGAAAACGTACCAGGAGATACTTAGTGTTTCTCTTGAGGGTTTCTCAGGTTATGCTAACATCCTGGGCCACTGGCCACCATGAGAGCACCTGGGCAGGTAAGGGGCAGTGAGAGGGAGTCTGAAAGTTCCCACAGAGGTCATCCCATATGACACTCCTCAACGTGGGCTGCCCATTGTATCTGTGCCCCAGCCATGCCCAGAGCAAGTAAGTGAGGGGCTTGCAGGGGAGGCTCTGGTGTTTTATAAAGTTTCCAAGATGATTCTACTATGCAGACACAATCGAGAACCTCTAGTCAAGGCCATCTCTTTACCTACACTTGTATCTCTATGCATGTATCTCTCAAATTTTAAAAGACATCCAAGGGAAGGAATTCCATTAATTTTTTTAAAATGATAAGTATAGTTTTTCACATAAATCCTCACAAAGGTATAATTCTGTAATGCCGATTTACATTTTTTTTGTAGTAAGGCTCACATTTTTAGTCAAACACATGGCCAATCAATAATTATTTTGCCATATTTTTCTTTCCTTCAGAAATTCAGATTTTAATTTTTCTCATTTTCATCTTTTATTTCTTTCCCCATTACATGTGTTGTCCTCAACTCTGAATCATTTTTTGACTTTCATGTATTTGTGCAACTTCCAATTTTTGTTCTGTCCCATCAGCATTTCTAGTCGTATGGATTTGGGACAAGGGAAGGAGTGTGGAGGTCTTCTGCTACCCAGCTAGGTAGCCGTTAGTCTCATGTGGCTCTTAAGCACTTGAAATGAGGCTGGTCCAAATTCAGATGTGTTATTAAGTATATAGTATATACCAGATTTTGATGGCATAGTACCAAAAAGAGTATGTAAGGTATGTCATTAATAATTTGTTTTATATTGATTCCATTTTGAAATTATAGTATTTTGTATACATTGGCTTAAGTCAAACATATTATTAAATTTACCTTTTGAAAAACTTGTTTAAATGTGGCTACCAGAAAATTTATTTATTTTTTAACATCTTTATTGGAGTATAATTGCTTTACAGTGGTGTGTTAGTTTCTACTGTATAACAAAGTGAATCAGCTATACATATACATACATCCCTATATATCCTCCCTCTTGTGTCTCCCTCCCACCTTCCCTATCCCACCCCTCTAGGTGGTCACAAAGCACTGAGCTGATCTCCCTGTGCTATGCAGCTGCTTCCCACTAGCTATCTATTTTACATTTAAGATTACCGTTTTGGTCGACATTTGTGGCTGACCTTCTATTTCTATTGGATGGCACTGCTTTTAGTTACAGGTGAGAGAATTGAGCTGAGAAGAAAATGAGCTCTATGCTATAAGCCTGGCCTCTGGATTCTCAGTTCAGGATTCTCTGTTTGATCTTGCTGGCTGTTGGCATAGTGGCTTTTGTTACTATGAACAAATAAAGTCAGCGTTACTTTTTCTTAGTAGTTTTTACTTCCCTAACATCTTCTGAACTTACACTTGTGCATTAGAACAATCTGAGCTCAGATGCTCTGGTGCAGTCGTCCCTCTTTCAGGCGGGATGTTTTCCCGCCTTCTCTGGATTTCAAACTGCTCTTGCCCATCAGCTTTTTGTGTAACAAATTCCACTTTATACTTTCCTGAGCTTTGGTACACTTGGCTTAAATCTCCCAGGCTCTTTCACAGAACTCTTCCCATCAATCTTCTTCAATCATTTCTCATTTGGAAACTGTGAGTATTTATAGGGAGAGACAAGGTCTTTCTTTACTGCAGAATATTGTCTGTACTCTTCAAGTCTGGTATTCCTAGATGCTGCATAATTATGCAAACAAATATATTATTTCAGTAGGTGCAAATTTTCTCTTTGTTTAATCAACTTTTCTGGTTTAAGTGATAACTCCCACTGGATATTAGTATAGAAAATTTCGTTTCATTTTTTTTCTTTAGTATGTAGGGTTTTTTTCCATTATAAAAGTAGCATATGTTCATTAAGAGAAATTTGGAAAATAGGAAAAAGTAGAAGGAAGAAAATAACATTCATGCTTCCATTATCCAAAAGTAATTATTACTATTTTCTTACATTTCCTTTCTGTCTTTTTTTTCTGTGCCAAGATTTCTAATAATTGTGTGTATATGTTTTTATCCTTCTCTTTTTACTTTTTGTTTTTTGGCTGCACCACACGGCTCGTGGGATCTTAGTTCCCTGACCAGGGGTCAAACCCCGGGCCCTCAGCAGTGAAAGCACCAAGTCTTAACCACTGGACCGCCAGGGAATTCCCGCCTTCCATTTTTACTTCACATCATATCATTACCGTTTTACAAATCTTTTTCTATTGTCTTTATATACCTAATTTTTAAGGGCTGCATTCCTTTGAGTTCATGTCTTATAATTCACATAACCATTTCCCTATTGCTTGATATTTAGTCTGTTTTTAATTTTAAAGTATAGTTTCTTCATCTTTCTAAATTGATAGTTACCCTTTTCCATAAGACTGGGTTTTTGTGATATATTTACAAAATCCACTGAGAATGATTACATTGAACCTGTTATTTCCTATATTAAGTAATTGGAACTTGAAGCATTATTACTCAGTCTACTGATAGCAACTTTTATCAGAAGGTTTAAGAGTGAGCAGGAACAGGTTGGGCATATTGACTAAAGCATGAAAGGTTTCACTTCCGTCACACGTGGGAGTTTCCAGAGACAAGGGTTTCATGTCAGACCACCAACCAGCAAGTTTCAAGTTTATCTTTTCTTAATCATAGCACAATATGAAAAAAACCCCAAAATATTCTGCTTTAAAAAATGTATTAGTGACACATGTAAATCCCCAAACATCAATAATTTGAAACAGTTTGACTATAAGTTTTATACTGCAATTACTAGCTATATTGCACTCATCTGTAAAGTATCTGTATCAGTTTTGGTTTGCAGAATTCCCTGAGTAAATTTGGGCAGAGATTCAGAAGTGTGGCTAGCAGATTCTTTCAGGCAGCTCTGAAGGAACTCCTCCCATCTTCTTTGTCCTCCCAGATTAGAGGTATGTAGACCTGTGCTCAAACGCTCTATCATTTGCTGTTGAATTCTTGGCAATAACTTACTCAGGAGAGGAGTAATTCATGGATGTTATCCCCCTGTATTGGATTTGATCCCAAATGTTGGTCTTGGGTAACAGTGGCTTATTATTCTTATTAAAGATGCTCTTTTTGTCCTTGAGCTCCCTCAACAAAAAAATGCCCAAGGTCATTGAACTTAATGAATCTGCAGCTGACACGTATTTAGTGTGTCTGTGTGCTTCTTGTAAGTGGGGGAGTGGGAACGTGCAAGGTTCTGGAATTCTATTGATTACATGGGAGAACAGATGAACCCTGCTTTGAGTTATTTCATCTTCATCAGGGCCTGTGGACTTGCAGGGGGAGTGGAGACTTCTGTGGTTAAACACAAGGCAGAGCACCAACTCAATTTTTTTTTTTTTACCTCTAGCCCATGTAAATAATTTATGTTATGATGGTACCATTGGGTCTAGGGGACAGCTATTCAGGGTCTATATGAAGAAATCTGCATATTTGAAAGGAAAATTTGAGGTGAAAAATATTGATTCTTCTTTTTTTAAACAGTGTTAATAAAACACACTATTATGGGCTTAAATGACAATGAATTCAAAAGTAAACTAATGGGAGTAGCCTCAGTACTTTTTGGACTCAGTGCAAATGGTTTAAAATTGATTTAATTTTTAGCTCACAGTGCTAACTCAGAGTAAAAGTGTTTCAAAAATAGTTTCACCCCCGATAAATTAATTTCAGTTTCTTAAGTCTTGGACTGATCATTTCTTGGGCGATTCTGCATGTCAGCTTTGCAAATGGAAGCGTCCATTTGCCAATGCGCTGGTTTCTGTATGTGAGCCGTGACATTGCTGTAGTTCTTATAAGTGATTTTCCATTGTAATCAATTATTACATTGCATGAATACAATTTTTTGTGTTGAATTTCTAAATGGTGACTATTTCCCCAAATGAGGTGCATCTTGAAATAACAGAAATTATAGCACTTTCAAAACTCTGCACATGGGTTTTTTTTCAGTGGCATCTCCTAATTTCTTTTTAAAGTTTATATAACCCAGGTGTTAGTGGCTCTCTTTTTCTCCTCTTAAAGCTCCCTTGAAGAACCCCCCAGGTGAAAGCATTAGGGAGCAAGGTAGAGTTGAATGAAGACTTTGTGGGGGATATAAATGAGGAAGTTTATTTCACAAACTCCATAGCAAACAATATGAAATCCCATTTTGACATTTTTCTTCCCCAAAGTTCTCTTTCTCTGCTGCTGGCCTTTATCATCTCTCCTTTCCCCATTCAGTGCTCAGTACAGCTGTCTCCAGTCTCCTCTCAGTATCTGGGGCCCCTCATATTTGTCTCCTTTTTATTAATCAGAGTAGTTTGGTTCTGCCTTGGCTGTGAACTCAAACCCATGCAGCTGCTCACCAAAATAGCAGGCTTTTCTGGAGCTAAGACCCACTTATCTGAGACGACAATGGAAGTTAAAAATACACCACATTCTATGTAACATTTAAAACTTGATTCTCTTTTTCAAAAATAGGTTTATGTATCTCTTCTCTGTTGTCATAGGGAGAGGTCTAGAATTTCTTTTGAAAAAACAAACCTAAACCTAAACCACGGAGGCCTTGGAGATTTTAGAACATTAACTTTAATAATGTAAAACCTTCTTAAGATCTTAAAAGCTGAAAGAGATCATAATATTATACTGAGTAAATTTGGTTTCAGTCAGAGCCCAGTGGTTGTCTATACCAAACCAAACAAATGTTTTGACGGCATTTGTCAATTAACTACTTACTGCTGATGAATTGTATACACATTTCTACTACAAGGGCATTTTGCTTCAGATCTCCTGAGATAATCTCAATGGCTTCACTCCTCCCATGCATCTAATTAATTAATTAATTTATTTTTAACGTCTTTATTGGAGTATTATTGCTTTACAAAGGTGTGTTAGTTTCTGCTGTATAACAAAGTGAATCAGCTATACATATACATATATCCCCATATCTCCTCCCTCTTGTGTCTCCCTCCCACCCTCCCTATCCCATCCCTCTTAGGTGGTCACAAAGCACCGAGCTGATCTCCCTGTGATATGCAGCTGCTTCCCACTAGCCATCTGTTTTACATTTGGTAGTGTATATGTGTCCATGCCACTCTCTCACTTCTTCCCAGCTTACCCTTCCCACTCCCAGTGTCCTCAATTCCATAGTCCATTCTCTACGTCTGCATCTTTATTCCTGTCCTGCCCCTAGGTTCTTCAGAACCATTTTTTGTTTTTTAGATTCCATATATATGTGTTAGCATATGGTATTTGTTTTTCTCTTTCTGACTTACCTCACTCTGTATGACAGACTCTAGGTTCATCCACCTCACTACAGATAAGTCAATTTTGTTTCCTTTTATGGCTGAGTAATATTCCATTGTATATATGTGCCACATCTTCTTTATCCATTCATCTGTTGATGGACACTTAGGTTGCTTCCATATCCTAGCTATTGTAAATTGATGTGCAATGAACATTTTGGTACATGACTCTTTTTGAATTTTGGTTTTCTCAGGGTATATGCCCAGTAGTGGGATTGCTGGGTCATATGGTAGTTCTATTTGTAGTTTTTTAAGGAAACTCCATACTGTTCTCCATAGTGGCTGTATCAATTTACATTCCCACCAACAGTGCAAGAGGGTTCCCTTTTCTCCACACCCTCTCCAGCATTTATTGTTTCTAGATTTTTTGATGATGGCCATTCTGACTGGTATGACGTGATAACTCATTGTAGCTTTGATTTGCATTTCTCTAATGATTAGTGATGTTGAGCATCCTTTCATGTGTTTGTTGGCAATCTGTATATCTTCTTTGGAGAAATGCCTGTTTAGGTCTTCTGCCCATTTTTGGATTGGATTTTTTTTTGATACTGAGCTGCATGAGCTGCTTGTATATTTTTGAGATTAATCATTTGTCAGTTGCTTCATTTGCAAATATTTTCTCCCATTCTGAGGGTTGTCTTTTTGTCTTGTTTATGATTTCCTTTGCTGTGCAAAAGCTTTTAAGTTTCATTAGGTCCCGTTTGTTTATTTTTGTTTTTATTTCCCTTTCTCTAGGAGGTGGGTCAAAAAGGATCTTGCTGTGATTTATGTCATAGAGTGTTCTGCCTATGTTTTCCTCTAATAGTTTTATAGTGTCTGGCCTTACATTTAGGTCTTTAATACATTTTGAGTTTATTTTTGTGTATGGTGTTAGGGACTGTTCTAATGTCATTCTTTTACATGTAGCTGTCCAGTTTCCCCAGCACCAGTTATTGAAGAGACTCTCTTTTCTCCATTGTATATTCTTGCCTCCTTTATCAAAGATAAGGTGACCATATGTGTGTGGGTTTATCTCTGGGCTTTCTATCCTGTTCCCTTGATCTATATTTCTGTTTGTGCCAGTACCATACTGTCTTGATTACTGTAGCTTTGTACTATAGTCTGAAATCCGGAAGCGTGGTTCCTCCAGCTCCGTTTTTCTTTCTCAAGATTGCTTTGGCTATTCGGGGTCTTTTTGTTTCCATACAAGTTGTGAAATTTTTTGTTCTAGTTCTGTGAAAAATGCCATTGGTAGTTTGATAGGGATTGCATTGAATCTGTAGATTGCTTTGGATAGTATAGTCATTTTCACAATGTTAGTTCTTCCAATCCAAGACCAACCCATGCATTTTAGATTGGTATATTATCTGTCTTTTTTGGGTAGAAAATTAAGAAAATTTAAGAGTATAAGGAAAATACAGAAATTTCTCTTGATTCCATTTTACAGATCAGAATGAACTACAGTGAACTTGTGAAGGCATTTTATTACTCCCTTTTCTCTCCCTTCTTTGTATCTTTGTTTTCTCCTCTTCTTATTACTCTCTACTCCTCCACGCAGTATTTATTTAAAAAATTATTGATATTATACTATACCCTATTGTCGTGGCTTGAATGGTTCCCCCAGCCCCCTAAAAGATAGGTCCATTGGAGCCTGTGTATGTGATCTTATTTGGAAAAAGGGTCTTTGCCTATATCATTAAGTTAAGGATCTTGAGATGAGATCATCCTGGTAATCCAATCACAAGTGTATAAGAGAAGAGCAGGGAAGAAGGTACATAGGCAAAAAGATAATGTGAATGCAGAGGTTGGAGCTATAGAGCCCCAGGTCAAGATGCCTGAGGCTACCAGGAGCTGGGGGAGGGGTGTGGAACAGTTCCTTCTCTAGAGCCTCTAGGGAGAACACCACTCAGCACACAACTTGATTTTGGACTTCCAGCCTGTAGAACTGTAAGAGAATAAAGATTTACTGTTTTAAAACCTAGTTTGTGGTAATCTGTTATAGTGGACTTAGGAAACTAATGCTCACTGGTTTTTAGCTTTTAATCAGAGGTTCTATGTTTGTTCATTTGTTCATTTTTTCACTCAGTAGACATTTATTAAGTGCCTACCATGTGTCAGGAAGAATGCTATGTGCTGGGGGTGCGGAGTTAAATAAAAGGTAATTTCTGCCCCCAATAGAATGCAATCATACCTATATTGTATGTAATAGGTTTATCTCTAGAATTGCAGGATACTCTCACATTTCATTGTTTTTACTCACAGGTAAGATGAGTGAGCAAAATGACTCATCTCATTAGGAATGTGCAGCTTTCAAAAATTCTTGTTGGTATGCAGGCTCTGTTGATAAACCAAAGCCAGGTGGTAGAAAACCTTAGTAGGATTTTGGAGCCTGGGTGGAAATGGTGCCTTGAAGCTGTGATTCAGGGGAACATTAAACCACCTTTAAACTTGAGCAGTATTGTCAAAAACTAAGATCTAGTTCCTTATTCCATGTCAGGAACTTAAAAAATTCTCTCTTGAATTTTGACAAGGAATAGAGGTGTAATAATGGAAGAAAAAAAAAGAGTGCAGTGTGAATAGAAAGTAAGAATAATGATCTCTAAATTAGATCTAAAGACTCAGAAGCATCTGGGAAACTTGGAGGCTGTAAGAATGATATTGTCAGCAACGCATGGGAAGAAAACTCTGGCAGTGCCATTGTGGACTAGTTACTAGAGGTAACTTCCACAAGGAAGAAAGGGAGAGTGTAACTGGGATTGTGATGCTGAACACTGCAGAAGGAATGGACTCTAATGATGGAGAAAGAATAGATTTTGAAGATGTGAAGAAAGTTGATACTATTTTTTAATGGAGAATATATGTACAATAAAGTATACTTTCTCTAAGCTTCAGAAAAGTGAGCATTAATTCAAAATAAGCATCTATTGGTTTTAAATTTGACTAATATCCAGTGTTAAGCCTAGTATGGGGGAGTTCCAGAGGTAAAGCAGAAAAATGAAGCATTGAGAAATGAAATTGAGATTAAAAGGGCTTCATGGAGGATAACCCACGAACATCAGCGAAATCGAACGGGCTGTGTTGGCAATAGGAGATATATTTCATTCAGATAATCTAATTTGCTCTGTGTGTCAGTCTACACATGCCAGGGCTTCATCAGAGACATGAAGTAGACATTTTACAGGGGACTTGAGAGTGGTGGCAGGGACTCATATTTACTACTCACCCATCTATCATTAAACCTACATTTATGTAACTCTTCTCTGTACCAGCCACTATGCTAGGTACTAGGGATACAGGGATTATTAAGACCCATGTTCCTTCCCTAAAGGAGCCTGGAGTCCACGGGAAGAGGTGGACCAATAAACAGACGATTATTTTACAGCAGTAGGTGCCATGATAAAATGAAGCATGAGGTGCTCTGGGAGAACACACATGGGAGGACACTAACACAAGTTTTGGGAGGCTAGTAGCAGAGACATCGTTATGTCAGAATAACTCATGGAAGAATTGGCTCCCAGCAAAGATCATCCATTGAAGAGCTAATTGAATGGAGGGATGAGAGCATAGGGAGAGCAGAAGAGAATTAGGGAAGAGTACTGGTCGTAAAGGATGACTACCTAGGTTTATTGCACATAGGTTTATTGCACATGGAGGCTAAGAACATGCTGGATGAAAAATACAAATAGATGAGCTAGCATAAATCCATTCTCTCCCTCATCTCTTTCCCGTATTTCCAACTATGTACTTTGGTAAAATGTGGTCCCGCTACGACTGCCATTGTCATATATATGCTGCTCATTATAGGACTGCCGGATGGCACAGCAGTGAGGGTATTGGGGAAAGCCCACCAGTCTAGTGTCAGGAAGCTGATGTCTGGTCCCTGCCTTGTCACTAAATTGGCTGTGTGACTAAGGACCAAGGACCTCAATTTTCTCATCTGTAAAACAAGGGAGTTGGATACCGTAATCTAAAAGCTTTTTCCAATCAGCAGATTACTTTTAAAAGAAATCTTTATAGAAGTCCAATATATAGAACATATACAAGTATACCAGTATACACAAGTACATATACATATACAAGAGGCCCCAGAGCAGGTGTCCTCAGCTGCCCTCTTACTCGGTGGTGGCCCCTGAGGGGCCAACATGAGCATTACTGGACCATTTAGTGCTTCTAACAGTGAGGTCTGAGGACTGCCTTTACTAGACCTCCTGAATCAAAATCTCTGAGTCTGGGATAGGACTCTATTAGCACCTTATGGGATTCTTATGCACATTGAAGTTTGAGTACCATTGGGCCAGATATTTCAAGGTCCCTTCCAGCCCTTAGGTACTGTGACTCTGTGATCCTCTTCACCTTTGTAGTGATGGTGAGGAAGGAGCCTAAGAAGGGAAGTCAGAGGCTCTATAGGATAAAAAGAATTAACACAGAATGGGAGGTTGGAAATGTAAGGATAGATACAATGGTAATAAAAACAATAGTAATAAAAAATGATAGTGGAAGAGGAGAGTTAGATACAAGAAAGTTACAGAATGATTTAGGGAAAGAAGAGAGGGACTTAAAAAAGCAGGATCTTCCAAAAATGAGGATATTGTATTCCAAATGGGAGAAATTGTAACAGAAAGTGTCAGGAGACAATTCAGAGCACAAGGTTGCCGGAGTTAATGCCCTGACCAGAAACTCCCACAGATTCTGCTTGTCTCTATCATAGCACATAATGTCATAAAGGTCTTCTTACCTTTCATTTATTTGTCTATATTATTATATGCCAGGTACTGTGTTAGGTACTAGAAATGCAGTGAACCCCAATAGACATGGTCTCGGCAACCATGAAGATTAGTGTCTAGCGGGGAAGGTAGACTTAATAAAATACAGTAGTCTCCCTTTATCCAAGACCACCCCCCGCAGGTGATACCTGAAATCATGGATAGTACCAAACCCTATATGTGCTATGTTTTTTCCTATACATACATACTTATGACAAAGTTTATAAATTAGGCACAGTAAGAAAATATCTGAATCGCCAGCATCACTACTCTTGCACTTTGGGACCATTATTAAGTAAAGTAAGACTACTCGAACACAAGCACTGCGATGCCCTGACAGTGATCTGATAACCTAGTCAGGTCTTAAGTGACTAAAGGGTGGGATACACTGAGCAAAGAGATGGTTGACGTCCCAGGTGGGATGGAGCAGGACAGCGCAAGATTTCATCATGCTACTCAGAACGGCGCACAATTTAAAACTTACGAATTATTTCTGAAATTTTCCATTTGATGTTTTCAGACTGCGGTTGGCTGCAAGTAACTGAAACTGCAGAGAGTGAAACCGCAGCTAAAGGGGAACCACTGCAGTCACGCTAAGTAGTGTGTGATTACATGCCAAGGCAAGTGCTGCTAAGGAAAAGACTATGATTCTAAAGAAAGGGTTTTTTTGTGTATGTGTGGGGGGGGCAGTAGACAGAGGTAAGAAAGTTTAGAAATGGGTTCTTTGAGGAAGTAGTAAATTTAAGCTGAGAACTTATGACAGCTAGGAGTTAATCAGACAGTGTGTGGGGTGATGGGATGAGAAGGAGAATTACAGACAGAGGAAGCAGCATGTGCAAAGGCCCTGTGGAGGGAAGGAGGATGCGATTATGAGGGACTGAATGGCAGAAGCACAAAGACTGAGAGAAAAGCAGTGTGAGGTGAGGCTGGAAAAGTGGTCAGAGTCAGAGCCTGCAGGGCCTTGAAGACCACATTGAGAGTTTGAGTGTTTTTCCTAAGAACAGAGAGAATACATGGAAGGATTTGCCTTGGGAAAAGCTCACGCCTGCTGCGTGGAGGAAGAGCCAGTGGAAGGGGGCCAGGATAGATGTGGGAGAGGGGGGTTGTCCTGCTGTGCTTGTCTGTCTGTCATGCCATTGTGAGTTACTGGAGACTGAGACAGTCTCTATTTCCGTCACCTGACTGAACAGCATCCTGCACGTAGTTGATGCCCAGTAATTATGTGACAGATGAACCAAATGCATTTAAATTAAGCAAATCATTTTGAGGCAAGATCAGAATATCTTTTTAGTATCCTCTATCCTCCTTCTTCCCTGCAACTAATATGAGACAAGAGGAGGTGTCCACATATCGCGTGTTCTGTGAACATCATTGTCTGCTGTCTTTACCACTGGAGGATGATGTCTGCTATAGGGTCATTGGATACCAGACCCATCTTTAATCCAAATGCTCTCTGTTACTTGGAATCTCCCTGATGCCTCTGCACCTTAAGGTGCATGAGACTGTGCCTGACATTTAAAGAAAGAGAGAGGATTCGCTCCATCTAGGCTTCATTTCTGAATTGGCAGAGCTCAAGGAAGTATTTGAAGCAATGCTTACTGTTTCTTTCTCAGCTGCTCCCAGGTTGTAGCATGTCAGAAAAACAAAAATGTGGGAAACCGGGCAGCCCTAGACACTGGGACGGGGGTGCGGAGATGGGCTTCCTTGTGTCTGCAGCAGATGTTTCCCTCCAGCAGGACTTTCTGAATCGCCGGGCTAATGAATCCTGTTAACCCAGCTTGCCTTATCTGGTTACCTTGCCCCGTGCCAGGCGTTTGTGTTCAGGCATACTTTCTCCTTTCACAGTGCTAAATTTAAGGCTTAATTTTCAAATCAAATGTCCATCTGGCTGGCTGCCTGAAAAATCACATGTGGGGAGCTGAGAGACCCAGGCAAGAAACTGCCCTCGCTTCTGGAGAGCAGGTCTGGAAACCATATGAACTGTAAAGAGTTTTAAAATGTAAAAAAGTAAAGCTTTCTGCCAAAAGGGGAGAGCTGAGGTTTTCTTCTTTCTAGACTCGGTTATTAGATATCTGTTGGAAATTACTGACCTCTGCCATATAGTCTGTTTACTGCCTCTGTCAGCGGGGCCCGGACCGTCCAGATTTAATCCCCTTGAGGATTTAGCTCTGCCAACACTTGCTTTATTAGAAATAGGTTTTGGGGTGACAGCTATATAAGTTATTAGGTATATGATTTTAATGGAAATTTGCCTTCTTTCACTTAACATTTCCTTCTGAAACTTGGATGATAGAAATAGGTTAATATTTAAAAAAATAATAGAACCTAATTTTCCAGTAAGAGGAAGAAAAAGAATAAATAGAAAAGGGGACCTGGCTTCCTTTGTTTGCTCCCCCTCAGGTAACTCATATGCTACAACATCACTTCCCATTTTGAGAAATACACTCGGCATCGGTCCTATTTTCTCTTTTTCACCTGACACTTCATTATAGAAAGTAGTTCCATAGACTTTTTTTTTTTTTTTTTTTTTTGCCTTTGGCCTTAATTCTTGTGGGTGCCAGGGCACAGAGATGCTGTCATTCTTTCTTATATATAGACTATCAGTGATGCCATTTCATTGTGTATTGGTGAATATCTACAGAGTTTTTGTTCTTTTCCTCTTCATTCCAAATTTTGTCCTTTCTCTATATCACTTTTCTCACTCTTCTTCTAGGAGTAAAGAAGAAAGAAGACTGGAATTGAGATACAAAGAATAAGAAAACAATACTCAATATAGGCTTTTTAAAGTAGAGAGCATTTTAGAACATTAGATGTCTAAAATGGTAGAAATTATAGCAGAGCTTATGCAAATAAATACAAAATATCCCAGCATAAATACTTAGAATTGGCCTGCAGATTTGTTCATGTTCGGTTTCAAACCTGGTACTGATAATGTCGACCTAACGTAAGTCCTACTCAAATGGTACCTAATTATTGGCCACCATCCCTGGCTTAAAATCTCCCAATTAACCAAGTCAAAAATACAATTCCCAGCAGTGGCTCTTGTGATTAGGAAAGAAATTCAACAGAGAAAAGATGGTTATATACATATTTAGATATATATTAGCAGATTACAAATAAAACCATAAGGCCTGAAACCCCCTGATAGCTAGAAAGCATAAAGGGCTGTGACAAGCATAGAAGCCATCTTGTCATTACTCTGAAGCAGAAAAACTTCATCCTGGAGCTGGGTGGAGCACACAGTGTAGAGTATTTTCCACAAAGTAATTCAAAGGGCAACTTGCTGGCAGAAAGTTTTCATCTTTCTAACAAAGGAAACCAGAGTCTACTCTAGACAGATCTATCTATTATCTAGGTGGATCCAGGGATCAGAAAATTCTAGAGACTTTGGGACTTGAGGAATGCCAGAGAGAAACGAAGGGATTGTATTAGAAGGCCTTTACCATCCCTCTTGCCTCTAAAATTTGAGAAATGGAACTACCATTTGATATTCCAACCCTCGACCCAAGCCTTCAGCTGTTCCAGGGACTTCCAGGGCTGTGATCTATGGGGTAGCGGTTGAGGCAGTGCATGTGTTAGGACCTTCAGCAGAAGCTGGGTTTACCTAGGCCTGCAGGGTCCAGGTAGACTGGATTACTTTGGGAGTTCTAGTTCATGTCCTAGGTTGGGGTAGGGGAGAATGTTACAGTTTCTGCTTACACCCAACCCTACTGGCTTGGATAGGGCTCAACAATAGAGGCAGTCTTGTTGGGGCCACTTGAATTATTGTCCCAGCACTATTAAAACCAGACATATGGCTGTTCTGAGCCAAAGAGGAATGTTTAGGTCTGTCTTAGTTCCCTAAATATTGAATATCTTCAGTGTACCAAAGATGATTAAAATGCCATTGCTAGTTTCATGAATTCTCATTTTGTGGGGAGAGAGATAACCAAGTAGGTAGTTTCAGTGTAATGTGAACAATGATGGGGGTTTTCATGGGCTGATATGGAAGTACTGAAGAGGGGGTACTTAGCCCAGTCTAGGGGTCAGAAGAGGCTTTCTGGAAGAGGTGAATCTTTAACTAAAATTAATGAATAAAAAATGTGAAAACACAGAAAAATCAAAATTTCTACTTTTTGGAGAAAAGTATTATCCCTTGTGTTGTATTTTTTTGTTTTTTGCAAATATGCATATATATAGCTTTGTATTTTACTTTTTTCTTTTGATATAACTCATTTATGTCATTAAAAATTTTTTGAAAACATTTTTAATAGCTAAATAATAGATGTGCTATTATTGATCATTCCCTTATTATTGGGAAATTAGCTTGTTTCTAATATTTTGTTTTAATAAATAATTCTCAGAGAAACAGTTTTGAATGTAAGTTTCATATATATCTTTGTTTCTTTAGGGTATATTTCTAGGGAATCTAAACTTTGCCTCTTTTAAAGATTCTTAATACATACTGTTAAATTGCTTTCTAGGAAGTTTGTGCCCATTTATCCACCCATTTGAACCAACAAGTGGTTTTACCACAGCACCATTACAACTTTGAGTATTATCTTTTAGAAAATCTAGGCCAACTGCATAAGTTGTGTTGCATAACAGATATCTTGTTGTTTTAAAGATTCATTGTTTTCTAGGGAAGGTGATTATTTTTTCAAGTATTTATCAATGGTATTATTTCTCGTTTTAGTGACTTGTCTATTTATATTCATTGCCTTTTGTTGGTCTGTAGTATTTTTCGTGCTCTGAGAATATATTTAAAATTTTGTCTTCTAGTAAATTTTTCCAGTGGGAAACAATGACATCCCTACATGGTGTACAGAGATAGTACTTCAGGGTCTTTGCTAGCATAGTGTGCATGTTGAGTATAGTTCCTCTAAGCAGGACTAAGCCAGTCCATGGCTCACAGGCCCAGCTGCTCTGCGGCATGTGGGATCTTCCCAGACCGGGGCACGAACCCGTGTCCCATGCATCGACAGGCGGACTCTCAACCACTGCGCCACCAGGGAAGCCCTGGGGAGATGATTTTAAATAGGGTGGCCAAACAGGCACGTGAAAAGATGCTCAATATCGCTAATCATCAGAGAAATGCAAATCAAAACCACAATAAGATATCACTTCACGGGCTTCCCTGTTGGCGCAGTGGTTGAGAGTCCGCCTGCCGTGCCCCGGTCTGGGAAGATCCCACATGCCGCGGAGCGGCTAGGCCCGTGAGCCATGGCCGCTGAGCCTGCGTGTCCGGAGCCTGCGCGTCCGGAGCTTGTGCTCCGCAACGGGAGAGGCCACAACAGTGAGAGGCCTGCGTGCCTCAAAAAAAAAAAAAAAAAGATATCACCTCACACCTGTCAGAATGGCTATTATCACAACGAACACAAATAACAAATGTTGGCAAAGATGTGGAGAAAAGGGAACCCTACACTGTTGGGAATATATTGGTGCAGCCACTGTGGAAAACAGTATGGGGATTGCTCAAAAAACTAAAAATAGAACTACCATGTGACCCAGCAATTCCACTCCTGGGTATATGTCCAAAAAAACCAAAAACACTTGTTTGAAAAGATACAGGCACCCCAATGTTCATAGCAGTGTTATTTACAATTACCAAGATATGGAAGCAACCTAAATGTCCATCAAGAGATGAATGGATAAAGAAGATGTGGGAGATATATATATGATGGAATACTCAGACATAAAAAAAGAATGAAATTTTGCCATTGCAGCAACATGGTTGGGCTTGGAGGGCATTATACTAAGTGAATTAGGTCAGAAGGAGAAATAAAAATACTGTATGACATCACTTATATGTGGAATCTAAAAAATGCAACAAACTAGTGAATAAAACAAAAAAGAAGTGGACTAACAGATATAAAGAAAAAACTAGTGGTTACCAGTGGGGAGAGGGGAAGGGGGGCAATAAAGGGACAGGGGATTAAAAAAAGGGGTTATTATGGGATTATATGAAATCATGTGGGTGGAACTTTTGAAAATTGTAAAGCACTATAGAATTTAAAGAATCTTTCATTCAATTAAAAAAATAAAAGTGATCCTTCAAATCTGAAAACAAACAAATAAATAAATAAGGTGACCAAAGAAGTTCCCTTAAGAAGATAAGGTTTGAGCTGAGAGGGAGCTAGCCATGCCAAGATCTTGGGTAAAAACTATAAGTATAAAGGCCCCAAAGTGGCAATGAACTCAACAGTAAAATGTCTACTGTGGCTAGGGTATTGTGATAAAGGGGAGTTCTGAGGGGTTGGCAAGAGCCAATTCTTATAGATCATGGTGGGAGATTCCAATTTTATACTAAATGTAATGTGAAGCTGGTTTTAAGCAGGAGAATTACATGGTGTGACCAAAAGATTTCTCTGGCTGGTGTGTGGACAGTAGACAGCAAAGAAGGGCAAGAGCAGAATGGGGATGACAAATTATGAGTTTTCTACTGTTGCCCAGGTGAAATGGTGGTAGTAGTGCAGAAGATACAAAGTAGGAATATTTCTTATTATGGATTGTCAAGCACAGGAAAATAGAACAGTACAATGAACTCTTTTTTATGTATTACCCAGCTGAAGACACCATCAACTTTCTGCTATTTTTGTATCTATTCTCAATTTTTATTTTCTCGGGTATTTTAAAAGTAAATCCTATATGTCATACTACACTATCAGTAAGCACCACTATAGCATTTCTCTTGAACAGATAAAGACATAATATATTTAACCATAATACCATTACTACACCCAATGAAGTAGCAGTACTCCCTTAACATTATCTAATACCCACAGATTGAGATGAATTTTGAAGGTAGAGCCAGTAGGAGTGCTGCCATGTTGGAAGTGTATGAAGAGAGAAATTAGGAGGGGTGGTTCTTGGCCGAGGTTCCAAGATGGGGAAAACTGGGAAAGGAGCGTGTTATTGTGGTGTTGACTTTTTTTGACTGGACTGGGAAACCAGAGTTCTATTGAGATATTAACCATTCTGTAGAGATGTAGAATGGGCAGCTGAAGCTTAGGGGAGAAGTCTGATCTGAAGATATATTTGAAAGTCATCTAGCCACCTGGGGTGAGAGTCCAGACTGTGGCACCCCAAGGTTTGAAGATGTGAAGAAAAGAAGAGGCTGGCTAAGGGTTTAAGAAGGAGTGACTAATGAAGTAAGAAGAAAACCAAGGGAATGCGGTACTCTGGATTTAAAGAAAAGAAGGTGTTTGAAGTAGGAGGGGGTGGTTAACTGTGCTGGGTATAGTGAAGACCGAGAACTGATTCTTGGGTTTGACACCATGAAGAGGGATTGCAGTTGGAGGGATGGAGACAAAATCCTAATTGGAGAAAGCAGGGGTAATCTTGAAGTGGAGATACTAAATATAGATAGCTCTTTTGAAGACTTAAAAATTGGAACGTACCATCCTTACAATGAGATACTTAATAATAAGTAGTCACAATACTTTAAGGTATATGTTATTTTATGGTTTACAAAATTCTTCATAAACTTCTGTAAAATTCACAGGTGTCATCATAGATACATGTTTAAAAGTCAGGTGGGTTTATTCCATTTTAAAAGCTTAGTATTATGAATAAATAAGCATTCAGAGGAGCTGGTATGAGCCAATTAATGTAGATCATAGTGGGGAATTCCAGTTTTGGTCAACTTCTTGCCCAAGTGACATGGTTGGTTGGTAGTAGACTTAGGCTCAAGTCTAGGTCTTCTGCTTCTCATGACACAGACTCTTTCTACTATGTTACATCATGTCTTTCATAAACTTAAGGTCAAGATTCTCCTCTTTAAGAATGTAAGGATTAAAAAAAATTGATTCCTACTTCTGGTCCATTCTGAATAGTATTCTGTTTCTGCAAGTATCAAGATTCTCCCTACAATGTCATCCTCAAAGGACAGAATCTTTTTTTTTTAATATCTTTATTGGAGTATAATTGCTTTACAACGTTGTGTTAGTTTCTGCTGTACAACAAAGCAAATCAGCTGTATGCATACGTATATCCCCAAATCCCCTCCCTCTTGAGCCTCCCTCTCACCCTCCCTATCCCACACCTCTAGGTCGTCACAAAGCATCGAGCTGATCTCCCAGGACAGAATCTTTACTTTAAAATTTCCTAGTTTTTGTTTAAACAATCCATTAGAATTTGTCATTCATGAATTTCAAACATTACTTTGAACTTTGTTTCTCCTCATAATGAAAGTGTCTAGGGTACAAAACTGATGGCCCAGTGAACGGAATTATTCTAGTAATTGCAAGCAATAAGATTTATCTTGGTCCTGAGAGAAATATGAATGACATAATGGCTGAAGACTCAGAAAGCAGAGATATTTTACTCATGACCACAAGTAAATCCTGATTGAAATCTGTTGGCGTGATGTTAAGTCATGATTCTTAGAAGCTAAGTCTAGAGGGACCAGAGTAATACAGTCCAGGCATATAGTTTTCTGATGAGCTCACAGTATAAGGGGACAAAGCTGGGAATATCTTGAGGAATGAAAGTTAATATATCCTTTACTAGACAATTTCTCTGGTCTGTTAATTTTCTCACTGGGCTTTTGATGACAGCTTTATGGCAAACAATCTAACACTGAGATCATTCTCTTGAAGTACAGGTACTCCTCACTGCTGAGTGGAAGAATGTCCACATGCTCTAGGTATTAGAAAGCAAAAATGATTTAATTAGGTTTATTTAAGAGCCAGATTTATATCCCACTAGCCTCTAGGTTTTTTGAAACCACGGTCTGTATCTAATTCTACTTGTAGCTTCAACACTCAGCTCAATGCCTGGCTCAGAATGTTCATTTTGTATGTATGAAGCAGTCTTTTTCTTTCTTTTTTTTTTTGGTTGCACTATGCAGCATGTGGGATCTTAGTTCCCTCACCAGGGATCGAAACTGCACCTCCTACATTGGAAGCACAGAGTCTTAACCACTGGACTGCCAGGGAAGTCCCCTATGGAGCAGTCTTGAACTCACTAAATGAAGGGTGATGGTACCTCACATGCCAGTGGATGATGATCTAATGAAGAATTCTACCTATGTGCTATCTTATTTCTGAGGAACTCAAAGTGATAAGGAACTCAAAGAACCTACTTTAAAGTAACATTTTCTTAAAAATTGTTTAGGATTTAATGTGACTGCAAACCTAGTAAGAAAATTAACTCCCAATTTTCCAGTGATATCCTCAGCTGTGTTTTGTGCTGCAGAGTCAGGAATGCTATTTCCAGAGATGCTAGGTGTTCTGACCAGAATGAAACAAGTCACACCCCCAAGAGACACCACCTAGAGACACCTTAGCTCTGTCTGTGTCTGTATGGCACGTATTATTACTTGGCATATTAAGCAACTATTTTTTTCTGGTTTAACATATGTTTGCTTCTCTCTTAATTTGGCTCTGTGTAGGAAAAATGATTAAGAACATCATTAGAGGCAATGGGAAAACATAATACAGGCCTTCTATCCTGGAACCAAAATTCTCGGGTTTTATTTTCCTCCAATGGAACTGTCTTTTTGAAAGTATTATTCAGAAATAGAGGTTGTCATTTAATACGAGCTAGATAAGAGCATATTCTCTGATTTCTCAAAATAAGGTGTGGCAATTTAGGTGAAGAGAATGGTTGATCTGCTCAGGCTAAGGTAATTGCTTGCAAATTTTTCATCAAAATATATTCTTCAAAATCATATCAAGTATCTTTTCCAACCAAAACACTATGAGACAGATATCAGTTAGAGGAAAAAAATCGGTAAAAAATACAAACACATGGAGGCTAAACAATACACTACTTAATAACCAAGAGATCACTGAAGAAATCAAAAAATACCTAGGAACAGGGCTTCCCTGTGGCGCAGTGGTTGAGAGTCCGCCTGCCAATGCAGGGGACATGGGTTCGTGTCCCAGTCCAGGAAGATCCCACATGCCGCGGAGCAGCTAGGCCCGTGAGCCATGGGCGCTGAGCCTGCCGTCTGGAGCCTGTGCTCCGCAACAGGAGAGGCCACGACAGTGAGAGGCCCACATACCGCAAAAAACAAAACAAAACAAAACAAAACCCTAGAAACACATGACAATAAAAACACGATGACCCAAAACCTATGGGATGCAAAAAAGCAGTTCTAAGAGGGGAGTTTATAGCAATACAATCCTACCTCAAGAAACATCTCAAATAAACAACCTAACCTTACACCTAAAGCAACTAAAGATAGAAGAACAAAAAAAAAGCCTAAAGATAGCAAAAGGAAAGAAATCATAAAGATTAGATCAGAAATAAATGAAAAAGAAATGAAGAAAACAATAGCAAAGATCAATAAAACAAAGCTGGTTCTTTGAGAAGATAAACAAAATTGATAAACCATTAGCCAGAATCATCAAGAAAAAAAGGGAGAAGACTCACATCAATAGAATTAGAAATGAAAAAGGAGAAGTAACAACTGACACTGCAGAAATACAAAGTATCATGAGAGATTACTACAAGCAACTCTATGCCAATAAAATGGACAACCTGGAAGAAATGGACAAATTCTTAGAAAAGAGCAACCTTCAGAGACTGAACCAGGAAGAAATAGAAAATATAAACAGACCAATCACAAGCACTGAACTTGAGACTGTGATTAAAAATCTTCCAACAAACAAAAGCCCTGGACCAGATGGCTTCACAGGCGAATTCTATCAAATATTTACAGAAGAGCTAACACCTATCCTTCTCAAACTCTTCCAAGATAGAGCAGAGGGAGGAACACTCCCAAGCTCATTCTATGAGGCCACCATCACCCTGATACCAAAACCAGACAAAGATACTACAAAAAAAGAAAATTACAGGCCAATATCACTGATGAACATAGATGCAAAAATCCTCAACAAAATACTAGCACACAGAATCCAACAACACGTTAAAAGGATCACACAGCATGATCAAGGGGAGTTTATCCCAGGAGGCAATGATTCTTCAATATATGCAAATCAATCAATGTAATATACCATATTAACAAACTGAAGGATAAAAACCATATGGTCATCTCAATAGATGCAGAAAAAGCTTTCGACAAAATTCAACACCTGTTTATGATAAAAACCCTCCAGAAAGTAGGCATAGAGGGAACTTACCTCAACATAATAAAGGCCATATATGACAAACCCACAGCCAACACCGTTCTCAATGGGGAAAACTGAAACCATTTCCACTAAGATCAGGAACAAGACAAGGTTCCCCATTCTCACCACTACTATTCAACATAGTTTTGGAAGTTTTAGCCACAGCAATCAGAGAAGAAAAAGAAATAAAAGGAATCCAAGTCGGAAAAGAAGAAGTAAAACTGTCACTGTTTGCAGATGACATGATACTATACATAGAGAATCCTAAAGATGCTACCAGAAAACTACTAGAGCTAATCAATGAATTTGGTAAAGTAGCAGGATACAGAATTAATGCACAGAAATCTCTTGCATTCCTATACACTAATGATGAAAAATCTGAAAGAGAAATTAAGGAAACATGCCTATTTACCATTACAACAAAAAGAATAAAATACCTAGGAATAAACCTACCTAAGTAGACAAAAGACCTGTATGCAGAAAACTATAAGGCACTGATGAAAGAAATTAAAGGTGACACAAACAGATGGAGAGATATACCATTTCTTGGACTGGAAGAATCAATATTGTGAAAATGACTATACTACCCAAAGCAATCTACAGATTCAATGCAATCCCTATCAAACTACCAATGGCATTTTTCACAGAACTAGAACCAAAATTTTCACAATTTGTATGGAAACACAAAAGACCCTGAATAGCCAAAGCAATCTTGAGAAAGAAAAACGGAGCTGGAGCAATGAGGCTCCTGGACTTCAGACTATACTACAAAGCTACAGTAATCAAGACAGTATGGTACTGGCACAAAAACAGAAATATAGATCAATGGAACAGGATAGAAAGCCCAGAGATAAACCCACGCACATATGGTCACCTTACCTTTGATAAAGGAGGCAGGAATATACAATGGAGAAAGGACAGCCTCTTCAATGAGTGGTGCTGGGAAAACTGGACAGCTTCATGTAAAAGAGTGAAATTAGAACACTCCCTAACACCATACACAAGAATAAACTCAAAATGGATTAAAGACCTAAATGTAAGGCCAGACACTATAAAACTCTTAGAGGAAAACATAGAACACTCTATGACATAAGTCACAGCAAGATCCTTCTTGACCTACTTCCTAGAGAAATGGAATTAAAAACAAAAATAAACAAATGGGACCTAATGAAACTCAAAAAGCTTTTGCACAACAAAGAAAACTATAAACAAGACGAAAAGACAACCCTCAGAATGGGAGAAAATATTTGCAAATGAAGCAACTGAAAAAGGTTTAATCTCCAAAATTTACAAGCAGTGCATGCAGCTCAATATCAAAAAAACAAACAACCCAATCCAAAAACGGGCAGAAGACCTAAATAGACATTTCTCCAAAGAAGATATACAGATTGCTAACAAACACATGAAAGCATGCTCAACATCACTAATCATTAGAGAATTGCAAATGAAAACTGCAATGAGGTATCACCTCACACCGGTCAGAATGACCATAATTTAAAAATCTAGAAACAATAAATGCTGGAGAGGGTGTGGAGAAAAGGGAACGCTTTTGCACTGTTGGTGGGAATGTACACTGTCACAGCCCCTATGGAGAACAGTATGGAGGTTCCTTAATAAAAACTAAAAATAGAAATAACATATGACCCAGCAATCCCACTAATGGGCATATACCCTGAGAAAACCATAATTCAAAAAGAATCATGTACCACGTTGTTCATTGCAGCTCTATTTACAATAGCCAGGACATGGAAGCAACCTAAGTTTCCACTGACAGATGAACGGATAAAGAAGATGTAGCACATATATACAATGGAATATTACTCAGCCATAAAAAGAAACAAAATTGACTTATCTGTAGTGAAGTGGATGGACCTAGAGTCTGTCATACAGAGTGAAGTAAGTCAGAAAGAGTAAAACAAATGCTGTATGCTAACACATATTTATGGAATCTAAAAAAAAAAAAAAGGTTCTGAAGAACCTTTGGGCAGGACAGGAATAAAGACACAGATGCAGAGAATGGACTTGAGGACACCGGGAGTGGGAAGGGTAAGCTGGGACGAAGTGAGAGAGTGGCATGGACATACATACACTACCAAATGTAAAATAGATAGCTGGAAGCAGCCGCATAGCACAGGTAGATCAGCTTGGTGCTTTGTGACCACCTAGAGGGGTGGGATAGGGAGGTTGGGAGGGAGGAGACACAAGAGGGACGGGATATGGGGATATATGTATACGTATAGCTGATTCACTTTGTTATAAAGCAGAAACCAACACATCATTGTAAAGCAATTATACTCCAATAAGGATGTTTAAAAAAAATGTTCTTCATAGTAGGAATATTTCAGGAATAATGATTTTTCCCATTGACATTACTCTTAGGATATTTGGGTAGTCAGTGGTCATCTGTAGACTATTTTTAATGGAAAGGTAATACAATTTTATCTTCCAACTTCTTTAATAATCATTGGAAAAAAGGATGACCCAAAGTTTCACAGATTTTTTTTTTCCCCCAATTTTAAAATGGACGTAGGGAGCTTAAAGGCTCATGGCAGCTGGTTGTATTGACTTTGTGGAATTGAAATTGGAACTAAAGAAAGGTGAAATATCCTAGAATTAAAAAGGAATATTCTAATTACAAGAGTATGTTGATAGCAAAATTGGAAAGTGAGCTCCCAATTTGTCAGGGGTGCTCTGCTGTTCCACCTACATCCCTCCTCCAGACTGCAGAATGTGTTTCTCCAGCTGCTGGGCGTGCTGCCTACATACAGCCCTGAGCTGTCAGCTCTCTCTGGGAATTGCCCTTGGCTGAGGAGAGCTGTTTTTCTTAAGGTCACACCTCATTGCTGGGGTCAGACCGCATCCCATGACTGAACAAAGCCAAGGTATAAAGGCCTAGTCCCCTTGATCCAACTCTGACGGCCCGTTCCAGCTCCAGAGCTTCCCTGGGGTTGGCTGAGCCTTTACTGTGACTGAATCAACAGCCTAACTCCTCCCTCTGCCCAGCTGTTTCCTTCACTCCCCACAGGTGTTATTCCCAAGAGAACTTGCCAATAAACTTCTTCCACACAGATCTCCCTCTGACTCTGCTGCCCAGGAATGTGACCTAGGCCTAAATTACTCTGTTTTCTCCATGGTCAGTCTAAGGTATTCCCTCAGCATTCGTATGTGAGAGCAGATGTAATAGTCTTCCTTTAAAATAATTTTCTTCTGATTTCCTTGGGGTTTCTTCATCTCTTAGCCATATATTAATGGAATTCTACTAAGAATTTACAGAGAAGACAGAAAGGATCTAGAGAGACTCATTCAGGAGAAGTGTTTCAGTTTATGGAAATGATTAAAGAGTATAGATTTTCTGCACAACTGTCAGTGGGCTTATTTATTGTTCAGGTAAAACTTAGTAAGTGAATTGATCATTCTGTTTTCAAAATAGTAAGGCCAAATTGGGTGTGTATTTCTGCACCCAAATAATGCACAAAAGGCTCTACAAGGATTTGTATAAATTAGGCAGGGCCTCTCTGATACTGGTTACTTTTTCTCAGAAAATTGTTAAACGAAATTATCTGTGCTGTAGGACTATAACTTTTATCATTTCTCCTTCTTCTCACCCTTTCCCCCTACGAAATGGGTGTGAGACCTAACCCACCCTGTGTGTTTCTACCTCAGCATGAGCATGGTGCTAATAAGAGGGGAGGAAAAGGAGGAAGACATCTGCATTCTTCAAAATAAATAGATTCCAAAGATGCGAGTATTATGCTCATTCTCAGTGTAATGAGATCCTGTTCACCAGTCTGTTGTTAGAGGATTAGGGCCAAACTGTATCTCTTGCTGTAGTGCGGCTCTGACAGCAGTGGAATTGAAAAGAACCAGGAACTGCTGCTGTCCACTGGACACTTTTGTCAGGGGACCATGACGGCCAGCTGTCTTTGGATCGGCTGGATTGAAACGCTGGGAGTCTGCACTATTGCTGTGCTTGAATCTCTTCAGCTCCTTAGGGGCCATTCTCTTTCTAAATAGGCAATACATAATTATCATGGAAAATAAAGTTAAAAGTTAAAGTTAAAAAAAAACAATAAGTATAGATTTATTAAAAGCATGGCTTTGTAGTCAGGCAGATTCAGGTTGTAGTTCTGATTCTGCCACCCACCTGTGAACTTGGAGGAGTTTTCTTTTCTTCTATTTTTACTCCCCAATTGCCCTTTAAAATACCAATATTTGTAATGCCAAAACAGTCCAGAAAAGTATACAATGAAATGGAGTCTCCCTTACATCCCGGTTCTCCTTTTCATCTCCTTTCTCTAATGGCTACCACTGAAGAGTTTCTTGTGTGTCTTTCAAGAAATTTTCTATGCATGTAACAACAGACATATGTGTAGGTTTATCCTTGCTTCAAAACACAGTTAGAATCTTACAACACATGTGCAGTGCTGTGCATGTGCTTGTTTTCAACCTAATAATGTAACTTGGAGGATATTTCACATCAGCGCATATAGACCTATCTTATTCTTGTTAGTGGCTGCATTGTATTCCATTGAGTAGATGAGCCATGATTGGATAGGTGTACCCTGGTATATCTATCTAATTCTTATTGATGGGCAGGGATGGTTTCTCATAGATTGCTATTACAAATAATACTGTAATAAACATCCTTGTATATCCATCTTTGAGCACCTGTATGATCAGTTTTTTAAAGTGGAATGTCAAAGTATGTGGACATTTGAATTTTTGACAGATGTTGCAAAATAGGGCAAATGTCTCAATTTCTTTGAACTTCAGTTTTCTATTCTGATTAAAGTTGCTAAAATGGGGGTAGAAATAGTACCTATCTCATAGGGCTGCTGTGAGGATTAAATGAGATAAGATACTATTCAGTGTTGCCAGATGTAGCAAGTTAAAATATAGGACATCCAGTTAAATTTGAAATGCAGATAATGACAATATTTTAGTATAAATATATCCCAAATATTGCATGGAACACACTTAAACTAAAAAATTATTGGTTGTTTACCTGAAATTCATATTTAATTGGGTGTCATTTATTTTTATTTGGCAACCCTATACATTAAGCGATCAGCACACTCCCTGGAATACAGTAAGCACTAAATAAATTGTTCATTGCTATAATTCTTATTAGACATTCAGGGAAATGCTGTCATTCAACAACTGTTTTTAGAAATAATGATTCTATATTCATCAATTTACTTATCATTCATTCAACAAATGCTGAATGCCTACTCTAAACTAGGCATTATTCTAGGTCCTGAAGATACAGTGGTGAATAAAACAAAGTCTGTATGAGCAGTTGTATACTTTTGTATGTTGTAGATCTGACATGGGCTTGAGATTAAGGAAGAAAGCAAGCTCAGTGTATGTGGATTGTTTGGTTAATTAGGTGAGGTGTATGTACAACATACAACTTTTGTGTGTTGTAGATCTGACATGGGCTTGAGATTAAGGAAGAAAGCAAGCTCAGTGTATGTGGATTGTTTGGTTAATTAGGTGAGGTCAGTTATACTGACCTTCTTTATTATCTTCTTTCTCTAGTATGCCAACATAACTTCTGTAGCTTTTGAGGAAATCTTCTTTTCAGGAGTCTGTGATGCTAATGGGCAATCAGGAAAATTAGATTGTGGAAAGGATGACAGAAGCCTTGAGGAGACCCATGAAGATCTCTTCCTTCTGCCCCTTAAGCTTCAGCAATGGGCTTGGTATCTTGCTCGCAGTAAATACTTGATTTCTAGCCTCTGGAGCCAGTGGTTCAGTGACATGGAGAATGGTAGGTGCTATCCCACTCTCATTTTCTCAAGGAGGTCCTCAGCAAATTGTAGCAGCTCCTAGTATGCTATGCCTTGTCAGGAAGAAGCAGGTTCAGACAAATTTATCAACAATTATTAGGTACAGTTGCTATCTCTCACCACCTTTTCTCAGAACTCAGATTCTCTGATGTTCTGAGAGTAGATATATAGTTAGTGGGTGTGTTTTTAAAAATTCTTTCCTCAAAATAATTCTAGTCACTATTCTGTGACAATTAACCCCATATGTTTTATGGTACCTTTGGAATTTAAATTTTATGAGTCCTTTTCTTGAATTTTGGCTTATTATGTAGTGATTGCCTTGTGAGCTTATAAGGTAAAAGCTAACTTATTACCCCAACTATTTTTGAAAAATCTGGTTCAAAGAAGCATTAGCTAGATTATGTCCATTTCAAAACCTGAAGCAATTATGTGGTGATACTGATACTTGAAGCATATTTAAAAATCTTGGAGTTTCTTGATTCAGTGCAATTACATGAATTAACTTGCTTTCAGAGTATTTATATACTACAAATCCTCTACTAGAGTGGGAGGGCTTTTCTTGACAACGGTAAAAGCAAAGTTTGAAGGTGCCGAGTCTACGGAGCCAAGTGTCACTTTCACGTCCCACAAGGCCACCCTGTGTTCCCTGCACAGAGCTATGACGCAAGCTTGCTTCAAACATGAGTCTTGGGAACAGCTGCACCGCACATGGAGGACCAGGGAGTGTGTGTTTTCGTTGTTTCAGGATGATGGCAAAATGAAATTACTATACAAGCTAAAATCTTAGAAGTCTAGAAATATTTTGAAGATGAGCCTTAAAGGAAATTTTCCTATCTGTCCCTCCAGTCTTCTGATATGTCTTTGATGTTATAAAGTCAGTGGTGGTGGTAGTGTGTAGGAAAAGAAAAATGGTGGGATTTAAAATATATTCGATTTAAATTCCTTTGCAGATCTTTATCAGTTTATACTTGTTAGTAAGTTTGGGTACTTTTGTAGCTATGATCCTTAGTGCTAACTGAAGTGTATCTCTGAGGTCCTAGTTAAAGGCAGTTATCATTACCTGGTAAGAAAGAATAGGAAATAACATTAAAAAAACTCCTCTGATTGTGTTATACATATTGATTGTTCTACAGATATATATTCAAATAAGAGGCTTAACCAAGACATCACACACAACATATGGTTTACTGATATCTCCAGGCCCTTTTTCTTCAAAACCCTAATTACATCTGTAGAGTGTTACTTTCTCCTCTCCAGAATAATCTGTTTTGTACTTCTTCCTCTTCGTTCAGTTTCTGGTAGCCTCTTCAAGTTATAACTTTCTGTCACAATCTTCTTTGTAAGAGTTATGCTCTCTTCTTGGTAGGATGCTGTGTACAAGTCTGACAAATGTGTCTGTGGGTTGGTTGTGTAGGTTATTGATGAAATAGTTGGATAGCGCTAGGGTCAGGGTCAACATCCAGGGAATACCACTTGCTGTTTTTTGTCATATTGGTCATTAGTTTTGGATAATATTTCCTTTGAGGAAATTTCTCCCATGTTTGTGTAGCTTCGCAACAATATTTTGCTTCGAGTTCTGAAAAATTTTGTCACAAACATTGTTGCCTTGTGAACTTCTCTATAGCTCATAGCCCACAGAGGTGATATTGTGTCCTGTGGAATTTGTACATGTACATACCAGAAGGTTTTTAAGATTTCAAATACTGTTAGTCATAGACTTTGGAAGTAAAGTGTTTGGAGTGCTCATTTTTAGGGAAGGAATTTCCATTGGCATAGGTGGAAAGGGGTAGGTGACCAAGGATAAGAGTAGGTGTTAGAAGATATCTGGAGTTACAAAGGGGCCTTTTGGGAAGAGGAGCTCCGAGGTATATGTTCTGGTCAGAGGGCAGACAGGTGGCAAGAGAGAAAGAGAGAAAAAGGAGTAGAGTGAGTTAAAGTAAGGGAGACTGGGCTCATACATGGTATTACAAATATTTTCTGCTTTCTTGGACTGTTGGATGACATTAGCAGACTAATGGTCAGATCTTAGTGGGGGTTGGTCAGATGACTTATTCTGAGTGTTTTTCTATTTTTGGAAATATTTAATAGGTTAGAAAGTAGAGGGTAAAATACAGATAGGGGTGCGTGTGGGTAGGAGGAGAATGGGCATGAGAATCTGGCATGAGGGAAGGGATTTTTCTCTACTTTATCACTTCTCTGTATTGTCCCAGTAGGAATCCATATTGACCATATCAGATTCTTTCTTATCAGGGATTCTTTGCGTGCCCTGGGATTTTGCAAATTTTTTTCTTAAAGAGATTTTATTCCAGTATTTTTCCAAGTGTAGCAGTTAATTCAACTAATTCCCATGGATATCACCAGACTTTTAAAAACATATTTCCAATTGCTTTGGTTTTATGGGGGGAAATATTATGACACTAGACAAGTTAGAATTTATTACCCCAAATAGTGGCTATTGTTACTTACCCGTGCAAACTTAACTCTCAAGTGTGCATTTTAAAATGTATAAGAGGTCCTGTAGAGTTTTCTTTTACCTTGGGTTGATTTTTCCATTTTGGTGGAAGAGGTAGGACGTGGTCCTTTGTAGAGCTTATAGTATACAGGTAGGAGGAATCGAAGTTTGCAAATGGGACTTAGTATCATCTCAGCTTCTTCTTGAAGCAGATGCACTTTCATTTTATCTAAGATACTGTCTCCTGAGAAATGTCACTAATGCTCCAAAGGAGATACCCCAGGAGAAATAGACCAGCACATAATCTATCCATACCTGTAAAAATAAATAAAATGAAATTTAAAGACTTCCTAGGGTCTTTCATTGTCATTGAACTAGATAAAGCGCAGAAAAGTATGGCATTGGAAAAATGATTGAATTCTGGCTAGAGATGAAAATGCTGCAAATGAAAACTTTCCAGAACAACATGTACTTGGATCCATATTAAAGAGAAATTCTTTGAGTGTTTAAGCCAAATGACCCAGCAGGGTTGATAGTGTGAGGCATATTTCATAGTTGTATAAATATTTAAAACTGCTTTCCAGCTTATAAAAGAAGTAAATTAGGTTGTTTCTTAAAAACTGCACAATGAAGTTAACCTGCCCACCTTAACTTGTTGGGGAACCTGGCCGACTTGTCCCAGCCTTCTCTCCTAGAAGTGAATCGCTGAGAAAGAAGTGTGATGAAGGTCTCCAACTGGTTTACATTTCAGAGAACTTCAGAAAGGATGATTAGCATCACGGATACTGCCACAGGTGGTCTGTTTCCAGATGGCCTGTCTGCCTAACTGTCTCGAGGGGCCTGACCAGCTAGACACAATAGCTTTTTGTCATAAACCCCTTTGAACTTGGTGAAGGGTAGACCTGCGACTCCATTATATACACGAGCCTCGAAGAAAACAGTGCAACATCTTGACTGTGTTCTCAATTCTGAGCTGTTGGTCCTAGCCGTTAGAATGCCACCAAGCCTGCCCTTTGGCCAGAGTGCTGTGGATAATTTGTAGGTGGTGTTTCTTGTTCAGTGTTCTAAGGCTTCTTTTGTCACCCATTGCTGTTCTTGTCCTTTCCAGAATTTTTATTCTTTTCCTCTTACTTGCATTTTAGCTATTGCCCCCTTGCTTCTGTCTCCTTCACTTCTTGCCTCCAGTTAAACAGACTTCTGAGACAACAGCAGTGATGTTTCTATATTTATTAATACAGAGGTTGAAAAGAATGTTAATGATTGAATTTCTTTCTTTCCTTCCCCCTGAGTTTTTTTTTTTTTAAATATTCTGCCCAAGGATATGCAAGTAAGAGTTAATAGCTGCTGTGTAAAGCTGGTACCATGGGGTGGTGGAAAGAGCACACAGCCAAGAGTTAGGCATTTTGAGTCTAGCCCCAGGGATAACTAACTCACTGGGTGTCTTTGGGCAAATCACTTGACTTCTCTGGGCCTTAGTTCCCACATCACTCAGGTAAAAGACTTTGTTATGCAAGGTTCTTTGAATTTAGTATTCTAGAAAAAAAGTCTTATCAGCTTCTTCTGTCATATGATGCTCCATTGTGAATACATTCTCTTGATTCTTCTCTGTTCCCGAAAAAAATTAATTTTGTTTTTGTTCTTAGACTGCAGAATGAAAAATGGATGAATGTCAAAGTGGGAGACATCATTAAATTAGAAAATAACCAGTTTGTTGCTGTGAGTATTGTTTAAGATATTTATCTCAGGTTAAAATAGCATATGTACTAAAATATTTACATTTGCAAATTTAGTAAATCTGCGCTAATTTAGCGTAATTAAGGAGGGAATACCAGGATGTATTATTAAAAAGTCTCAATTATAAAATATTTGAAAGACATTTGATTAATTACTTTCAATAACCTGATAACTCAGATAAGGCTGAGTGATTATCACCTTGTTATTTCCTTTGGGAAATTAATAGATAAAAAATATTTAAAATCAGTCTGTCAATTGTTTGATGTAAATAAGAGCTTTTAAAATGCTCCAGAGTACTTTAAAAATAGTTTGTTCTCACATAGTTTGAATATTATCCCCCCAATAACGGAATTAATACTGTTAATGTGCAGTATCATAGAAGAAAAGATTAGCTATAGAAAGAGAGAATGGATGTTCTTTCCTGAATAATCACGATCAGAAAATGTTGATTGAATGTTCTTAATAAATGCTATTTATGAGGTTTTACTTTGTATACCAAATGCACTATAACTTATATTCTCAAGCTGCCTGTGTTACAGTTTCCTTAATAAAATTCAAGGGGTCAGTTAAAACTAAAATATATGTGACTAACTATAGTTCGTATTAAATGCAAGGCTATGAAGGCTATCCAGATCAGAGATTAAAAATTATAACTATTGTAGTCTTTATGTCAAATATATATTAGATTACTCATGAAAATTTTTGTGTTAATGCCATTTTATTTATCAAGCTGTGTTCTTCATTAAATTTGCGACATTTTCCCACAGCATAAAAGAAATGGCCCCAAGATCTATTTACAAGAACAACTCAGTTAAGACTCTTAAACATTCACTTTCAGAAACAGTCTTCTTTCATTGATGTATCGTCTGTGTATACTGATTCTCTGGAACAACCCATGCTAAGGTGACTAGTCAGTGGATAGGCCATTCAAAAAGAGTGCGCACTTTAAATAGAGGAGTGCTTATTTCTCTGACAACCTCAAGTCTCTAGAAAATAGCTGAGAGCCAAAAATAAGCAAAAAGGTGTTGGTGCAGCCAAAATGGAGGCCTCAGAGCCCACCGATGTAACCTGGGTTCCTTAGACCTAGGGCAGTCTGCCAGGTTTTCAAAACTTATTTACAATTTAAAGTAGCATGTCCAGCTTATTTTCCAGCTCATTAAATACTAGGAGCAGTACACTGAGGGGAGCATGTGTTAGAAGAACATACCCTGTAGGAAAGATTGAGGCTTAGTGTAAAATACAGTGTAAGGATACTGGGTGGGGAATTGGATGAGAAGAGTCTTTGCTCCATTCCTTCAGTGACAGCACTTTATCTTCTCTGCCTTTCGTTGGTTTCTTCACATGTCAAATCCAGGTGCAAGAGCACTATATGATCTCAGAGATCCCTTCCAGCCCGTAGTTGCTGTGATTCTCTGTCTGAGCTGAGACTAGACTACAAGATTCTTACAAGCAAGGAGCACATTGATTTGCCTGATCCATAACATCTAGTGCCATGTGGGATCATAGGGGGCAGTCAGTAAATGTTGGCTGAATGAATTAATGTCAATCTTTTCTAAGTAAGAAGACAGAAAAAAAAAAGAAAAGTGGTTATAAATTTCCAAAATTCAGGGTGTTCTGGATCCATGAGGTACTAATATGCCCTAATTAAGAAAAGATCACATATATTCAGGGTCCTTTGCTTGAGAAGAAAGGGCTCCATATAACTCATTTTGGTTCTACTTTCAATTAAGATAATTACAATGAAAAAGTTTTGGTGCTTCTTAGTGGATAACCTTAACTTTTTTTTTTTTTAATGGGCATATATAGAATTCTAGGATGTGTGCATTCAAAAAAATTTTTTTGGAAATTACTTTATGCCAGGCATGGTGCTAGATATAGTGGAATTAGGAAAAATTAAAGGATCCCAAACACTTAACTATTATTTTATTTGGAATTATACTTCAGGGGAAATGCTAGGTAATTTCTGCTTAAGGTATTCAGTAAAAATAATGTTTTAAGAGCCCTATGGATATGCTCTAACAAGGGTAAATATTGGATTGAACTCACTTATTCACTGATACTATACTATGTTCATTTATCAGATTCTTTGAGGTGAATCCCGTAAAGGCAGGAGTCAAATTTGTGTCTCAAATCTCTTAACTCCAAGGACCTCATGGACAGTATATCTGTGCTCCAACTTGCCCTCTAGCCTTAATATTCTAATTTGCACTTCCCTTGGTCTTTGTTTTTAATTTAGTTGTATTTTCTGTGTTATAGAAAATAACACATGCTTGCTTGTTATTGCAAACCTTTCTGTGGAATGAAGCATGGAAGTCAAGTGTAAGTGCAGGCGTCACATGGAAGGAAACCAGTTCCATGAACGCATCATTATCACTGATTTAAAATGAATCCCACACTTAGATGAGTTTCCATGAAGTCAGTGATTCACGTGTCCCAGCACTGTCCAATAGAAATTTCTGCAGTGAAGAAAATGTTCTATATTTGTGCGTCCAAATATAGAACAGCCAGTAGCACCTTGTAGGATACTGAGCACTGGAAATGTGACTAGAACAACTGAATGTTAAATTCTATTTAATTTTAATTAATTTAGATTTAAATAGCCACGTGTGACTTGTGGCTACCTTACTGGACAGTGCAGATGTAGCCTTTTTATTGTGGCTACATGATGGGGTAGAAATGCTTACTCCCTACTCTTTCCTAGGTTCATCCTTCCTGTTTTCACTTGGAGGGGCAGCCCCAAAATAACACTAAGCGTCTTGCACCCCCTTGCGTGTTCCCTTCTCCCAGGAGTGACTTCTCCGATTGTTAAGTGTTGGGGCGGGGAGTGGTGTGCATGACCTGGCACCTCCTTCCTTCCCTTTCTCTTTGGGCTCTGTCTGTGTACAGAGAGTACATTCTGCCCCGCTCGTTCGAAGTACCAATTTTACAGGAGTAGATCCCCATGGTGGGGGTAGCGAGAGGGTCCAGGTAGTTTCGAGCTTCCAGAGAGCTTCAACTATGACTAGATGAGTCTAACAGGGGTGAAGTGTTAGCAAGCCCATTGGGCCCACAGACCTAAAGCCTGGTCTCCAATAGCTTGATCAGTGACAAAGATGATATTTTTATCTCCATTGATCTCTGTCTGACTCATACAATTATAGCTTGTTGGTTTAATCTTTGGATAAGTGAGGAAGGGATTCCTTCAAACGCCAAAACACCACAGTGCCTCTTGATTAGGTCACTTTGTTCATAGTTTATCCATGTGCGGCTACGCGGCACCTATGAAACTGTTTTCGAGGACAAATAAATGTTTCTGTGGGTGAACTGCTGTAATCACTTAGAAGTGCTAATATAACTTCCTATTCCCTGGCATCAGTTGGCAGGGGCTGTCAGAGAGCTTACATTTGGGGAGCAACAATCACAGGTCTCTAAAAGAGACTCACTTCGGAGTTACTGCACAGAGGTACATCTTGGGAAACCAGATCATGGAGATCATGATAATAATAGCTCGCCTTTATTGACTATGTGCCACATGACAGACAATATTACAAGCTCTTTATATGACTTAACTCATTTAATCCTCACATTATCCCAATGACGGCAGGTTATGTACTATTATTGTTCCCATTTTACAGACGAGAAAATGGAGGCACAGTGCCATCAGATAGCTTGTCAATAGGAGAGCCAGGAGTTTTAACCCCTCCCTTTACCATATGCTGCTCCTGCCTCCACTGGAAAAGTTGGTCCTGATTACCTTGCGACTGGGCTTCCAGAGTCAGGGCCTCTAGGCTTGGATGATGGAGGTGAAGTGGCCAGAGAATGTTGCACCCAATTCTGACGCATAACCTCTAGCTGTCCAAACTTAGAACTTCTAACTGGATTTATGTCACCATATCAGTACATTTTAAGGAAGGAAAGGAGCTTGCCTGAGATGACCAGTTAGCTGGTATGTTCAGAAGTTACTCACCTTTGTTTTCCCAATAAGGAAAACTGCCCCTTACCTTTTTTAAAAAAACTCTAAAACACTTTTGAGCTGAATTTCCAGAGCTCCTATTTTTACTGCGGGACCAAGAAAAAAAAAATCGTAGAGCATAATTCAGTTATCACAATAAGATTGACTTCCATTAGAAGAATTAAGTAAACTGTGTGAGAAAAACACACTGCAGAGTTCTTGATACTGCCAGAGCCTGGACCCTGGGAGCCAGGCCTACCTTCCTCCTTTACTTGACAGCAGTGCTCTTGTCTTGTTTGGCTCTTCTCATCTGGTGGTAGAAATAGACCTCTTACTGGACATGAGCATATTTGAACATCACATGAATTTAATTGTTTAGCTTATTTGAAAAACAGTCCACCCTCCATCCCCTCCACAAAAAGGCCTTCATGTTTTCAGTGTTTACAACAGTAAATTTTTGCTTTAAAACAAAGACGTTCTTCTGTTACAGAACTGAAAATTTCACCTTAAGAAATGAAAGGGCTAGTTTAACCTAACCTCCAGTGCTGACCATGGGCAGGCTTTGGCTTTCTCTTGACCCATCATCAGGGCATTTTCTCCAGTCTTTTTCAGCACTGTTTTTGGACATCCTTCCGGGGAGGCCATTTTGTGGTTGAATTGCCTTTTTTAGTTATTTTAAGTTTTATAGCTTCAAATCAGTGTTACTTGTTTTACTCTAATTGCTGAAATAAATCTTCCTTTTTTAAAAATATGTGAGACATTCAACATGCATTTGCTGGATCTGAAATTTAAATTTTAAATGAAAACATTAACTATAATCTTACCCATTTTCAGTTTTATGACTTCATTCTGACTTTTGTCCACATCAACATATTTTTCCATAAGTATACTCATACTGCATGAGCCATTTTGTATTCTTATTTTTGCACTGTAAAAGAATAAAAGAAAAGATAATTTTGTAGATGATAAAGAAAATAAAGAAGAATTCCACATGTGAGAATGGCTTAAAAAAAAATGAAGGGAGATCCAAATATGGTGTTCCAATTAATTCTACAAATTTATCTTTCCATCACGTCATGAATCGAATCCCAATATTCTTTTACCATTGTAGTTTTGGTTTTTGAACACCAACGAAGTGAAATGCTGTCTGTTTTTCATAATTGTATTCCAGTGATTTTGTAGCCAACCAGTGGAAAGAGCATACATTTGGGGATCAGAGTTCCGAGTTCTAGCTTTGCCCTTTAACCTCCATGTGGCCGTGAGTATGGCCTTATATTGCTTGGAGTCTTGGGATCCTCTATTAGATGTGATGAAACTTTCACCATGACTTTGTAAAGGGTATGGGCATTCCATGGGTTAATTTAGCTCATCTAGTGCTTGTGAGACCAGAAATTACCTTCCCAGGTTTCTTATACACACAGTGGGAACAATATTATCCCCTAATGGGGTTGTTGAGAGAATAAAGTGACACAATTATGTGAGAGTGTTTTGTAAACCCTTAGAGAACTCTACAGCTTTCAGGTGTTATAATCACTTGAGGTTTTGCTTCATTTGTTCTTTAGTTCAACAAACATTAATCATGCCTAGTAAATCTAGGAGTCCAGTGCCATTGGCGTCTAGAACTCAAAGATGTTCAAGGTTTTCAAGGTTCCTCTGGCTGGTATATTTTTTCAGGTTTCCGTGAAGCCCCTGCTTGGGCTTTTTGTTACCTGTGGAAGGTGGGAGAAGGAACATTGTGTAGAAAAACATTCCTTAATTCTTGGGAGACATAGCTGAGCCTTTCCTGGAAGGGCGTGGGGAAAAGGCACCAATAATTGACAGCAGAAAGTACGAATGGGGGTCTAAGGAAGATGGGTATGGTTGGAATTAACTGCTGCCTGGACCCCCCGTGAGCTCCAGTAATCACACCTTCCCTTCCCCGTGCTGCATTCCTGCTAACGCCTCTGCCTGCGGAGACCTGCCCTCCATTCCATCCAGAATGTTCCATCAGGCCCTTCCTCAACTACCAACCCGATGTACTCCCTTTCTCATTTGCATTCCTCCCACAGCACTTGGTTAATAAGAAACTTAGAACCCTTGTCATATTCTGCCTTTACTAAACTATAAAATCCTGGAAGGTAAGAAGTTTTTATTTAATTTAGTACTCCTGGCAGTAAATGCCTTAGATTGACTAGATTCACATCCTGGTGCCCTACTTACTCTGTGGCCGCAAACAAGTTACTGAACCTCTCTGAGTCTCACTTTGTTTATCTGTAAAGTGGAGATAACAAGACCTACACTTAGGATTTCTTTGAGTTAAATAAAATATTGCACGTAAGGCTATTGGCACAGTGCCAGACACATAGTAAGTCCCCACCAAATTTTGGCTACTGGTATTATAAACACCTACAGCTCAAACACCAGTTTCTGGATCGACTAGGAGTTGGGTCCCTGAGAGATACTAAAGGGATCAGTTTAAGGAGGACTGACTTGAGGCTCACAGAGTCATGGGGTTTGTTGGGCCCGAAGACCACCCATGTGTTGCTCCACTCCCTTCCCAGAACCTCTGACCAAAGGGCAACCCAGGACTAACAGGGCTGTTACTACAGCTCTCTTGCCCTTCCTTTCCAGAATGACTGTTGAGTGCACGTGGAAATAGGACGGCATGATGATGAGTGAGCTGGTCACTTATTCCACTGGATGCTTCTATGGTTCTGCCCCTTCACACTTCCTCCTCAACTAATGAATTTAAAAAACTTGAAGGGAGAAGTCAGCCAAAGGAAAGACCAAGGCTCAGCAGTGGGGCAGGGAGAACAGAGGAAGAATGAGGGGAGGCAGGACAGAGATCAGGGAGTGGGAAAACAGGAGGAAGGTTCAGAGGACATAGAGAAAGGTGACAATGGAGGTGACAGGAGGAGGCAGGGAAGGTAGAAGACAGGAAGGTAGAAGTCCCAGGTCCCCAGGGGGTAGAGAGAACAGGAAGAGTTAGCCCAGAACCCGTGGGGTTTACAGTTCTCAGTTTATGCCTCTAGGAAGTTGAGTCACTGCTTAGGAAAGAATCTGGTCAGAAGGTGGCAGTGGTGACTCAGTCACATGTTCTGAGCCAACTGTGGCCGACAATTCCTCCCTTTGTTTATCAAAAATATGTCTTGAGGCAGCTGAGCTCAAAATTAAACTGTAACAAGAAAAAAGTAATGGTTCTTACTAGGCAGAGTTTTGAAGAAAAGCAACTCTAGGTACAAATGGATATCTTTCTCTAAACTTCACAACTATTTCAATCACAGATGATAGAATTAGGGAATTGTGGATTATTTTTGAAATGATCCTGTTAAACTTGGGGAGGAGACCCATAGGCTGAAGAGCATGAAGCTCTACTGCTATTGTGCCTTGTGCCTTTATTCATTGAAATTTAAATGTGAGAAATAAAATCAAGGGAAATTTTCATAACATTTTTCCACTTTAAACTCAAGATGGGTAATTTTTGGCTCAAGAGCGGCATACACTCTTCACATGTTCTCTTCAGAGCGGGTTTGCTCAGGTCACATTGTGAGAAGTCAGAAAATAAATAACTTCTGCCTTGACAGGCGTCTCTGGCTTTTTCATCCAGAGTTGAGGCGGAGCCTTGATAGTGCAAACCCATTTATTCGGTTAGGGGTTGTCACTGAGTTGCCTTTTAGTTCTGTTTTATTACAACTTAGACAAAACTATACCCCCTCCCCCCCACATGCACCTACACCACGCCTATTTTTGAGTTGAAAATTTAAAAGCTTGAGACAATGAAATCAGTGGATTGATTCTAAATTTAACCTCCAAGGTTTGAGAATGGAACAATTCAAATATTTAAAAAACAAAGATAAGAAACGTTTACAGTTTTGGAATGCCAGTTGTACATTTAGACAGAGCTAAAAAATTGTTAGGCTAATATGTCAAAATAAATTGCTAGAATTTTAGTCAGTTCTTTTTAGACATGTAAAACCTTCAGAATTTCATAAAAACCCTCATTTAAAAATCAGTTTTGAAATTTCAAATAAACAATTTCCCAATGTAGAAAGCTACCAGAATTCTAAAACTGAATTGTGATGGGTCATTTCCAAAACACAAATGGATGGCCGAATAGAATAATTTATCTCTGTGAAAGACCAGCTTCCCACCTCTGAATGTTTTCTGTTTACCATGTTTTCTATTCTATCCTGCCCTCTTGCTTAGCCCCTGCTTTTCTTCTCTTTCCCTTTTCTTACATGCCACCATCTTTTTATTTTCTCTTGCTTATGTTTTAATCTTGTTTTTCCTTTAATCCTTTTCCCTTTTAAAAATTTCCTTGCCTCTCTTATTTTTTCTATTGTTTTCAGTTTCCTCCATCCTACTTTACTTTTGTCTTTCCCCATCTTCTTTCCCTGCCTCAGCTCTTAACTGATAACCACGGAATTAAAGAATGTGCATATAAGCATTTCCAGTTATCTTATTTATTGGGGAAAGTTTTATATTTCCCATTAGTAATTATCAAAGAAAGAAAATAGAATTTTATGTATTTCTATGAGATATATACATTTTATATAGAAATATATAAAAATTTAAACATTTCTATTAAAAAAATAAAGTGGCTATTAATTTATATGCTATCTCTCCCCTTGCTTATGTTCTGATGGTCAAGGGCGTGCAAACCAGGCACAAGGAAGTGGAGGGTGGCTTTGATTCAGGGCATATGGTAGAGAGGTGGAACAGAACTTCACCTCTCACTTTTTTTCTAAGGCTCTAATGGCTCATTAGTAGTGGAGGGATGATACAATGTAGAAGGCTTTCAATCAATCTTCCCTTTTCAAGTATTCTTTATCCTGGTTTTTCAAAATAGGCTGATCTGCTTCTCCTATCAAGTAGTGAGCCACATGGCCTCTGTTATATTGAAACTGCTGAACTTGATGGGTAAGTTATTAAGGTCAAAATAATTATTTAGATTGGTTTTCAATTTATTTAAGAGTAATAGCTTTAGACAGCCGCATAGCACAGGGAGACCAGTTCGGTGCTTTGTGACCACCTAGAGGGGTGGGATAGGGAGGGTGGGAGGGAGGGAGATGCAAGAGGGAAGAGATATGGGGATATATGTATATGTACAACTGATTCACTTTGTTATAAAGCAGAAACTAACACACCATTGTAAAGCAGTTATACTCCAATAAAGATGTTAAAAAAAAAAAGGGTAATAGCTTTAGAAACAGAACCTAACTTAAACCTTAAACCTTATTCTTAGATGTGGTATATGTATACAATGGAATATTACTCAGCCATAAAAAAGAACAAAATAATGCCATTTGTAGCAACATGGATGGACCTAGAGATTATCATACTAAGTGAAGTAAGTCAGACAGAGAAAGACAAGTACCATAAGATATCGCTTATACGTGGAATCTAAAAAAAAATGATACAAAGGAACTTATTTCAAAGCATAGACTCACAGACATAGAAAACAAATTTATGGTTACCAAAGGGAAGGGGGGAGGGATAAATTAGGGATTTGAGATTAACAGATACACACTACTATATATAAAATAGATAAACAACAACAAGGACCTACTTTATAACACAGGGAACTATATTCAATATCTTGTAATAACCTATAATGGAAAAGAATCTGAAAAAGAATATATATATGTATATATATATATAACTGAAGAACTTTTCTGTACACCTGAAATATTGTAAATCAACTCTATTTCAATCAAAAAAAAATCTAAAAAGGCCCTAATGCTTCATTTTACTTTCTTGGAAGAAATAAGACTAAATTGCAAAGTCCATTTGCTAATTACTTTGCAGATCTTGAGAAACCTCTGTTTTTTCTCTTAAATTTATTTCTTTCAGAAACAGCGAGCTAAACATATATACGTAAATAGCTTTACACAGGGACTTTTCACTGAGATTCCCTGGAAGGGTTTTCTGTTTGTTTGTTTGTTTTTAATTTCAAGTGATTGTCTAAGGAAAATGAGAGGAGTGACAATCAAGATCCCTTGAAGAGGGCTTCCCTGGTGGTGCAGTGATTGAGAGTCTGCCTGCCAATGCAGGGGACACGGGTTCGTGCCCCGGTCCGGGAGGATCCCACATGCCGCGGAGCGGCTGGGAAAAGATCCCTTGAAGAAAGAGGACTGATGTTACTTTAGAAGGCAACTTTTGGAACTGGGTCAAATGAAGATGTAGAGAGATAAGAGAGAAATGGAGTAGGATGCAGTTTTGACATGGATGCTAATTTGGAATTTAGTTATAGACTGTATAGTAATTCTGTTTCAGTGGATTCAGTTTGTCTGTCTGACATCAAAATATTTATTGAATGCTTACATTTTAAAGATACTATATGTGTGCTTTAGATGAATTTCATCATTTAATCCTAACGTAGGTACTATATAAGCCCTGTTGTACAGCTGAGAAAATGAAGGCTTAGAGAGATGAAATAATTTGTCCCAAACTTCTAGAGAGTGAAGCCAGGACTCAAACCTGGCAGCTGACAAAAGAGCCCATGGTTTTAGCCACTGCTTTCAAAATAAATGCTGTATTGAGCTCTCCAAATAGAGTTCAGCCTGTATGATCTTACCCTTGGTCTGGGCAGAAGCTAAAATAGTGCTAAGAGGGAAATTTATAGCCATATATGTATACACTTGAAAAGAGAAAAAGCCTGCAGTCAATGATCTAATCTTCCATCTCATGAACCTAGAAAATAGCAAAATAAACTCAAATCAAGCAGAAGGGAGGAGATAAAGAGTGGAAACCAATGAATTTGAAAATAGAAAAACAATAGAGAAAAGTCAGTGAAACAGAGAGCTAGTTCTTTGAAAACATCAATAAAATAAACAAACTTTTAAGAAGACAGGGAAAGACAAAAAGAGAGAAGACCCAAGTTAACAATATCATGAATGAACCAGGGGATATTATGACAGATCCTGAAGTCATCAAAAGGATATGGAAATACTACAAACCACTCTATATACATTAATTTAACAAAGTAGATAAAATGGACCACTTCATCGGAAAACAAACTATCAGAACCCATCCAATATGAAATGGACAATTTGAATAGCCCTGTATCTATTAAGGAAACTGAATTCAAATGTAAAATATAAAACTATAGGGGCTTCCCTGGTGGCGCAGTGGTTGAGAGTCTGCCTGCCGATGCAGGGGACACGGGTTCGTGCCCCGGTCTGGGAAGATCCCACATGCTGCGGAGTGGCTGGGCCTGTGAGCCATGGCCGCTGAGCCTGAGCGTCTGGAGCCTGTGCTCCGCCACGGGAGAGGCCACAACAGTGAGAGGCCCGCGTACCACAAAAAAACAAAACAAAACTATAAAACCTTTAGAGAAAAACATAGTAGAAAATCTTCAAGATTTAGGGCTAGTCAAAGAGTTCTTAGATTTGATCCCAAAAGCGTAATACATGAAAGGAAAATTTGACAAACTGGAATTCATCAAATTAAAATTTTTTTCTGTGCAAAAGACCCTGTTAAGAGGGTGAAAAAATAAGCTACAGACTAGGAGAAAATATTTGCAACCTATCTACCTGGCAAAGGACTTGTATCTTGAAAATATTAAAAATCCTCAAAACCCCACAGTAAAAAAAACTAAACAATCCAGTTAGAAAATTGGCAAATGACATGAAGGGACAGTTCACTAAAGATGATAACAGATGGCAAAGGTATACAGACAAAAAGATGTTCAACAACATTAGCCATTAGGGATATTAAAATTAGAACCACAATGACATATCACTTCCCACCTATCAGAATAACTAAAAGAAAAAATAGTGAGAACTCTAAATGCTGGCAAGGATGTTGGGAAACAGGGTCACTCACACATTGCTGATGGGAATGTAAAAGGCTACAATCACTTTGGAAAACAGTTTGGCAGTTTCTTAAAATGCTAAACATGTAACTACCATATCACCCAGCAGTTTCATTCCCAGACATTTATCCCAGAGGAATCACATATGTTTACACAAAAACTTATATACAAATGTTTGGGGCAGCTTTATTTGTAATATCCAAACACTAGAAACAACTTATATGTTCTTCAACAGGTAAGTGGTTGAACAAACTGTGGTATATCCATATCGTGCAATATTACTGAGCAATAAAAAGGAATGAACTATTGATACACGCGACAACCTGGATGAATCTTCACAGAATCATTTTGAGTGGACAAAAGCCAATCCCAAAGGGTCACATACTGTATTATTTCATTTATATAACATCACTATAAAATTAGTGGACAGCAGATTAGGGATTGCTGGGAGTTAAAGATGGGTTTCAGGAGGCAGGGAAGTGAGTGTGTCCATAAAGGGAGACTGAAGGAATCCTTGTGGTGATGGGAATGTTCTGGATCTTGACTGTCAATGTCAGTATCCTGCTCATGATATTGTGATATAGTTTTGCAAGATGGTACCAGAGGGGAAATTGAGTAAAGGGTACAAAGGATCTTTCTGTATTGTTTCTTATGCTGAAAATCATTTTGAAGTTTATCAAGATACTGAGGCAGATTAAGGAAGAGTATGAAGGTAGTAATCAGGAGTTTTGGAGAGGGAATTTTTTTTTGTCAGTAAGGTCTATGTGTGATTATTCTTCCCCTTTAGCTTCCACATCTGAAGGTGGAAGTGAGCTGGTACAGAGAAGCCTGAGGAAGTAACTTAACATGATGATGGTGAACTTTGATGAGTGACGGGATTTATGGTCATGGAACGAGGGCTGTCTGGTCCCGCTGGTGTGACTGACTGTTTCAATTATTTGAAAAGTCGTTTAAATGACCCAACTCATTTCGGTCCTTTAACCTCAACACCACGGTCTCACTCTTTTCCGTCAAGCCCAGCTCAATATCTGCCTCAATTATGAAGTTATTCTTGACTATTTCAATCCCTACACATCTCTGCCTCCTACGAACTGATAGACTTAGATCAATAAGGCTACTTTTAAACAAAGACATTTCAATTATACATTCAACTTAATATTTCATGCAGAAAGGTGTTTCACCAATGGGCATTCCTTGGGCTGGGTCTATATTGTCGTAACATGATTGTGAAGCTCACTCATGGGAAGTTTAGATTAAATGCAGTCTCAGGTACCTGCTCAGTTCTCTAAATTCAATTATTTCATGGTTTGGCATGTACTTCTAAAAGGCGATATTTGCTTTTTTACCTACCACTTGTTTCCTGCAAGAGGACAGTAACCTTTAGTGGCTGCATTGAGGTTCATGAGTGACTATGGTATATATTCAATCAATATTTGTTGACTGAATTAGCCCACTACTAAACATCCCATAAAGGTAGAACTCTGACAGATGATCTTAAGTTACGGTAGAAGAGAATTAGGTTGAACTCAGTGAGGAAACTGGCATTGCAAACTCTTTAAACACAAGACTTTAGTGATGGTCATAGAATCTTCACTGCTGGTCATTTCACGAATACCAGAGAGCCATCTGTCCAGTGTATATGTGGTCTTGCCTGGAAGAAGATGACCAGCTCACTGTGATCTACTTAGTTCTTGTCTAGTTGTGTGATTCTAGACTTATGGGATTCTTGGCTTGACTCTCCAAGAAAAAGAAAGCTGTATTCCTTTTTCCATTTGAATTTCAGCTACTGTGAAATTAGCCATGACCATCTCTTACAAGTAAAACTCCTACATAGATAGCAGACTCTGGAGTGATACTGGCCTCCTTTTTTTGGCAACTGTGTTCCCATTCCTAATGTGTTTTGTAACTCATGCATGATGTCTAAGTAGGTTTGAATGAAAGCATATTTATTACATCCTCTGTTTTTTCAAATAGCAAAACAGATTACTCTGTTGTTACACAGATGTGCCGTGGGTGGAATGCCAGCTCTTAGGAGCCTGCAAAGCCCTGTCCATTTTCCAGAGGTAGTGTGGGAGGTGTGAATGACATTCAGAGGGAGTTTCTTGAATCTCTTGTGTTGGATTTTGCATGTGCTGAGATTGCTGAAGTGTCCCTGATGGCTTTGTGTGAGATGCTGTTGGGCTGTTCCATTTAAAAGTTCATGCCGTGTCAATTAATTTCACAGGGAAACGAACCTTAAAGTGCGCCATGCGCTATCAGTTACCTCAGGACTTGGAGCAGATACTAGCAGACTTGCAAAGTTTGATGGTAAGTGTTTAAAACTGACAAAAATCTCAAAAAGCTTTTGTAACAAAGCAATGTAACAAACTAATTATATGAAATTCAATTTATGTTTCTTTTTATTTGGTGGAAGGACATAAAATTCTGCAGGCATCAAAGCCTGTAATCTCTTCTCACACTAAAGAGTAAAAGTGTTTTACTCTTTTACTCTCCAAGGGGAGAATGGCTTTATCAGGTCATCGCTCCTTTCATCCTTGTTTCCTCTTCTCTAGATCTCGTTCTCTCTAGTCCCACAATACTCTTCACTTGCCTGACCTAGATCTCCTTGGAGCCTTATGCAGACATGCTGAGGGTGAATACAGGCCACACTCATATTTCTAGCTTTAACCAGCCGTCCATTCTCTGGCTCCATAACAAAGGCCAAACACTAGACTGCAGACTTCATGAAGACAGTAGTCCTGCCTCATATATTTCTGTGTCTTTCAGAGTGCCTGGTATAATGTCTTAAAGATAGCAGGTGCTCTAGAAGAATATTCTGATTTATTAATCAGTTGGTCAGCTGTTGCACTTTATTTTAGACCATGGTTTTGCTATCACCATCTTCACATCATTCAACCCAGTCCCCTGCTCCTCAGCATCGTCTCTCTTGCCTGTTTTACTCCAGCTGTGTTGTTCTTTTCTGTTAAAGCTGTCGCAGAGAAACAGAATCCTTCGAGTCAAAGCAGAGAGCCATTAATGGTAGGATTCTAGGCACCCTGACAGATTGTGGGAGAATCTTTGGGTCTTTCTGGCGCCCCTCAGTGGTTTCTTGCTTTACACACTTATAGGTCTGGCCTTGAATATCAGTATTTCCATATAGATTGGTTTTATTTATTAACAAATGTTTATGAGTTTCAGACTATCTTTCAAAATGTTTTCTTTGGAATCCACTAAAGGACAATGTGGACAAGGGTCTTAGCATGATCCCATGAGTTAGAGCACAGGCAAATTTAATTTTAAAGTTTCTCAGTGGACAGCTTAGAGTTTATACTGTCTGTGCTTTGCATTTGCTTGTAAACTCCCTCTGATTCTGTTAATATTTTAGTCTTTCTTAAATGAGTGGTGTTGTAGAAAACGTTTATAGAAAACAAATTGTTCCTCCAGTGTGAGATTTAAGTCAAGGGAATAACCAGGAAACTGAATGGCCCAAGAAATACTTTGATTAGATTAAAACAAATTACACATTTTCTACTAAGTATTTTTTTCAATGAAATGTTACTGTTACATGAATCCAAGAAAAGTACATTGTGCTCATGAATCAAAATACTTTCTTAAAATATGTCATAGAATATTTATGGAGTCCTAAAAGGGCAAAAGCTAAATGTAATTTACTCATTTCTTTCCTGGCAGGATTGTACCTTTACACCTCTGTCAGTTTATGAGGAGGTAAAAATTCATGGCTTTTTGCTTATTTTACCATCAAAAAGAAGAAAATGATGTTATGATTACCAGTTCATTTTCTTTCACAGATACTGGTACAGATAGCCTACACTATGATTCAGTTACAAACAGCCCTGAAATCCTAGTGACATAAACAGTTGAAGTTTATTTCTTCCTCATGTCACATCTGATGCAGGTTGGGTGGCCTTCTTCATCTTGTAGCCGTGATGCCTAGACTAATGCCCTTTAAGGTGAGCACATCACAGTAAGGATGAGATGAAAGAGACAAACTGACTTTCAACTGCTCTTCCTCTCACGTTTCGTTGGCCAGCATGGGTCACATGGGCCTGACCTAACTGCAAGGGAGGCTGGGAAATAACGAGTATGGATATTTGTTGAGTACTGTCTCTACCACACGCATCCTCTGAACATAGGTCAGTTCCAGGGTAGTGTATAAAGGGCCAGGCTGGATTAGGTAGACTTTTTTTTTTTTTTGCGGTACGCGGGCCTTTCACTGTTGTGGCCTCTCCCGTTGCGGAGCACAGGCTCCAGACGTGCAGGCTCAGCGGCCATGGCTCACGGGCCCAGCCGCTCCGCAGCATGTGGGATCCTCCCGGACTGGGGCACGAACCCGTGTCCCCTGCATCGGCAGGCAGACTCTCAACCACTGTGCCACCAGGGAAGCCCTAGGTAGACTTCTTACTTGGAACTGCAGGAATGGGGCCAAGAATCCTCCTTCTCAGCATGACTCCTTATAGTCTTAGTTCCCCTTTCCCTGCTTGACTTTTTCTTCTCATAGCACTTATCACCATCTGGCATCCTCTACAAACTGCTTATTTTCTGTTTATTATTATTGTCAATCGCTACCTGCTGCCATGTAAGCTGCACAGGGATCTTCGTTTTGCTCACTGATATATGCCAAGTCCCTAGAACAAAGCTCAAAAAATACTTGCTGAATGCATGAATAAATGGTCACAGGTGCCGGAGAATGGGGGAAAGGATCAGCCTCAGGCCCCAGAGAGACTTGATAGAGCAAAGGAGTGGCCTAAGGTAAGGGATTGAGAGTGGAGTGTGAAACGATGGAGTGAGGAGGAGGCTTCCTGATGGGAACTTGTAAGACAAAGCAAGGGTGTTGGGTCCCCTTCTGCTGGAGGGCAGTGGCTAGGAGAGGGGTCATCTGGTGGTTTTACAATGTCTTGTCTTCAGAATCTTTTCTCCAAACACAATTTAACACATAAATCCCAAATTTAAACCAATACACGTGGTGCTGCTTGGGCTGAAACAGGAAAATACCTAAAATAATTCCTTTATCACAGATGGGATAACAGGCCCTGAGAGGTCAGAGGATTTGCATATATATATAAATAGTCTTTTGTTAATGCTTCATAAACTTTATTTTAAAAGTGTATTAATAATTATTACTTAATAGTTGTGGCCTGAATTTGCTTCACATAGCACAGATAATTCACCAAATCTCCAACATATAATCGTTTTCCCAAATAAAGGCAACACAGACCCCTCTTTTCTCTCATTTATACGTAAACTGTGGTCACTTTTCAGAGAACATGTAATGCCAAATTTTTGAGGCTGGTACGCTTCGGGGCTAAATACCAGATTTCTGCTAAAGTTACTCTTTCATTCTTAAATCTTGGGTTGAATTTCAATCTACCTTAAAGTTCAAGGCAATTTGATGTTCCGTGGGTTTAGCCATATTAAAATATGATTTCTTGGGCTTCCCTGGTGGCGCAGTGGTTGAGAGTCTGCCTGCTGATGCAGGGGACACGGGTTCGTGCCCCGGTCCGGGAGGATCCCACATGCTGCGGAGCGGCTGGGCCTGTGAGCCATGGCCGCTGAGCCTGCACGTCTGGAGCCTGTGCTCCACAACGGGAGAGGCCACAACAGTGAGAGGCCCGCGTACCACAAAAAAAAAAAAAATATATATATATATATATATATATATATATATATATATATATATATATATATATATGATGTTTCCAAGAAAGCATTTGAAAATGAACGGAGGGATTAGGGGGAAATACTGTAAATTAGATCCAATATACAAATTAGATTTCCCCTGTTGGCAGCCAAATTTAAAGACGAAGAGAGTGATGCAAGATGTGGAAAAGTTTTTGAAAGAGTTGGGACAGTTAACAAACCCCAAATCCTTCCCACAATTGCTTTTGCTTTCTTATAACCTTCAACTTTTCCTTCATTTCCTTTTCTCCAAACCCTAGTTTTAAGTTCAGTCTCTCCCTGCCTCTGTGACACACACATTCACACACCATATACTATATACACACATTTCTCTAATGACCCCATTTCACCATTTTTCTTTCCTCTGTTTTTGCATTATTTCTAACTATTCTCTTTACATCTTCCTCTTTCACTCTTTATTTTAGTTTACTTATCTCCTCTACCCACATTGTCTCTTTTTCTGTTATTTTTTATCTTTTCTGTTTTCATCACTCTCTCTCTATTAATTAGTTTATTAAGTTTATTCATTAAGCACCCCTAAGGACAAGATGCAATACAAAGTATGTAGAATTATAACACATCTTCACATGTATTATCAAAGTTCTTTTGATCCTTTTACTCCTCCAGTCTTCTTCTATCCCCTCTTTTATGTCTCCTCTGTTAACCTTTGTCATAATGGGGTATCAGTAGATTTCAAATTTTCTTCTGGTGACTAAAAAAAGATTTCCTTGAATCATGGGAATTAAAACCAGATATTGCATCTTTTAGCTTAAATTAAAAGTATGATATCAGCACTGTGTACACTTGGAAATGCCCTGCCTGGCTATGGCAAGGTCTAATAGATGAGACATGTGTGAGGCATGCCCTTTCTGTCTGTGCTAAGAATATCTTTTAGCTTGTGACTTCTGGGAAGATCTGGGTATGGTCTTATTTTTGCTTCTAGTTACCATGTGGTTTTTCTTCTGAGATTTGTCAAAATACTTTCTTAACACCAAACTACAGTTTTTTGTCCTTGTGTCATAAGGACATATCACATCTTCTAAGTAGCTGAAGACCTGAGTTTCCCAGTCCTAACCCTAGAGAAGTCCCCACTGGGAACTCCAAACTGGGAACAAGACCAAGAGTCAAAACTGAGATGGGTAGGGCTCCAGGATGTCTCTTGTAAGTCTCCCCGCCTCCCCACTTTTGCTCTTAAACCCAAGGACAGTGTCTTGTTGGTGGCCTCTTTAGGCATGGCATGAGCTTTTTTTTTTTTTTAAAGATTGTCACTTCAGACTACTTTTTTTTAAAAAAAATTTATTTATTTATTTTTGGCTGCATTGGGTCTTTGTTGCTACATGCAGGCTTTTCTCTGGTTGCGGCGAGCAGGGGCTACCTACTCTTGGTTGCGGTGCAAGGGCTTCTTGTTGCGGTGGCTTCTCTTGTTGCGGAGCATGGGCTCTAGGCGCACGGGCTTCAGCAGTTGTGGCTGGAGGGCTCTAGAGCACAGGCTCAGTAGTTGTGGCACACGGGCTTAGTTGCTCCGTGGCATGTGGGATCTTCCTGGACCAGGGATGGAACCCATGTCCCCTGCATTGGCAGGCGGATTCTTAACCACTGCGCCACCAGAGCAGCCCAGGCATGGCATGAGCTTTCATTCATTCTTTTCTTTCTTTTATCCATTCACTCAGTTACCTGTTCATTTATCCACTAAATGTATATTTAACACAATGGCAAGGGGATACAGTGTTTAGTAAGCCTGGGGATACAGTGGTTAATAGGTCAGATGCAGGCCTTGCTTTCATAGCACTTATAGCCCAGGGGAGAAGACAGACTTGAACAAGAGCTCATTCCCAAAGAAGCCTTTAATTAGATAAAAGTCCTAAAGTTCTCAGGCCCTACACATGATGTTGACACATGAAGAAGTACTCACTATGTACCAGGCACCATGCTAAGTAATTGCACATATTATCTTACTAAATCCTTACAGGCCTGGGAGGAAGAGATTATTATTACTTCCAACTTATGGGCAAGGAATTTGAATCCTAGATAAATTGAATAACTTTCCCAAGGTCCCAGGGTTACTAAGTGGAGGAGTTAGAATATGAACCTAGGACTGCTGGCAAAGCCTAGTCTATGAAAGGGCATGAGAGGCTCTAAACTGCAAACAGAAAGGCAGCATGGGAGAGTCAGGGGAATCAGCATGACTGCTTAGCTCCTGATCAGGGTAAGATACACATTTCAAGAATATTTTAAACCTGAAAATGCAAAATGAATTTCCAGAGATCAAGTCCATCCAGGACTCAGATGACATCATCATGTTTTTAAAAAGTAGCACATGTTCTCAGTGTTCTTGAATGTCAGGATCCCCGAGAAGAGCTCATAGGAGAGCTGGCCAAACATAGAGACCAGCACATGCAAGACAGAGGTGGGTTTTGGTAGGTAAATCCATTTATTTGAAAAGTTCTCATATAAATATTTTTATACATTTCAAACATCAGAAAAAAATGATATGTAGTCTGTTGAATTTTATAAAAAAAGATACATAACTTGACTTAAAATTATAACAAGTATAAAAATAGAGTGGATCTTGATTTTTCATGTTGAAGTCTTACAGGAATTGACAAGATTTACAAATAATAACTGGAAATAGTTTCAATTATACATTTGTAAACTGGTCATTCTTATGCCTTGGGGAAAGCCACGGATGTAAATTGTCCAAATGTGCTTAAGACTCTTTTGCATATTGTTACTGGCTGGACTAAGGTCTGTTTTTTTGCAAATATGACAAGTTTACATATTTTGTATGACTGTTAATACTGAGTTTCGAACCAGGGAAAGGTTGACTTTTTTTTTTTTTTTTTTTTTGCGGTACGCGGGCCTCTTACAGTTGTGGCCTCTCCCATTGCGGAGCACAGGCTCCGGACGCACAGGCTCAGCCGCCATGGCTCACAGGTCTAGCCACTCCGTGGTATGTGGGATCTTCCCGGACCGGGGCACGAACCCGTGTCCCCTGCATCGGCAGGAGGACTCTCAACCACTGTGCCACCAGGGAAGCCCCCTTGGTTGACTCTTTATTTCAGGAATCTTTGTGTGTTTTTGTGAGACTTTCTAAAGAAGAGCATGTGTGTAATTAAAACACAGAAAAACAAGCATCTCTTTTTGGTTAAACAAACAAACAAACACACAGAAAGGCTTGGTTAGCATCTTGTGACTTTTTCAACTTGTCAGATATGTTTCCTATTCACCTGCACAGAAGCACAGCCTAACAACAAAGCTGATGTGACTGTGTAAGGCTTAGATGCCTTGTGAAGACAAGGAGGAATAACTCTTCTCTTTACTGCTGGTGTTGATGTGGCCATTATGGTGGTGATGATGGGTGGCTAAGGCTTAATAGTTGAAGAATAATGAGGTTTTAGAAAATGGGAAGGTGACATTCTTCTTTCTAAGAAAAAATAAATATTTATCACAATCATCAGGGCAACAGTAGGGGGCAGTCTTCTAAACGCTAAGAAGCTCTTGGCTGGAGAAACTCTTGAACAGCAGTGATGATGTCTTATTTATTTATTTTTAAATTTACCTATTTATTTATTTATTTTTGGCAGCGTGGGTCTCCATTGCTGCGCGCCGGCTTTCTCTAGTTGTGGCGAACAGGGGCTACTCTTCATTGCGGTATGTTGTGGTGCATGGACTTCTCATTGTGGTGGCTTCTCTCGTTGTGGAGCATGGGCTCTAGGCATGCGGGCTTCAGTAGTTGTGGCTCGTGGGATCAGTAGTTGTGGCACGCAAGCTCTAGAGCACAGGCTCAGTAGTTGTGGTGCACAGGCTTAGTTGCTCCGCAGCATGTGGGATCTCCTCGGACCAGGGATCGAACCCGTGTCCCCTGAATTGACAGGCGAATTCTTAACCATTGCGCCACCAGGGAAGTCCCAGGATGTCTTATTTAATAGGTAATTGTCTTAGGGAAGAGTTGTAGCGCAGATAATCAAGAAGCATTGCTAATAATAATATCCATAAAGAAATAAAGCCAACTGCTCTGGAAAAATCTTGAAGTATTGGGTACTGAATTCCATTTTCATGATAAACTGTAGATTTCCACTTTAAGATAAACACTTTAGTTTGAGAAGGTTATTAGGATGGTAATTAACCAACAATCCAGCTGACTAAATTTAGAATGCCGGCAGGGTTTGGAGTGAAATCTTGTGGATTTTGTTCGGTATGGCCTAGAGTATTTCTGTGTGATTGCAAACTGGATGAATTGCTATCTGCTTACACGTCTGTTATCTTCAGAGAAGCAAACAACTGTGACTAGCTAGTTTCATTATATTTATACTTCATTATTGACATGATTTTTTTCCCAGTTATTTTCTTGCTCATTAAAGATGACTTTGTTCTCTAAACATGTGTTCAGTGAATAATTATGTGAGAAACAATGCTATTTTTCCTAAACTGTTTTCTCATCCATTGTCATCTGACTGTTTACTGCCTCTTAACTCTTTGACACAATTAGCAAAGGGAAGAAAGGTCCTACAGTTTTTCTCTAGTCCTTATTTTGCTTTATGAGAGGAATATAGTTTTGATTGCTTCTGATGTGCTTTAAGTTGCCCACCTTGTTTTCAGTGTTTTCAGATCTATTTGTATCCCTTTAGAGTTAGGACAACCTAAGTCCCCCATTGTGGCTGGGCGATTAGGTCTTCCAATCCCCTTTATCATATTACCATAGAAATATACCACTTCTTTCATTCATCTTAGATCTACTCTAATACTTATATCATCTCCCAGTCTCTCTCTTAAAACCATCTTTCCATCCATCTCCCCAACAAGTATTTATTAAGATCCTATTATGGAGCCAGTATGATGGGTTATGGGGATATAGAAGTGAAACCAGTGCTCCCTTCAAAGAAACCTGTTCACCCCTTTTGGAAAGAGGCAGAAGAGACATTGGGAAGCTTGTGTTTTGTGCTAACAGGGCTAAAAGGGGGAAGCTGAGCACTTCTAAAGTTAAAAAAAAAAGTAGTTTGGCTTTGTTCTTGCTACTTTGTTTTGACTAGGCCCTGTATTTAGTATGTATTTAAATCACTGGGCCCACACTCTTCCAGAAGGGCTGAATTGGAGTTTGCCTTCCAAAAACTGAGGCAGAGCCCCTTGGCCTTACTGCCTGTTTCTGTCTAGAGCCACACCCTTGGTGTCAGGCCAGAAGTGGATGAGCCTTGGGGCCAGGGAGGAGCAAGCCAACATGTTCAAGGCTGTATTTGCCTCCATGTCAGTCTTTGCTTACGACAATAAAAATGATCAAATGAGCCTGTTTTTTATATTCCTGTTGGCAGGAACTGTGTATCATGTTGTTTTTGCCCAAAGCACTTTTTTTTTTTTTTTTTTTAGTGGCCAAGTTTGAAGCCTGAGAAATTGAGTCTTGGGTCAAGAATTTGGAATAAGCTTTGAGGGTTGCTGTCGACCCATAATTTTATGTAGGTTTTGCTGGTGACACCCAATTCAAGGTTCTACAAAATTCAGGAATGTATATTATTGGTCAAGAAAAAAAGATACTGAATTCTTAGAGTTTAGAAAAAGTCTTCTCTTCTACAATGTAATTGTCTAAACAACTTGGGCCAGTTGAAATCAGTTTTCATTTACTTTTGAATATCTGTGATATATGCTGTAATGGGAGCAAACAAGGACTTGGCCACTTCCCTTCGTATAAAAAGTGACTTTGTACAGGTTATTTAGCCTCATCCAAATCCTCCTGCCAGCACGCTCACAGCTAGCAGTGGATGTCTGGGAAGAAGCCAGTGTGTGTCCCAATTGGGGGTGTTCAGGCAGCGACACTTTTATGATACTGGAGAAAGGTAGATGGAGTTGGAAAAGCAGCCCGGAGCCCTCGAGTCTCTCATTCCTTCCAGACTCTTGTTTTTGTTTTTTCAAGCAAGATCTATGAATATTAGTAATCTGGTTGGTTAGGAGTAATCAGGCCATGTGAAAACTGGCTGCTGTCACCTCGGTCCATGAGTTTTAAAAGGAAAAGATATCATCCTACTAAGGAAGGGAGCCCATCTAAGAAGGCTCTAGGTTCAGGAGGTGTTTGTTAGGGGTGTAACAGTGCAATACAAGGTTCTGTAGGCCTGGCTGGCCTCTCTTCCCTTCAGTCAATGCTGAAAATGTGCTTCCTTTTTTCATTTTCCAAATGACACTTTTTATGTTGCAATCTACCCTTTTGGCTTCTGATTAAATAAATGTATTTTTATTGTTTTCAAGAGAGCATTTTGTAGACACTAATCTTACCCCTGGCTGGCTTGAACCCTGTTTGGATCTACCCTCAATCTCCTTTTTCATTCCTTCCCTCTCTCTTTTTCTTCCTCTCTCTCTCTGTCTTTCAAATCTTTGTACTCATAACTTATAAAAAGTTAACCCCAACCGTTTGCAATGCAAATGTACTTGAATCTAATAGATATATTTTGTGACAGGGTCCGTGAAAGATTATTTCTGGTTTGTTTTTCTATCAAGAGAACCCTCACCCTAAAAGTGTATTTCCTTATTGAAATAATGGAACGAATTGATTCATTGATTTAGAATGGGCATGCCCTTAGTTTGGAATGGGCTTGGTATTAAAACAAACTAGAAACATCTTCTGGACAGTTTGGGGCAAGTTATATGGTGCCTCTGAGAGCCCCCAGATCTCTGAATCTAATCAAGATAAGAAGCATAGGACAGCTGAAAGGAATCACACGCATTCTCAGGCACATGTGGCAAACGAGACCCAGGTTTCTTGGGGGTGGAATAGAGTAGGAACCCCGAAATTCTGATTATCAGCCTAGAAAGACCCGGTTAACTTTGGTTGTGAAACTGGAAGTATGCCACCTTAACCTGTGTGAAAGTTACATTAAATAAAAAGACATGAAATAAGAAAAACCTTTAGGATCATCCCTGCTTTATCTTTTCAAAAATCATTTGTTACAAACCAAAAGTAAAGATTAGTGATTTTTTTTTTTCTTTTTAGAGGAATAAACATCCCATGGCTCTTGAGGTTTCTGTTCTTATTTGGACAGTGCAGAAAATTATGTTTCAAAATATCTGATGGATTTCCATCTTTGTACCCCTCCCAGATGATTTTTCCTAGCACAGCCTAGGATATATGTACATATGTGTATATATAACTGTGTTGTCCAAAAGAGAAGGAAAATGTACTGTATGTTAGAAGTTGGGTGCTAAAGCAGTATTGTGGACCTCTAAAGAGAGTTTGAGGTGAGTCACAAAGATGTTTGTTTTTTGTATTTTACAGGGATTGTTGTCTGTGAGGCGCCTAACAACAAACTAGATAAATTCACCGGAGTCCTCTCTTGGAAGGGCAGCGAGCACTCCCTCAACAATGAGAAGATAATCCTGAGGGGCTGTGTCCTGAGAAATACCAGCTGGTGTTTTGGAATGGTTATTTTTGCAGGTACAGAAAACTCTCCAGGGTCTGTTATGGGAGAGCCCTTCCTGAGATCTGCGTGAGCACTCTGCGGCTCTCCAGGTTGGATGAGCACGGTGCTTTTATTGCGTGCGAGGTGCCCTTCTGGGTTAACTGCAGAGTGCAGGGCACCAGGATAAGACACCGCTGCTCTGGAAATAGTTTGTGTGGCCCCACTCTGCAAGGAAACACTGACATCATGAACTTATTCTTAAGAGTGCATGGGCCTTAATTACTCAGATGCTAGATACCTACTATATATTTTTTTTTTGGATAGATTTTTATTGGAGCATAATTGCTTCACAATACTGTGTTAGTTTCTGTTGTATAGCAAAGCGAATCAGCCATATGCATACACGTGTCCCCATATCCCCTCCCGCTTGAGCCTCCTTCCCACCCTCTCTATCCCACGTCTCTAGGTCATCGCAAAGCACCGAGCTGATCTCCCTGTGCTATGCAGCTGCTTCCCACTAGCTACTTTACACTTGGTAGTGTATGTATGTCGCTACTCTCACTTCGCCCCAGCTTCCCCCTCCCTGCCCCATGTCCTCAAGTCCATTCTCTATGTCTACGTCTTTATTCCTGCCCTGCCAGTAGGTTCATCAGTACCATTTTTATTTTTTTTTAGATTCCATATGTATGCGTTAGCATACAGCATTTGTTTTTCTCTTTCTGACTTGGTTCACCCTGTATGACAGACTCTAGGTCCATCCACCTCACTACAAATAGCTCCATTTCGTTTCTTTTTATGGCTGAGTAATATTCCATTGTATGTATGTGCCACATCTTCTTTATCCATTCATCTGTTGATAGACATTTAGGTTACTTCCATGTCCTGGCTATTAATTCAAAAAGAGACATGTACCACAGTGTTCATTGTAGCACTATTTATGATGCCTATTGTTTAATTCCTCATTCTCTAACCCCGTCTCAATCATCCCCATCATTATATGTATTAATCAACCTGCCTTTAAAGTGGAGAATGAGCATGAAAGAAAGCCCCAGCTCTGCTGTTAATTTTGTAGTTTGCCAAGTTCAAGCAATCCTTTTGGAAAAGCCTTCTTAGAGATCCTGCAGTTATTTCTGTGTCTATTTCAGAGCTTCTTCTACTATTCGTCAGCAGGTCCTGGAAAGACTGTGCATGCTGGAGGTGGGGATGGGACTTGGGGGAGGGAGGGGAGTGCCTCTTCCTCTGCCTGCTGCCACTTTTCCTGTCTCTACTTTGTCTCTAAGGGCCCAAGATGGCACTCTCCTGCTAAGGAAGCTTACGGTAGCACCATTTCGTAAAGCCTCTCAGATTTCACTCATGGCTTCAATTGCCAGTCCTTGATTTTTTAAAAATCCTGTTTATTGTGACACCAAATTAAGATGTGTTTTGGGCCCATTGACTATATGTGCAATCAAAACTGGAATGTTCTTCTTAACTGACTTCCTTCAACAGCAACAAAATGTTCATTAAAGACTCAAAAGTGTTCCAAATCTAGAGAAATCCTCCCAATTCCTCTTAAATACTCTCAGCTGTGGGTGTTAGCAAGGCTCTTGCTGCTTGGGGCATTGCCATTGTAAGGACTTGAGAAATCCCTAGAAATGAGGCTGTATATACAGTTTTATCTGGGGATGAATCTGGTTTCATAATGTTTTCAGCAGATGCTTTTACTCTTTAGTCAGGGGAATAAACCTATGATCATCTATTTCCTTATTTGCATCTTGTACTGAGAAAAAGAGTGCTAGGCTTATACGTTAACCTCTCTTTACCTTCCCCCTTTAGTCTTTCCATTTAATGAAGGGGAGATTTCTTGGAGGTCCTCTGATGTGAAGGACCTTCTTGGTTTGCTCCCTATCATTAGAGAAATGGGGGGGTGCATCATCCTAGGAGTGGGCTGTAGCCCAAACTTTTGTTTGCATTTGTGTGATCTTGTTTGGAATGACTAATTCGGAAGTATGGTTCAGCTATAGCATGTTATGCTAGGACAGCTGCTGAGAGCCCCTCAGGGGTCAAGCTTTCCTTCATAATGTTGGCTCTGTGGGAAAATGCTCCTACATAGAAGAAAGTGGAGTGGTAAGTTGGACAGGTCTCCCTCCAAAAAAGTGTAACAGATAGTTCACAGAATTTGGATTGGACAGATCTGGGTTTAAATTTGTTTACCAGCTGGAGAATGTTAAACCTCGGTTACTTAAACTTCCTAAGTTTTAGTTTTCTCTGCTATAATATGGGGATAGGAATGAGTACATTAGAGAGTCACTGTAAAGGCTCAGTGAGGCAATGCACATGGAAGAGGATGCTTGACAAATGCTATTTTCTTTCCTTCCCTGCGTCTCCCTTCTTTCCGCATCAATTCAGAGCACATTGTCTGCTCCATAGGCTGAGAGTTGGGAAAATGTACTGCTCTTGGATCTCGGCAGGGAGAAGTGGGGCATCACCCTCTTTTGTGATGTGACCTTGATGTTCACTGGCAGGGGATCTTCATGAGGCAGATATCTGTAAAGCAGAGCATGCCTACGTTGACTTTAGTCTAGGCACAAACGTTAATAGAAAGTTCAACTAGAATAACGGCAGGCAGAGGAATCGTTGGTTTCGTCAATGTCAGAGTTGAACAAATGAGTGTCTCAGAACCCCTAAGTCATGAGACATCTAATTTGGGGAACTAGTTCTAGGTGAACACCTAGATCTTATGAAAGTTACCCAAAACAAATTATTAACTATTCTTTCTGTATTATTACTCTAGTTATACCTGCCATTAAGAATTGTGCAAGGAGTATAGTTGACACAAACATGGTTTACTTTACAAATCTATAATTTTTGAGGGTCTAATATACATTAACAGCTAGGCCGTGCCTCCCTGGTATGGTTTTCCTTTACCTCAAGAGAGGAGAAAGTCCTGTTTCTGAGGGTACAAGTCAGAAGTCTTATTCATTTAAGGTGTCCATAGAAGTCAGCACCATCTTGGTGCATAGTAGGTTTTTGTGCTGGATGTCTTCCATTTGCCCCTCCAGATCTACTCTCACCATTTCACGCTCTTTGTCTGCCTTGGGAGGCTGACTTGTATGGTTTACACTAACAGGTTTCCTTGAACTTTGGTCCTATCATTGGGGGGGGGGTCCCTGGGAAGAGATCAAAGGAAGAAGACTGAGGTCAAGGTATTTATTCCCCCAGACTGCCTACCTTCAAGCTGGCTGGGTCCCTCAACATAAAGTCACTCTTCCTCTAAAGGCTGCAGACTTTACACAACTCTCTCCTTAGGGTCTAATAACCACCCCTTTCCCTCATCCTACCCTTCTGGTGTAGATAGACAAACATCTTGATTGCTACCAAGTCCTTGGTTACTGCATTAACCTTTTACTTCTGTACCTCTGATACACCCACTCACACTTTTGTAAAGAGTCCCTTTATAAATAAACCTTTCTCTAATTATCCTTGATCAATGTGTCATCTATTTCCTGTTTGGACTCTGAATGAGTCACAGTCTTAAACACACATTGTTTGAATGAGTCAGTGAATTAATGAATTAATGGACTGTTGCATATAGCTTTAAAAATAGTGGTTAAGAGCAAGAGCCTTAGAATTAGATATATCTGGGTTCTAAGTTTGGCTCTGATGCTATAAGACAAGACAAAAAATAAATCTCAGGCAAGTTATTTAAATTCTTTAATCCTGAGTTTCATTATTAGTGAACTAAGGATAATAGTACCTAATTTTTTGGCTTGTTTTAAGCCTTAGTGAGATAATAGGTGAAGAGGACATATGCACATTGCCTAAAACATAGCAGGTACTTAATAAATAAATTCATTCATTAAACAGTTATTTATTGAGTACCTACTATGCGGCAGGCACTATGCTGCTTACTTATTTGCCATTAAGAATGTGAACAAAAAAAGTGCGATCTCTTCACTCATGTGGTTTTGAGTCTGGTAGGAGAGAGAGACATTAATCTTAAATAATTGTAGTAATGAGTATATAATCTCAAACTGAGATAAGTGCTCTGAAGAAAAAGAACTTGGACTCACAGGAGTATGTAGTGGAGGAATATGAAGGGAAAGAACAAGCTAGACAAAAGGCACGCCATAGGCAAAGGCTCTATGGTAGGAATGAGGCTGGGGAGGTAAAAACAAACAAACAAACAAACAAACAAACAAAAAGCTTAAGAAGGCCAGTGTAGAGCATGGAAAACTTGGAGGATAGAGATGAACACGTGACTAGAGACAGGGATAGGGGCAAGATCATACAGGTCCTGTGGTCTGTATCCAGAATTTTGGTCTTTATCCTGAGAGCATTCAGAAGCCATTGCAAGTTTTTCAAACAGATGGCGTGTGTGTAAGCGTTAAATTTGAAAGTTTCACTCCTGCCTACAGTATTTTTAAAGTTGGTAAATAGGGTCCTGGAAAAAGTGCATGATTCGGGTGGTGGCAGAGTAGATGTGGGGAGACAAAGTTGCTAGGATTTTACTACCGTCCAGTTGAGAGATGACGGTACTTCGGATTTAGGGTGGGAGTGATGCGATAGACTAGACTCTTAGGTTTCTCCCACTTTTCACAACTGGATGGATAGTGGTGCCATTCACTGAGATAAGGAACCCTGGAGAAAGGTCACAAGGTGGGCTTGACAAGGGCCACTTGAGGGGCCTTAGAAAGACCAGGTGAAGATATCATATAGGCAATCAAATATATGGATTTAAATATATGAGTTTAGGGCTCAGAGGAGCAATCTGAGCTGGAGATATACATTTGGCCTACAGATGTTAATTGGAGCTGTGGTCTTAGATGAGATTGCTCAGGGAAGGTGGGTTGAGAAAGAAGAGAAGATGGCCTACGCCTGATTCTAAAGAAGTCTCACTATTTAATGGCTGGGAAGAAAGGAATGAGCAAAATGGAAGACGAAAAAGAAGCTACCAAAGAGGTAGGCGGGAAAGCAGAACATGTAAAATGGGAGCTAAGGAAAGAGTGTGTTTCAAAAGGATGGAGTAGTCAGCAGTGTCAAAGGCTGCTGAGAGGTCCAAGAAGGCATGGAGGATATTGATGATAACACCACATTTGTTTCGGTGGAGTGACTGGCCCAGAATCTAGCTTGAGAAATGAGTGGGAGATAAGGAAAAAGAGGCTGTTGAGTATAGAAAATTCTCTCAGGACTGTGACTATGAGGGAAGGAGAGCTGTGTATGTCAACATCTGTGGATATATTTAAATAAGTGCTTAAGAACCCATTCAGTGGATTCTTTGCTAGCCTGTGTGTGTATGTATGCCTAAGAAATGTAAATTTTTAGCACGAAACTGGTCTATCAATATTTCAGCTTTTAGCAATCACAAACTCTATTTGCTCCTTGTGATCTTTACTAAAAGAAATACTTCCCACCCTCAATGTCCATATGATTTTAATAAACGATTCTGAGAAAATGCGGGTGGTCTCCTTTACACAGTAGAGGCTGGGAATAGGACACTGGGGTACAATTTCCAACTCAGGACAGTGAATTGTTTGAGACCCCAATCTTTGCTCCAATTTGTCTTTCAAGTAAAGGAGTCTTTTAAGGATGTTCCCATGCTTCCCTGACCTCTAGAATGGCGTATAATTCCATGCGTGCCCCGCTTCTCTCTTTTCTTCCCTTTCCCTTCTCCTCTGCTTTTAAGTGGCTGCATGGATTGGTGATAATTGTGGAAAGATGAAGTGGAGAGGGAAGACTAGGGAAATCTGATATAATTAAAATGTAATCACTTCTATTGAGCATCTTCTTTGTCCACAAGGAATTTCCTTAGCAGTATAATCTAATATTCTTTGTTAATCATCTAATAATCTACCTCTAAAGCAGTTAATTAATTCTCAGAATTTCTTGAACAAGGCACTTAGTAAATATCTAACATGGGATTTAAGAGAATTACTTGAAATAAATCTAAATAAATCTAATAAGAATTTAAGACAATTCTTGCCCTTACAAGAAATGCGTATTATATAAATAGTGTACAATACACAATAAAGGTTTAAATTACTTGCTGTTGTATTGTTTGGAGTTATTTTAGTTTCTCCATTAAAGGCACCTCACATCTTTTTGGGAAACACATCCAGAATTTGATTTCTTATCTTAACTCTCCATTCAGACCTTAGTGTTCTGAATTGTGTTTATTACTACATTCTTTTAGACATTTATAAATGATTCCTCAGTTTGACTGACTTCTTAATCTTTAATTGCTTCAAACTATAAGCACATCCATACACAGATTTTTGAAAAATAGCATTTCTTAAACCTTTTAGCTGCAAGTTATGTCTGGATTTATCCCCTTCTAAGAGGACCAGTTCCTTGCAATTTCCAGGATTGTTGTTAAGCCACCGGATGAGACTCATAAACAACTTAATAATAATCCTGCTCTTAATAAAAGTCAAATTATTTTGAAAAACATATTATTTTCCTTTCAGAAACATTTGATATAAGTAGGAATTAATCATAATAATAATACATCATCTAATCATTTCAAAGTTATATCTTTTTCTTTCTTTCTTTTTTTTTTTTTTCTTTTGCAGGTCCTGATACTAAACTAATGCAGAACAGTGGGAAGACGAAGTTTAAGAGGACAAGCATTGATAGACTGATGAATACTCTAGTACTATGGGTAAGTTACCTTAACAAAATTAGGCACTATCATTAGTCATTGTTATCTTAATATATTTCTTCCATTATTCTGGGAATTCTTTCAGAAATCTACATTCTCCTTGTGGAATTTGTATTTGGGGACTTTGCATTTGGGGCCCAGTTCTACTGTCTTCTACTTCCTAGATTATGATTTCTCAACCATTGGTAGAGACGTAGGTTAGTGCTTGTGGAGGCCTTCATGGCGTTGCAAGACCATTTGTTTTTAAAAGACAAAACATAATTTTTAAGGTAGTTTGGTCTTTCGGTCATGTTACATTTGCTCATGCCCCCTCTACATAGCTTGTGGACAGGGCTGGCTTCATGGATAGGTGGCCTGTGAAGTCACACAGGACCCCCACTCAGAAGGGCCTCACACTTCGCTTATTGATCTGTTGTTGCTGTGCAGAGATTCTTCATAATTTTTAGAGAAGGGGTCCTGCATTTTTATTTTGCACTGGGCCCTGAAAATTATGTAGCTGGTTCTGCTTATAAATCCTCTGAGGCCCAAGTCACTGTTGACCTCCTTCATGAAGACTTCGAAACCTCCTGGGCCCAAGGCTATCTCTTTCCTCTGAATTTTTTTTCTCCTCTGAATTTTTTGAAATTATTTTCTCTACCGCTTGTGAACTCCAAATAGTCAGGTCTTCTTCACACCCCACCCTTTCATCGGTTAATCTTGTGCTCTCTCATGCTGTGGATCTGATTGTTATCTGACTTTTGTGTCATATCGCTTTGTCTCCTTATATTAGGGTTGAGTTTAGAACATTGACTTTGAAATATAAGGACAGTGACTTTGAACCATGTTTCCCTACCAGCCCCATCACAGACTCACAAGCAACGTTAAAGAATCTGCACTCAGTAAATATTTGCTCAACTGATACATAATGGTGGGACCCTGAATAAGGAAAAAAGGGAATGAACTCTTTTGGGGCACAAAGTATTGGCCACGCTCTGTGTTTTACTTTCAGTGTCACCCTCAGACCTGGGCTTTCCTCCTCTCATACCCATAAAGTCCATGAGGCCAAGGGGACATTCCCAGAAGGAGTCTGTGCCCACCTCTAGAATTCCCCATTTAAACAGCCTTGAGCCCACCTGTAGGGCTTGCATGGGGATTGTATATGTATCCACCACAGAGTAAGCTTACTGGTTGTGAAGCAGGCACTGTCCTAGCTTTTTCTACTAGAAAATTGAATGATCCATTGGGGAGTTAGAAGCCATGTCCATCCTAAATTAGGGCATTTGATACCAAGCATCACCAAATTTAATGTTCTTAAAGTAATTTACCTCCATTAATTTGTAGTGTTAGCCGTTGAAAGGAAAGAGGATACTGTGAGACAGGTACCAAATTGGTAGGATTTGGGGGAGTCACAGTATTACTTTTCTCCAATACCTGCTTTTCTAATATAATTTAAATTAGGTTTTCCTGACTTAAAGTATATTAATATACTAATATATTTTAAATGAGGTTTTCCCCAACTTTGTCTTCTTATGTGCCTAATTTGTCCATCAACGAATAAAGGAGGCAGTCCCAGAATGCCTGAATATTCTTTCTTGGAGGAAAAAGGAAATAGGAGAGAAATACGTTCCTGTTTTTAGCCCCACTCCTCCCTCAACAGTGACTGGTATCTGTTCCTAACACGGTGACACTTAGCAAGGTCCCCAGAACATCGTGTTCAGCTCAGGTGTTGTATGTTTGGTGACTTTGTGTCCTTCCTTTCCAGGTTTGGGATTTTGGACTTACAAGGGACTGGCCTTGCTGTCTTCCTAGTTACTTTACCTCTAAAATGTCTGCTTTGCTACTACTGGTACTAATCACAATGTAAGAGTCGGCTAACAGTTTTCAGGTTGCTTCCTACTTTTTTTTAAATCTCAGAAGCAACCTGAAAACTGTTAGTATATGTCATGCCGTATTTTAATTAATCCTTATCTTTCTTGTTGACTTTAAGTAAGGATTATGCAGCTAGGTCTGTAGCCAAGAGACTTGACTAGTCTGAGACAGTCCTTTATTACTGATATTTTCTCCCTTTTGCTTTTATTCCTTGGGTTACCATATAGTTTATCATTCAAACAGGATGCTTTTGAAGGTGGAAGAAGGGAATACTATTAATATTACACCTGGAAAATAGATGTAAACGGGGATTGACCAGAGCAAATCAGTACATATGATCTTCTTTACTTAAGCCACTTAAATATATGCACTCTTCACAAATAGAGGATGTGAAGTTATTAGCTTTGTGACCATAAAGAAGTTATATAGTCTGTCTGGGCTTCTGTTTTATTTTGGTTTTGGCCTGTAAAGTGTGAATAATGTTTGTTCCTATCTCAGAGAGTCAATGGGAGAATTCAGTGAGAAAATGTATGTAAAATATTTAGCCAAGTTCCCAACATAAATATATTACATTTTACTTGTATGATTAATGATAAGTAAGATGAGCTTTGCATAACTTGCTTTTCAAATGACAATTTCTTGGACTTAGAAGTGCTAGATTGCCTTGATATGACCAGTTTGGGATTCAAGTTAACCTTAACCAGACCTCTATTCTCATTTCAGATTTTTGGGTTTCTGATATGCTTGGGAATTATTCTTGCAATAGGAAATTCAATCTGGGAGAATCAAGTTGGGGACCAATTCAGAACTTTCCTCTTTTGGAATGAAGGAGAGAAGAACTCTGTGTTCTCAGGATTCTTAACATTCTGGTCATATATTATTATTCTCAACACAGTTGTACCAATTTCTTTATATGTGAGGTAAGATGAGAGTTTATACTTTGGTGAAGCCATTTCATCAAAAGCCTTTGTTCTGTGTAATCGTTTTTTTTGTTTTAAAATTACAACAATGAGATAGATGTCTCCCTCTAACTGCTCATGATCTGCTACGTCTGTTACAAATGAGGCAACTAAACTGTTCAACTGTTTAACGTTTACTTTTACATTTTCAAATTACAAAAAATGCATTTCATTTTCTTCTTGATTCTTGATTTGGTTTCTTAGGAATGTTTTCCTTTGGAATACATGGACTATGATATAATCTCATGCAACCTGATGAGTTAGAATTGGGTTGATGTTGGGAAAGAAATGGAAGAATATTTGGGGAGATCTATTGGGATGGTGCCTCTCTGGCACTGGTCTGGCTCCAGATACCTGGATTCAGACCCTATTCTACCACTTACTAGCTCCATAACCTTGGGCAAGTTACTTCACCTTCTAGGACCGCAGTGTCCTCATTTTACAAATGGAGAAAGTAATAGTTCTACTTAAAAAGACTGTGTGAGGAATAAACAAACCTGTAAAGCTCTAAGACAAATGCCTGACACATTGTAAGAGCTTAACGAATATTAATTTTTACTATTATTATTAGTAACTATCAGTGAGTACATGGAGGAGTTGAAATATAGTTGGTGGCACTTATTCATTGTTGAATAAGAAGTATGGTTCATAACTCCCTCTACAACTTGATCTGTCATTTCTAGATTTGGTTCTACAAACTAGAGCTAAAATGGTCTACCTATCTATCTATATATAAGCACACTTCTCTCTGTCTCTGTCTCTCTGTCTTGCTGTCTCTCTCTGTTTCTCTCTCTCTCTCTATATATGTATATACATATATGTGTGTGTATGTGTGTTTATATACATATATATTTGATAGGGCTTTGAAGTTGGCCCTAGAATCTGTACCTGAGACATTCCTGACGCTAATCCTACCAAGACTGAGTCAGGTGGTCCCAAAGACACTGGAGCCAAGATGAGACTTGGTTGTTTGACATTCTTTTTTTTTTTTTTAATTTATTTATTTGTTTTTTAAATTTTTGGCCTCACCGCACGGCTTGTGGGATCTTAGTTCCCCAATGAGGGATCAAACCCACGCCCTCAGCAATGAAAGTGAGGAGTCCTACCCACTGGACCACCAGGGAATTCCCTATTCCCCTTTTTTAAGGGAGAAAAAGAAGAAGGTGGTAAATCCAGGATGAACAAAACTATTAAGAAGTATAACCTTAAAGGTAGCTCCTCTCCAAAAATAGAAATCATAGCAAACAGAACTGCATTGCTTTAACTTAGACTGTGTTCATCCAGCAGCCCTCTGCTGAGTGCCCACTGGGGGCCAGGCACTGTGCTAGGCATGGGGACATGCACGAATATGGACACGCCTTCCCTGGAGCAGCTCACAGTCCAGCCTCCCTCGGCAGATTAGAATCGAAGTCCCTTGGCAGCACGGTGTCCCCGTGTTTTTTTTTTACACTGTATACATGTCAATCCCAATCACCCAATTCAGTACACCACCATCCCCACCCCACTGCGGTTTTCCCCACTTGGTGTCCATACGTCTGTTCTCTACATCTGTGTCTCAACTTCTGCCCTGCAAGCCAGCTCATCTGTAACATTTTTCTAGGTTCCAAATACATGCGTTAATATACGATATTTGTTTTTCTCTTTCTGACTTACTTCACTCTGTATGACAGTCTCTAGCTCCGTCCACATCTCAATAAATGACTCAATTTTGTTCCTTTTTATGGCTGAGTAATATTCCATTGTATATATGTACCACAACTTCTTTATCCATCCGTCTGTTGATGGGCATTTAGGCTGCTTCCATGACCTGGCTATTATAAATAGTGCTACAGTAAACATCAGGGTGCACGTGTCTTTTTGAATTTTGGTTTTCTCTGGGTATACGCCCAGTAGTGGGATTGCTGGATCATATGGTAATTCTACTTTTAATTTTTTAAGGAACCTCCATATAGTTCTCCATAGTGGCTGTATCAGTTTACATTCCCACCAACAGTGCAAGAGGGTTCTCTTTTCTCCACACCCTCTCCAGCATTTGTTGTTTGTAGATTTTCTGATGATGCTCATTCTAACTGGTGTGAGGTGATACCTCACTGTAGTTTTGATTTGCATTTCTCTAGTAATTAATGAAGTTGAGAAGCTTCTCATGTGCTTCTTGGCCATCTGTATGTCTTCTTTGGAGAAATGTCTATTTAGGTCTTCTGCCCATTTTTGGATTGGGTTGTTTGTTTCTTTAATATTGAGCTGCATAAGCTGTTTATATATTTTGGAGATTAATCCTTGTCCATTGATTTGTATGCAAATATTTTCTCCCATTCTGAGGGTTGTCTTTTTGTCTTGTTTATGGTTTCCTTTGCTGTGTAAAAGCTATGAAGTTTCATTAGGTCCCATTTGTTTATTTATGTTTTTATTTCCATTGCTCTAAGAGGTGGATCAAAAAAGATCTTGCTGTGATTTATGTCAAAGAGTGTTCTTCCTATGTTTTCCTCTAAGAGTTTTAGAGTGTTTGGTCTTACATTTAGGTCCCGACTCCATTTGAGTTTATTTTTGTGCATGGTGTTAGGGAGTATTCTAATTTCATTCTTTTACATGTAGCTGTCCAGTTTCCCCAGCACCACTTATTGAAGAGGCTGTCTTTTCTCCATTGTATATCCTCGCCACCTTTGTCATAGATTAGTTGACCATAGGTGCGAGGGTTTATCTTTGGGCTTTCAATCTTGTTCCATTGATCTAGGTAATTGTCTTGATTACTGTAGCTTTGTAGTATAGTCTGAAGTCAGGGAGTCTGATTCCTCCAGCTGTTTTTTCCCCTCAAGACTGCTTTGGCTATTTGGGGTCTTTTGTGTCTCCATACAAATTTTAAGATGATTTGTTCTAGTTCCATAAAAAATGCCATTGGTAATTTGATAGGGATTGCATTGAATCTGTAGATTGCTTTGGGTAGTAGAGTCATTTTCACAATATTGATTCTTCCAATCCAAGAACATGGTATATCTCTCCATCTGTTTGTGTCATCTTTAGTTTCTTTCATCAGTGTCTTATAGTTTTCTACATACAGGTCTTTTGTCTCCCTAGGTAGGTTTATTCCTAGGTATTTTATTCTTTTTGTTCCAATGGTAAATGGGAGTGTTTCCATAATTTCTCTTTCAGGTTTTTCGTCATTAGTGTATAGGAATGCAAGAGATTTCAGTGCATTAATTTTGTATCCTGCTACTTTACCAAATTCATTGATTAGCTCTAGTAGTTTTCTGGTGGCATTTTTAGGATTCTCTATGTATGGTATCATGTCATCTGCAAACAGTGACAGTTTTACTTCTTTTCTGATTTGGATTCCTTTTATTTCTTTTTCTTCTCTGATTGCCGTGGCTAAGACTTCCAAAACTATGTTGAATGATAGTGGTGAGAGTGGACATCCTTGTCTCGTTCCTGATCTTACAGGAAATGCTTTCAGTTTTTCACCATTGAGAATGATGTTTGCTGTGGGTTTGTTGTGTATGGTCTTTATTATGTTGAGGTAGGTTCCCTCTATGCCCACTTTCTGGAGAGTTTTTATCATGAATGGGTGTTGAATTTTGTGAAAAGCTTTTTCTGCATCTATTCAGATGATCATATGAATTTTATTCTTCTGTTTCTTAATATGGTGTATCACATTGATTGATTTGCATACATTGAAGAATCCTTGCATCCCTGGGATAAATCCCAGTTGGTCGTGGTATATGATCCTTTTAATGTGTTGTTGGATTCTCTTTGCTAGTATTTTGTTGAGGATTTTTGCATCTATATTCATCAGTGATGTTGGTCTGTAATTTTCTTTTTTTGTAGTATTGTTGTCTGGTTTTGGTATCAGCGTGATGGGGACCTCATAGAATGAGTTTGGGAGTGTTCTTTCCTCTGCAATTTTTTGGACGAGTTTGAGAAGGATGGGTGTTAGCTCTTCTCTAAATGTTTGATAGAATTCACCTGTGAAGCCATCTGGTCCTGGACTTTTGTTTGTTGGAAGATTTTTAATCACAGTTTCAATTTCATTACTTGTGATTTGTCTGTTCATATTTTCTATTTCTTCCTGGTTCAGTCTTGGAAGGTTATACCTTTCTAAGAATTTGTCCATTTCTTCCAGATTGTCTATTTTATTGGCATAGCATTGCTTGTAGTAGTCTCTTAGGATGCCTTGTATTTCTGCGGTGTCTGTTGTAACTTCTCCTTTTTCATTTCTAATTTTATTGATTTGAGCCCTCTCCCTCTTTTTCTTGATGAGTCTGGCTACTGGTTTATCAATTTTGTTTATCTTTTCAAGGAACCAGCTTTTATTTTTATTGATCTTTGCTATTGTTTTCTTTGTTTCTATTTCATTTATTTCTGCTCTGATCTTTATGATTTCTTTCCTTCTGCTGACTTTGGGTTTTGTTTGTTCTTCTTTCTCTAGTTCCTTTAGGTGTAAGTTTAGATTGTTTATGTGAGATTTTTCTTGTTTCTTGAGGTAGGCTTGTATAGCTATAAACTTCCCTCTTAGAACTGCTTTTGCTGCATCCCATAGGTTTTGGATTGTCGTGTTTTCATTGTCATTTGTCTCTAGATATTTTTTGATTTCCTCTTTGATTTCTTCAGTGATCTCTTCGTTATTTAGTAACGTATTGTTTAGCCTCATGTATTTGTGTTTTTTAAGTTTTTTTCCCTGTAATTCATTTCTAATTTCATAGTGTTTTGGTCAGAAAAGATGCCTGATATGACTTCAATTTTCTTAAATTTACTGAGGCTTGATTTGTGACCCAAGATGTGATCTATCCTGGAGAATGTTCTGTGCGCACTTGAGAAGAAAGTGTAATCTGCTTTTTTTGGATGGAATGTCCTATAAATATCAATTAAATCTATCTGGTCTATTGTGTCATTTAAAGTTTCTGTTTCCTTATTTATTTTCATTTTGGGTGGTCTGTCCATTGGTGCAAGTGAGGTTTTAAAGTCCCCCACCATGATTGTGTTACTGTCGATTTCCCCTTTTACAGCTGTTAGCCATTGCCTTATCTATTGAGGTGCTCCTATGTTGGGTTATATATTTATAATTGTTATACCTTCTTCTTGGATTGATCCCTTGATCATTATGTAGTGTCCTTCCTTGTCTCTTGTAACATTCTTTATTTTAAAGTCTATTTTATCTGATATGAATATAGCTACTCCAGCTTTCTTTTGATTTCCATTTGCATGGAATATCTTTTTCCATCCCCTCACTTTAAGTCTGTATTTGTCCCTGGGTCTGACGTGGGTCTCTTGTAGGCAGCATATATATGGGTCTTGTTTCTGTATCCATTCAGCAAGCCTGTGTCTTTTGGTTGGAGCATTTAATCCATTCACGTTTAAGGTAATTATCGATGTGTATGTTCCTATGCCCATTTTCTTCATTGTTTTGGGTTTGTTTTTGTAGGTCCTTTTCTTCTCTTGTGTTTCACACTTAGAGAAGTTCCTTTAGCATTTGTTGTAGAGCTGGTTTGGTGGTGCTGAATTCTCTTAGCTTTTGCTTGTCTGTAAAGCTTTTGATTTCTCCATTGAATCTAAATGAGATCCTTGCCAGGTAGAATAATCTTGGTTGTAGGTTCTTCCCTTTCATCACTTTATCATGTGCCACTCCCTTCTGGCTTGTAGAGTTTCTGCTGAGAAAGCAGCTGTTAACCTTATGGGATTTCCCTTGTATGTTATTTATCGTTTTTCCCTTGCTGCTTTCAATAATTTTGCATTGTCTTTAATTTTTGCCAATTTGATTAATATGTGTCTTGGCGTGTTTCTCCTGTATGGGACTCTCTGTGCTTCCTGGACTTGTGTGGCTATTTCCTTTCCCATGTTAGGGAAGTTTTCAACTATAATCTCTTCAAATATTTTCTCTGGTCCTTTCTCTCTCTCTTCTCCTTCTGGGACCCCTATAATGCAAACGTTGTTGCATTTAATGTTGTCCCAGAGGTCTCTTAAGCTGTCTTCATTTCTTTTCATTCTTTTTTCTTTAGTCTGTTCCACAGACTAAAGTGAAATCTACCATTCTGTCTTCCAGGTCACTTATCCGTTCTTCTGCCTCAGTTATTCTGCTATTGATTCCTTCTAGTGTAGTTTTCATTTCAGTTATTGTATTGTTCATCTCTGTTTGTTTGTTCTTTAATTCTTCTAGGTCTTTGTTAAACATTTCTTACATCTTCTTGGTCTTTGCCTCCATTCTTTTTCTGAGGTCCTGAATCATCTTCACTATCATTATTCTGAATTCTTTTTCTGGAAGGTTGCCTATCTCCACTTCATTTAGTTGTTTGTCTGGGGTTTTATCTTGTTCCTTCATCTGGTATATAACCGTCTGCCTTTTCATCTTGTCTGTCTTTCTGTGAATGTGGTTTTTATTCCACAGGCTGCAGGATTGTATTTTTTCTTGCTTCTGCTGTCTGCCCTCTGGTGGATGAGGCTATCTAAGAGGCTTGATGATAGGCTCTGGTGGTGGGTAGAGGTTACTGTTGCTCTGGTGGGCAGAGCTCAGTAAAACTTTAATCCACTTGACTGTTGATGGGTGGGGCTGGGTTCCCTCCCTCTTGATTGTTTTGCCTGAGGCTACCCAACACTGGAGCCTACCTGGGCTCTTTGGTGGGGCTAATGACAGACTCTGGGAGGGCTCACACCAAGGAGTACTTCCTGAACTTCTGCTGCCAGTGTCCTTGTCCCCATGGTGAAACAGAGCCACCCCCTGCCTCTGCAGGAGACCCTCCAACACTAGCAGGTAGGTCTGGTTCAGTGTCCCCTGGGATCGCTGCTCCTTCCCCTGGGTCCCGATGCACACACTACTTTGTGTGTGCCCTCCAAGAGTGGGGTCTCTGTTTACCCCAGTCCTGTCAAAGTCCTGCAATCAATTCCCACTAGGCTTCAAAGTTTGATTCTTTAGGAATTCCTCCTCCCGTTGCCAGACCCCCAGGTTGGGAAGCCTGACATGGGGCTCAGAACCTTCACTCCAGTGGGTGGACTTCTTTGGTATAAGTGTTTGCCAGTCTGTGAGTCACCCACCCACCAGTTATGGGATTTGATTTTACTGTGATTGTGCCCCTCCTACCGTCTCATTGTGGCTTCTCCTTTGTCTTTGGATGTGGGGTATCTTTTTTGGTGAGTTCCAGTGTCTTCCTGTCAATGATTGTCCAGCAGGTAGTTGTGATTCTGGTGTTTTCGCAAGAGGGAGTGAGAGCACGTGCTTCTACTCCGCCATCTTGTTTCCTCCGTCGACATTCCTCATCACCAGTATTTTAACAATAAACAAAATCACCAGCTCTAAATCCCCACTAATTTTTACGAGCTTCTTTTTCTCTTTTTCCAAAATCCTAACTCTGATGAAACAAGGGAAGGTTAATGCACAAAATCCACCCTTGTTTTAGAGAGCAGTTAGGAAACTGAAATGTCAAGTTGTGGGAAATTGACTGGAAGTAGTGGCATGTGGTCACAACACCACAAAATGCTTTGGGCCTTCTGGAGCTGTGGTCAGAGCGGGCTCTATTTAAAATGTATCCTACTGGCTCATCTTTGATTCTGAGGACCTCTTATGCTTGTATCCAATTATAAAGTCTGTAGTAAATCCTGCTCTTTGCCAGAGGAGCTATGGTCAGTTTTTATAGCTTTCCTTTTATGTCGAAATGAATAATAAATGCTCATAGTGGCTTACCATCTGCACACGTACAGTTTCATGTGTCCTCACGAAGGAAGTGTATTTCATATACACTCTTTCTTTGAAGTGCACTGGCATTTTTCATTTAATGATTTTTAAGATTGTTTTTTTAAAGACCAAGACTAGATTCCCAGGTTCCTTTTCCTTCTAATGTGTCCCCCACAGTGGCAGAATGAAAACCTATTTGGAATAGTCTGAGCCCAAGTTCTCGTCTTGTCACTGCCACTGATAGCTGTGTGACCTTGGAGAAAGCACTTGGCTTCTCTGTGCCTTAGTTTGCCTATGAAGTATGAAATATGTGCTCTAAAATGAGCAGATTGAGATAATTGATTTCTGAGTTCCTTTCTGCTCCAAATAATATCACCTTACCTCTAGATAGCATTTCATATTTTACATAAAGTGCTTTCACATGCATTATCTCATTTATGTCTCCCCAAAATCTTTTGAAGTAGTTATTGCTGAACTTCTTTTATAAATGAGATGATTTTTTCAGGATTGTGGAGCTGGTTAGGGACAGAGCCAAGATCCAAACCTAAGTCTTCTAACACTTGGCACATTGTCTATGTCTTAAGCTGTGCATGATTTATTAATCAGCCAAGACATCAAGAGAAAAAAAAAAAAGAGGCTAGAATTTTCTACCTGTTGGTAAGCCATGGTATTGATGAAGATAAATGTGAGCATTTTTGCTCACCAAATAAGAATAGTGATTCTGAGTTCAGCTTGAGGGAAAAAAGCATTCCAGGGAATTTCAGGTTGCTAAGACAGAGATCTGGAAAAAGAGAAATCATAGGTATTTCTGATTGGAGAGATGAAGGCCTTCTACAAAAGCTTCCATTATGCCTTTGAATAGGTACAAGGAATAAATTAGTGCCATGTCACTTGAGGATAAAAGTGTAGACTTTACTTTGAATGCTTAACAATTCCATGTGAGCATAGGACATTGATTTTGGTAGGGTATTTCTATGTTGTCAATTTATCTGTAGTTTAAAACATACCCAGCTACAGTTTTTTAATACATCATCTTAAGAAGTGCAGCTGTTGTACTCCCAAGGAATTAGCTTTTTAGTGTTTTTTCCAAAACAAAAGAAACTTGTTTCTATGTTGCTTATTTTGCCTCAGAATGGGCAGAATCATAAGCCCTGTTCTTTGAGCCTCCAGGCAGAAAACACTAAGCAGCTTGATTATACTGACTCTGTGCATTTGTCTCCTTTTCTCTGCTATTATAAAACAAAGAGCTGAATGTTCCATTGTGACTCTCCTAAATGCTCTTTTCCCAAACAAAAAGGATACTCTTCCTCTCTACAGACTATTTTAAGGTCTAAGAATTCAAATTAATTTAGAGTACTTCCACTGACTTGAACTGCAACACAAAAGGATCAAATTCTGCTCTCCATTAATTTTGCTTAGATTTTTAGGGAGATACTTTACTTTTAGATAAATGAAAGCTTCAAGTGATTGATCAGTTACCTGCATAATGCCATTTTTATGGCATTCTTAAGGTCAGGTCTTCATTGACTTTACCAAATGCCTGAATTCTAGTCTTGGTTCTGTGGTTAATTATTTGTGTGACCTTGGGTTAGTCACTTAACCTCTCTATGTCTTAATGTCCTTCTTGGTGAAATTAGGGAATAGAGGGTCAGATTTCTCATTCAACACTAACTGACTGCCTGTGACAGGTAAGGCACTCTGCCTGGTCCATGGTAAGTGCTAATGCTTTCTGAGTGAATGGAAGAGGAAGAACAAAGCTGAGTTAGAACAGCCAGCAAGGAACTTAGAAGGAAGTGGGGTGGGAATGATATGAAGAATAAATCATGATAAGATAAGGTATAAATAAATACATGCAGAATATGACATTCATTTTTATATCTTATGACTCTACAGTCATAGTGTGATTTTTTAGTTTGCGTGAAAAAAAGTGTTACCATTTAAATAGTTAGAAAACGAACTGGCACCCTACCATTGCTGGGGAGGGAAATATAGATGTGTCATGTACTTATAGAACTAGAAGCATAGGATTTAGTGCCCAGAAAGGACTTGGGTGTCATCTTTTGTCTTTAAGGAGACAAATGTTCAGAGTTAGCATAATCAGGCTGCTGTCAACTTTCTCAAATTTACGGATGAGAAAACCTAAGCTTAATTCCCATTAACATCAGAAATAAACTATGGGTCCCTGCTTTATTATTACTATTTTATACTGTTCTGGATCTTCTTGTTAATATACTAACACATGCAACTAAAATATTTATGAACAAAATGAGACATGAAACTGAAAAAAATCTCTTAGAAAGGAAGAGCAGAGACAATGTGATTATAAACCTAGAAAATCCAAAAGAATAACTGTAAAACTCTTAGTAAGATAATTCAGTGCAATGTTGTATTTTGTAACATAATCACTTTTTTTAATATTAAGAAAAGCTTTTAGTATTAAAAACACTTACCGGGGCTTCCCTGGTGGCGCAGTAGTTGAGAATCTGCCTGCTAATGCAGGGGACACGGGTTTGAGCCCTGGTCTGGGAGGATCCCACATGCCACGGAGCAACTAGGCCCATGAGCCACAACTACTGAGCCTGCGCGTGTGGAGCCTGTGCTCTGCAACAAGAGAGGCCGCGATAGTGAGAGGCCCGCACACCGGAATGAAGAGTGGCCCCCACTTGCCACAACTAGACAAAGCCCTCGCACAGAGACAAAGACCCAACACAGCAAAAATAAATAAATTAATTAATAAACTCCTACCCACAACATCTAAAAATAAAAACACAACACACTTTCCTTTAAGCCAAAAGCAACTAAAAAATTTTCCCATCAATAAAAAGATACAGTGTCCAGGAGCAAATCTATCAAGCTATGGTGTGGACCTATGTGAAAAACAAAGCGAAACAAAACAAAACTAAACTCTTTACCAATAGAAGTACTTTTTCAAAATTGAATTCCTGGGGAGAGTTATCCTTTTTCTTGAAGTTGTGTTTAAATGTTATAAAATATCCATTCTTTTCAAATAATTAAGAGGTTAATACAACTTTAATAAAAATTCCAAATAAGTTTTATGAGAAAGTTGATACATTGATTCTAAAGTTTATTTGATGAATACATTAATTCTATCAAGAGGAATAAATGAGTGATTACAGCTAAGAATTTTTGAAAAAGAAGAGAATAAAGATGTTCTTACCTCTTTCCAGGTATGCCAAATTTTATAAAGCTACAATAATGAAAACATTAAGTACATTAAGTACATTAAGTAACACATTAAGGAACAAAATTGAAATGCCTAAAACAGATTCTACTGAAGAAATAATTTATATGTGACATGCAAGCATCTCAGCACAGTAGGGGAAAGGATTCAATGTTCAAATGGTGATGAATAAACTTTGTAAAAATTGAAATTAGCTTCTCTATGCACATCCTTCAGAAAATTCTAATTGCAATAAATAATTAAACGTGGGGAAAATACCAAAAAAAAACTAGAAGAAAAGTATAGATATCTGTATATATATAATCTCGCCATAGGGAAGGCTTAAGCAAAGCTCCCTGAAAAGAAACTATAAACAGAAACTATAAACTATTGATAAATTTGATTGATTAAAGAGAGAAAACTTCTTTGTGTCAAAAATAGTGGAAACAAAATTAAAAGATGAATGATAAACTGGGTAACTATTGGCATAATGTATATAGATACATATGCTATATATATATATCTCTACAATTTTTACAAATCAATAAGAAATACACTAATACCTGAATAGGAAAGATGAAATCGGCAGGTAATGCAATTAGATAATTCTGAGAAGAAATATAACTGGCCAATAAAATTTGAAAAAAAAAATTCAACTCACTGATAAGAAGTGCGGTCATCAGTAATGAGAGGCCATTTGACTTGGCATAGACGAAAAGATAATTTTCAGTAATCTAATGGTAGAAACTTACATTGTTGTAACTTTTTTGGAAGTTTATTTGGCCTTGTGTACAAAGACTGAAAACGATTATACCCTTGGCTTCAGAAATTCCACTTCTAGAGCTGGAAAATCATAAATCACCACTAGATCATGAGACAATGCTCTTTTCAATGGGCAAAGTCATATGACAACACAACCTGTTTTTACTCAATAGCTATTACGGTTTGCTTAGTGCTTCATGGAGATACTCCTTTCTACCTCTTTTGGCAAAGTGAAGCGACATCAAACAACTAAAATGCTATACAAGAAATCTCTACTAGGCCTGTTTAATGTAAGTAGAGAAGCATGGAACACTCCCTAAGGCTTTATGCAAAGCCAGCTCATTGTTTCAAGGTGCTACAAGCAAATGACTTAGAACATTTTATGAACAGACTCTGCTGAGATGCCTCTGAAGGTCCCTAAAACCTGGAGACAGAGCATCCACATTTTCTTCTAAACTCTGAAGACTTTGGCAGACTTCTTGCTTTGGCAAAGCTTTGTATCTTCTGAAATTGATGGAGTATTTCTCTTTTTTTTCCATTTTAATGATGAAAGTGTGGAAGTAATTCGTCTGGGACACAGTTATTTTATAAACTGGGATCGGAAGATGTATTACTCTGGGAAGGCAACACCTGCTCAAGCTCGGACGACCACGCTCAATGAGGAACTAGGCCAGATTGAATATGTTTTCTCTGACAAAACGGGTACCCTCACTGAAAACATCATGACTTTTAAAAAATGTTCCATTAATGGGAGAATCTACGGTAAGGGAAACAGTTCCTTTTTCCTGATATTGTTAAAAGTCCTTAAAAGAAATAAGCAACACTGTTTTATTTTTTAATTAAAAAATCTCTGTTTTTCTGATGAATATGGGCACCACCAGCATCTAATAACATAGTGCTTGGCACATAATAAACACTTGCTAAATATTTGTTGGATGAATATTGAATAATTCAGATGATACTTTAAATCTGTTACCATTCATGGGTAGAGATGGGGGTTAGACGTGATACTGTCTAAGGTTCCTTTCAGTGCACCAACTGTGTGATCTGTTCGGTGGTGCTTGATAGACCCATATCCCAGGGAGGACAAGTTCTTCATAGCCTGTTTATCTCAGTAAAAGCAATATTTTATACTTGCTTCCTAACAGCTCTGGAATTGATGTTAGTGTCTGTATTCATAAGAATTTACAATTCATTCCTGAGAATTCACACTGTATAGGGCTACTCTGAGTGGTCAAACTGTTTCATCAATATCCAGTTGCTATTTGTATGCTTCTTTTAGGATACCTGCCCTGTTTTGGATTTTCAGGCATTCTAGTAATATGTGACCCTTGTCACCCCGACTTTGGCTAGTTAGCAGACAGTTCCTTCTGTTGAGAGCACGGAAGCTTCCCGGAAGGGTGCTGTCGGGTTCCTCTGGACTCCCAATCTCACTTCACTGGACTCTGAGTGTACAGTTTCTCAATACAGAAATCTCAGGAAATAAAGGAAATCTGAGAAAGAGAGGGAAAACTTTCCTTTGTCTCCTGATGGGAAACTTCACACATTGCCAAATATTTTAAAGTAAGATTTGACCCTGAACAAAACTAAGAAATACAGGAAGTTGATTTTCATACTTTCCTACCTTTTGACCTCCCTCTGCTATCCCACCCCCATAACCCATGGTCGCCATGGTTTCCTCACCTTTCTTCTGCCCTGCCCCTGTCCTGCCCCACGCTTCTCTGGTAGTGGACCAGATGACTTTTCAAACTGGACTTCCACAAGCCCTCAGTTACATTGTGCATTTCTGATATCACTCTTATTAAGATGATAAATAAAATAGAAGCTTTTCTTAAAATTTATTCTTTTGATATTATTTTCAGAGGCTTTCAAAATATACAACCCAAAGAGCAGTTTAAATGAGAAAATTTCTGTTAGAGTATTGGAGATATTTGGAATTTTGTAGACCTTTTGGATTCTTTTGCCATGGCACTTATTGATAATATAATAATTATAATAATATCCCTTCCAGGAAATGACCCTAAAGAAATTATCAGACATGTGGACCAAGATTTATTTGTAGATATGTTTGTCACAGGGTGATTTTTAGAGAAGTCCCTTGCTTTTCACAAAGTATATATCCCAAGATCTTTGCAAATCTCCAAATTTACAAATCCCATGATAGCTTGTGATTTCCCTCATAAAAGGCAGGAAAGTAACTGAAAGATTTAAGTAACCCCTTTAGACCCTTAAATTTATATAGCCATTCTAATTTATAATACATTTACTATTACTAAAGCACTCAAAGAATGTTCCAGAATCACTTTTTACCCCCCATACAGTTGGCCTTGTTTATATCATAGATCCAGGCCTTGGGAAAATTTGATATTCTACTCTGATTTATCTAAAGCTTCTATTTTCTTTCTCAGAACTATTATTTTCTTAGACTTCTTCCATTTTTCTTCACTTTCATCACCAGCCTTGTGAAGAGGCTTTCTTTGGGAGGACCATTTTACACAAAGACAGTTTTATTTTGCTTTTAACATTTATCAGAGTTACAGCATAAAGGGCAATGACTGGCACATAACCGTGGTGAGTTTGGGATTTAAATTCCAGGTGCTGGGCTAGGTTCACTCTCTAGCTCAGGGACTCTTCCCACACAGCAGCCTCACAGTATTCTAGATTTAGACCTGAGCCCCAGAAAAACAACCAGTAACTCTTTATCAAGTGGTTTTTGGGTCACAGTGTTGTATAATGAAAATAGATTTGAATTAAAAAACCTACTATGCTGACTTTTTAGTTTTAGTTGAATCATGTCACTTTGAATTCTGTTCTTCAGTCCTGTCCTCTATAAAACAGGAATGAAAATCTGTTTTTTTTGTTTGTTTGTTTTGTTTCATTTTTTTTACAGGTTTTTGTTCCTGTTTTTAAAACGCCTATATTTTCCAATATATTTGTAATAAGCACATATCGGCTTTATACTAAGAATAGTTATTTTTAAATGTTTGGCACATAGGTGGCTATGTTTTCTGACTGCAGAAGGCTCTGACATGGTTTCATGTTTACTTGCTAATTTGACCTTGCCATTATAGATATTAAAGATGGATCTGGCCCAAACCAAGATAGACAAAGATGTACTCATCAAGATGAGAATTGGTCTGTCTTGGATATCATTTTGGATTCCCCAACAGTGGGTATAAAGTGAAAAACAAAATTTGTCTCTCGCAAACATCATAGATAATGTAACAACAGAATGATAAAATTTACAGATAAACATGATTGCGATCTTATTTTGTTTTAATGTGTACTGCATTTTAGTTCTATCTTGGGCAAACATGAGTATCTTTCTGTGTTAATCGCCATATCTACCGTTACAGTTTGAAAACACTCCTTAAGATGTCTAGGTTTGAACTCATAATGTCATCTAGTAGTAGTGCTTTAATAAACAAGTGTATTTCTTAAAACTAAATGACTAAATCTAGTTTCAATTTCATTTATTTTTAATTCTCAATTTTTGTTTTTTCAGGCGAAGTACATGATGTCCTGGGTCAGAAAACAGACATGACTAAGGTGTGGAGGTGATAAAATTCATTCTTACTTTTAATTTCAAATTGTATGTGCTTTTTAAAAATGATGAGTTCCTAGATGCCTGATTTCCACTATGACCAGATGAGATACCTAATATGTAACATTAAAAAAATAGATTCATATGGTTCAAAATTCCTTCTTGTCCAGGTTTCCCAACCACAGAGTTCCCTGTTTTTGTTTTCTCTTTTAGAGGTGTTTATTACATACAAGCAAATATATTTTTCCATTTTTTACATAGTTGGCAGTGAACTATACATACTGTTCTTAACTTTCTTCCTCAACAATGATCAAGATCTTTCTATATCAGTGAAAAAAAAGTGCTCCCTTTTTCTCTTTACAGTGAATAATAGTCTGTTATACCAATGTTCCTTAATTTATGTAAGGAGACAGGAATGGACATTCAGAATATTTTCAATATTTTGCTTGTAAAGAAAATGCAGCAAAAATAACAGTGTAGGGCTTCCCTGGTGGCACAGTGGTTGAGAGTCCGCCTGCCGATGCAGGGGACACGGGTTTGTGCCCCGGTCCAGGAGGATCCCACATGCCGCGGAGCAGCTGGGCCCGTGAGCCATGGCCGCTGAGCCTGCGCGTCCGGAGCCTGTTCTCCGCAATGGGAGAGGCCACAACAGTGAGAGGCCCACGTACCACAAAAAAAAAATAATAATAAATAACAGTGTATACGTTATATCACATGGATCCTATATTCTCTAACAAATTCCATTTCTAGAAATGGAACTGCTCAATCAAAATATATGTGCATTTATAATTTGATAAATATTGCCAAATTGTCCTCTTTAGAATTTACATCAATTTACCCTGACACAAGCAATGTACAAGAGTGCTTACTTTCTCCTACCTTCACCAACACAATGTTTTATCAAAGTTTTTGATTTTTGACAAGACTATGTAAAAGTCACTTTGCTGTGCAGCAGAAATTAACTGCAACATTGTAAATCAACTATATACTTCAATAAAATAAAAAACAATTTTGTTCTTTCCTGTTTTAAAAAATATTTATTTATGGCTGCATTGGGTCTTAGTTGCAGCACGCAGGATCTTTTGCTGTGTCGCGCGAGCTTCTCTCTAGTTGTGGCACGCGGGCACCAGAGCACATGGGCTCAGTAGTGCGTGGGCTCTCTAGTTGCAGAGTGTGGGCTTAGTTGCCCCACAACATGTGGGATCTTAGTTCTCTGACCAGGGATTGAAGCCACGTCCCCTGCATCGGAAGGCGGATTCTCAACCACTGGACCACCAGGGAAGTCCCTCTTTCCTTTTTTTATACAAGTATTTGTGGTTATTAATTTCCCTCTGAACACTGCTTTAGTTTTAATTACATGGATTTTGGCCTGTAGTGTATTAAAGTATCTTTATTTTTGTTATGTCAATTTGAATATCCACATTGAACCATGAGTTTTTAAGGAAGAACTTTAAAATTTCGAAGTGGTTGGGGCTCCCCCCCAACATTTATTGTACTTTTAATAAAAGAATAGATTTGTATATACACTAATGTGTATGAAATGGATAACCAATAAGAACCTGCTGTATAAAAAAATAAATAAAATTCAAAAAACAAACAAAAAATCCATCACTACTGAAATTACAAGTTATTTTTTCTTGTTAATGAAGTTTTGAAATTCTATTCCCTTAGCAATTTTAAATATAAAATAAAGTATTATTAACTATAAAAACAAACAAAACAAAACAAAATGAAACAAGAAGAATAGATTTGTATTATTTCTACTTTTTTGGACTTTATTTGGGTTTTCTTTGTGGTGTAATATGATCAATTATTGTCTGTGTTCCAGGGTCCTTAAAAAGAAAGCTTATGTATATTCTGTTTTCAAGGTATAAAATTAGCTGTATGTCATTTTAGTTCTACCTTATTAATTATATTATTTAGGTCTTCTGTTTCATTATTTATCTTTTATCTATATTATCTGTTTGGATTAAAGAGGTTAACTAAAGTGTTCTGATAATTTCTCTCTCTCTCTAGCTCCTATATAGCCTGAAGTCTTCATTTTATGAGTATTGATGCTATCTTGAGGTGCATTGATGTTCACAGTGGTTATATTTTTATTATGAATGTGCTCTTCTTTGACTCATTTAATTCTCCTTGGCCTGGATTCAACCTTATTTAATATCAAGGTCATGTCTCCTGGTTTCTTTTGATTTGCATTTACCCACCTCTTATTTTCAATATTCCTAAATAACTTTGTTTTAGATGTGTCTTATGTATAGCAGAGGGTTGGATTTTGCTTTGCATCCAATTTTTTAATAAGTGGGTTTGGGCCATCTACATTGGCTCTGTTAAATATTTTAGGTTATACTTTGTGTCTTTATAATTTTTAATAATTCTCTGTATGGACTCTGCTCTGTGTGTGTGCTTCTCTTGTAATATTTAGGAAAGTATTTTATTGTTTCTCTACTGTATACTTTCAAGAGTTTATACAATACTCAATTCTTTTTTCATAAGCAGTGTCTATCAATTTCCTAATATGAAAAATGGTAAAATTATTATATTTATCCTTCTTTCCCTCATATTTTCCTACTACTTGTATTAATGATGCTTCTTAATCTTAAATATACATAGATTTCTCTTAGTTGATTTGAGTTTTCAAATGATATCTTCTGACCTTCAGATACTAAAATGAGGAAATCAGCATCTTCTCCTAATTTTTATCAGTCTTTTCTACATAGTCAGTGTATATAATATATACATTTTGTTTTGCCATCCTAATCTATTTCTTTTATATTTCTTCAGTTAGAGAGATTTGGTGCTTACCACTAACTGCTCCCTTTCCCACTGTTTTTCCAGTTATCTCTTATTTGGCTGAAGTATCCTCTAGTTTCAAGATGGGTTCGTGAAAAATACCTGTTCAGAACTGTCTGTTGACTTTATATTTGAATGACAGTTTGACAGGCTGTAATCTCTTTAAGTCATAGTTTCTTCCCTGGGTGGGGTTTAGGGAAGTCTAAATCCAGCGTGTATTTTACTACTTATTAGTGAGTTGATCATTTTTTCCCCCTTATATGTGGTTGTTTTCAAACTTTATTACATGAACAAAACAATCTGTGATTAAATAAGTCTCTATGATTCTGGGATAAACACAACTAATGGAGTATCTTGTATACTGGTATGTCTTCTCATATACTTGCATATATAAGTATTATATTTAAAATATTCTGCAGTCTTCAAGACAGAGTGTATATTAAAAGTATTTTCCCATTAACTGCCCTCGCAAAGACATGATCACAGGTCTAGTGCTTTGAATAATAAACTTTTAAAAGTTAGAAGTACGTTTTATGCTTTTCAGAAGTCAGTGAATTAACAGAGATCTAATTTAGTACAATTTAGAATTGTCTACTATTTTCTTCTGTTCTTTATTGAACCCTATTTCTTTCATCTTGCTTTTTTTTTAGTCAACAAATTTTTAAGTGGACAGTAAACTATTATTAACAATGAGCACAGTGTTGTACTGCAGATCCCAGAATTTTTTCACCTTGCATGTCTGAAACTCTGTAATTCTCATTGAACTGCAATTCCCCACTTCCCCATTCTTCTAGTCCCTGGAAACTACCATTCTACACTCAGTTTCTGTGAATTCTACTTTAGATACCTCATATAAATGGAATCATGCAATATTTGTGCTTTTGTGAGTGGTTTATTTCACTTAGCATAATGCCCTCGAGGTTCATTCATGTCATAGCATAAAGATAGGATTTCTTTTTATAAATGGCTGAATAATATTCCATTGTATATATATAACCACATATTCTTTATTTATCTGTTGATGGAATTTATGTTGTTTCTACCTCTTGGCTATTGTGAATAATGCTGCAATGAACACGTGAGTACAAATATCTCAAGATCCTGATTTTAATTCTGTCATTATATTATGCAGTAACTCTAGTGAGATCAGAGAAAGTACCCTGTAATCAAACACATAAATATTTTTATAACAGAAAATACTAATTCACACTAAGTAGACTTTTAAAAGTCTATAATTAGGCACATTCCATTCCAGGTCAGATATTGCTGCCAAAATGAGTTCAAGTCAGGTCAGGTTTTGCCGTCAAGTAAGTTTTGAAGAAAACTTTCAGTTTTCAGGGCTTCTTTGTATTTTGGAGTTGAAGTAAACATTTGAGAATCTGTACATCCATTGAATATTTTTCTTTCCCATATGCTTTTGGAAGGTTTACTGCTCTGGTGATGAAGGTTTACATAGCTCTGAAATGAGAAGATAATATTTAACGGTAATGAGGGAACAGAAAGCCATTTTAGTGCCAGGCTTTTGAGGCTGAAAAATCATACAAGCACTAAAAATACTTAGAAGAAGTGTTTTTGAATTTTAAAAGATTGTTGTTGGAATGAAGTCTACAGTTTCGTTGTTGTTGTTGTTCTCCTATAGAAAAAAGAGGCTGTGGGTTTCTCAGTCAACCCCGAAGCTGACAGAACATTTCAATTTTTTGACCACCATCTGATGGAATCTATTAAAATGGGTGATCCCAAAGTGCATGAATTCCTTAGGTTACTTGCACTCTGCCACACCGTAATGTCAGAGGAAAATAGTGCAGGTAAGTGCAAAGTGTGTCTGAGTAGTGAGCCTTGTTTTTTAAATCAGTATTGATATTTTTATTAAAAATGTTTGGAATTGGAAGGATTTTCTAATTCAGAATATAGCATTGCATGAGGGGTTTACCTATCACTAACTGTTCTTTGTATTGGAAGGATTTTCTAATTCAGAATATAGCATTGCATGAGGGGTTTACCTATCACTAACGGTTCTTTGTATTTATTTATATTCTAAATGTTTTCCAAAAGATATGGAGAGACTTAAAGGAAAAGAAAAAGAAAAGAAATAGGAACAACAAAAAGATGAGGGCCTAGATATGTCAGTTAAAGGGGATGAAATATCTTTTATGATTGAGCACCGTATTTGACTGTGAGCTTCCTGGTAGGCAGGACAATCAGAGAAACACTCTTGAGCCACTTAGCTCTTGTTATTAACATGCACATCTAATAGATGCGGATAGCCATCAGGCGTATGCTTAGAATGAATTTTCCCAGTAATGCGACAGATTTACACTGATAGAATACTTGTGTTTAGTCCCCGTTATGAACAAGTTCCACACTACCAGGATGGTTGTTCAGAGCTCAGAAGAGAACAAAATCACCTGGGCCGCTTTAATATTGAAGCAATGAGGCAGGTAGACAATGGACGGTGAATTGGCTTCTCACTCCATTTGGGCCCAGTCTATTCCATTTACAAGTTTTATTTCTTTCTACTATCACCTGTTGGGTGAAAATTACCACTCAAGTAATTTCAACTCAAAAGTGAAATATATATAGTCTGCAGACTGTACATATGTATATGTGTGATATATATATGTATGTGTGTATATGTATGTGCATATGTACATTTGGATATATGTTTTCTTTCTCTATATATATATTTTTCTTCTTTTTTTCTTTGTTGGGACTGCATTCAAGCCATAGTTTTGTCCTTGATGATGCTGGACTAACTCATTCCTCTGATTTTAATTGCTGTGAGGATTCACATAATTATATTTATAACTTAAACTGATATTTATAATACTAATGTATCTGAGGATAGCACAATGCCTTCAAGTAAATTTCTTTTATCTCTGACTTTGAGTTTATTTCATTTTTAAAGCTCTATTTTATTTTAATAGCGATTTGTTTTTCTTTCAATATCGTGATATTTTCTTAGATCTCTTTGAGGATATTAATTATTCTTAATTTGAAATCTTCTTTTGTTTCCTCTATTATGTTTCATTTTACGGAATGTCGTTTTTTGAGTTGTGTGTCTAACTTTCATGTTGTTCTCAAACGTTTGATGGTTTGTGGTTGCCTGTTCCTACTTGTGTTTGAGAATCCCTGTTTGCCTCTTGGTGAACATAGGTTATGATTACAGTGGCCTGTCTCCCAAGATTGTGGGGGAAAGGCACAATACATAGATCATCTTCTGGGTATGGGGTTCCCCTCTCCTGGAATTCATATGATACCTCGGTTTAGCTATCTTACTTTTTCAGATCTAGTGCTAGGAGTCTGTGCCAGAACCCTAATGTGAGACAAAGTTATACTTAAGGTCTGGGCTGGAAGAAAATATCAGAGTCATGGAGTTCCTTTCTCTCATTAATTTATTTCTCTTATCCTTGTGGAATTCTAAAGCTACTTCTGGCTGTTTTCAGCTTTGGTCTCCAGCCCCAGCATTCAAATTTTAAAAGTTTCCTTAGGTGGATTGTGTACTTTGTGTAGAAGAACATTTTCAAGGTTCCATCCTGGGGCAAATGTCACTGCAGCCCGCTGTTCGGAGTAAGCTGGCAGGAGGAGGAGCCCAAATGGTCTGGGAGAGCTGAATGGAATTCTTCAAATAATTTTATTCATGGTGCTTCCAAGACCACTTCTGCTTTTCTCATTTGTTGACTCTGATTTGGAGACTCTTTGGGGGTTGCTCTGACCTCTGTATTAATTTTCTTTTTCAAATGCTTTGAGCTGTGTTTTTCTCCTTTCTTATTTCTTCATTTATCAAATCTACTTTTTATCTTTCAGACATTTCCCAGATTTCTAGTTTACTGACAATATTCATTCTTCTTTTCTTTTTTAAACATCTTTATTGGAGTATAGTTGCTTTACAGCGGTGTGTTAGTTTCTGCTTTATAACAAAGTGAATCAGCTATACATATACGTATATATATCCCCATATCCCCTCCCTCTTGCATCTCCCTTCCACCCTCCCTATCCCACCCCTCTAGGTGGTCACAGAGCACTGAGCTGATCTCCCTGTGCTATGTGGCTGCTTCCCACTAGCCATCTATGTTACATTTGGTAGTATATATAAGTCCATGCCACTCTCTCACTTCGTCCCAGCTTACCCTTTCCCCTCCCCGTGTCCTCAAGTCCATTCTCTACGTCTGCGTCTTTATTCCTGTCCTGCCCCTAGGTTCTTCAGAGCCATTTTTTTTTTTAGATTCCATATATATATGTGTTAGCATATGGCATTTGTTTTTCTCTTTCTGACTTACTTCACTCTGTATGACAGACTCTAGGTCCATCCACCTCACTACAAATAACTCAATTTCGTTTCTTTTTATGGCTGAGTAATATTCCATTGTATATATGTGCCACATCTTCTTTATCCATTCCTCTGTCGATGGACACTTAGATTGCTTCCATGTCCTGGCTGTTGTAAATAGAGCTGCAATGAACATTGTGGTACATGACTCTTAAAGGGGGCACTGATTTTCAGTTTACCTTTATACTGAGAGAGTATCCTTTCTGGGGGCTCAGTTTTAAGAGATGGTCTCCCATTAGACTTCTTTCCCTGGACTGTGTCTTTTCTAACCAAAGGCTTGAGAGACTGGAAACCAATGAGCAAGTCCTCTTGGTTTAGAAAATGCTCTTCATTTATTCCTTTTTTTCAGTCTTTGACCTGAACAATGACTGCTTTCTAATCACTCCTGGGTGCATTCAAAAATATTTAAATATTTTGTCTTTACGGAATATGTAGCTCTTTGCAACAGGGGAGGTTGATCCTGGCACCTACTCCACAGTGTTGCCAGAAGTAGGGGTTATCATATCATTTCATGGGTAGATCAAGAAATTGCTTTAACTTTTTCTCTTTTTGGAATTTCAAAAATTAATTTATGCCTGTTGTAGCAAGTGAAACTGTACAATTCAAAGATTTATAAAGGGAGAGCTAATAATTTCTTCCTGATTTTAATTCCACCTCTATAGGGGTAACCAATGTTAACATTTGGTGTGCATACTTTCACACTTCCAATTTGCTCATATATATATGAATATATGTAGATGTGTAGGTGGTTTGTTTTTAAAAAAAAGGAATCATAATATATAGATTAATATGCAACTAGTTTTCTGAACAATTTATCTTGGACATTACTATAAATCAGTAAATATGGATCTAGCTCTGCCTACTTTTTCTAATTTATTTTTACATACAAAGGTAGTACAATTTTATATAGAAAGGCTTACTTTATTCATGCTGGTTTTAAAGTGTATTTTTATTTTTTTTCCCCCCATTTCATTCTTTTCCTCTCTTCTCCCCTCTCACCCTCACTCCAACACATACACAATACCAGATACCAATCATTAACATCCTGGTTTGATTCCTTACGTTTCAAGGGATTTCTTGTATGCATTTCTCATAAAATGGTCATTAGTAGCAGACTGAAGAGGAATTTGGAATGTCTGCTCTGTCACTCTGGCTGTGTGATCTTGCAAAAATCACATAATATTTTCAGTCATAGTTTTTACCAGTATAAAATGGAAATACAGGCATACCTCATTTTATTACCTTCACATATACTGTGTTCTCCACAAATTGAAGGTTTGTGGCAACCCTGCATCGAGCAAGTCTGTTGGCACCATTTTTCCAACAGCATTTGCTCACTTTGTGTCACTATGTCACATTTTGGTAATTCTTACAATATTTTAAACTTTTTCATTATTATTATATTTGTCATGGTGATCATGGTGATCAGTGATCTTTGATGTTACTATTGCAAAATGATTATGACTCACTGAAGGCTCAATGATGCTTAACATTTTCTCACAATAAAGTATTTTTTAATTAAGTAGGGACCTTCTTATATATAATGCTATTGCACATATAATAGACTACTGTATAATGTTAATGTAACTTTTATATGCACTGAGGAACCAACAAAATTCATGTGACTCGCTTTATTGTGATATTTGCTTTATTGCAGTGGTCTGGAACCAAATCTGCAATATCTCCGAGGTATGCCTGTAATAATTTTAATAATCCCTACCTCATTGCCATGAGGATTATGTGCATTAATATATAAAGTGTTTTAGTGTGTGAAACTTTCATGGCACATTTCTAGTCGCTGAAAATACAAAGGTGTGGTCTCTGCCCTAAGAAACTTTCAGCATAGTAGGGAGGCAGGCTCAGGAATGAGCCTTTTCCTGTAAGATGACAAGGGTTCCAGTGGTGGTATACATTGTGTCCTGTGGATCCACAGTACAGGCACCTGGTCACCTGGTTGGTGAGTGGAAAAGGTCTGATTTCTAGAGCTGACACTTGGGTTGGGTGTTATAGAATGAGTTGGAGTTGGCATTGGTGTTCTGTGAATGTTATTATTCTCAGTATTAATACCTTTGTTTCTTTGCCTTTTTTTGTTGTTATTTAATCCACCTGTTTCTTTTCCCTTTAGGAGAGCTGATTTACCAAGTTCAGTCACCCGATGAAGGGGCTCTAGTGACTGCTGCAAAAAATTTGGGGTTCATTTTTAAGTCTCGGACCCCAGAGACAATAACAATAGAAGAATTGGGAACACTAGTTACTTATCAATTGCTTGCCTTTTTGGATTTCAACAATTTCAGAAAAAGGATGTCTGTCATAGGTACGGTTGGTGGCTGAGAGTGTTTTTGACCTCTTGATAGTACTACGGTTATATGGAAACTTCTCAGGGGTGATTTTACTCTTGGTTATGTGCTGAGAGTTGTGATATTTATTAACCTTTGAACTTCTGTTATCCTCAACTTAGCCTCAACTCAGTAGTGGTGAGTATAACTAACACGTAACAAGTGCTTATTGTGTGTCCGGTACTGGTCTAAATGCTATACGTGAATGAACTGATTTAATCATCACAACAGCCCTACAAAGTAGGTACTATTATTTTTATGCCCATTTTAAAGATAACAGAACTGAAACAGAGAGGTTGAGTAACTTTCCCAAGGTCACATAGCTTGAGATAGAATAGCTAGGATTTAAACCTAGGAGGTCTGACTATGAAGGAAGGTCATTCACTACACAGCACTGGCTCAGGATGAGTTCCTGAATTACTTGGCACATGCCAGTTATTGTTGATATTGTTGTTTTGTGAAAATCGTCATCAGTCTTCTCATTATTATCCGTTTACTCTGTTCACTTGCATTGCTGGAGATGATCACCCATTATTGAATTTAGCACCACAATGAATCCATGCTTTCCTAAGTCAGTGCTAACCCTCAGTGCTGCATCAATGTCCCTCTCATTCTTATTTTGCTTTTTCCATCCTTATAACAGGTGTTCTAAATCTTTGCCCTTTCCTCAAGTCCTCAACCTTGCCATGAATCTTCTTTACTCTTGGAAGCTAAATTCATCTGCTATTTCTCTAAAAAAAGGAGGCCCTCAGAGATGCACACTATCACCTTACCCTTTTCCCCATCTTCCTCCTTCATCCCCAAGCTATAACTTTACTCAGTCTTTTTCCTGATTCAGAGAAAAATTCCTCTTGCTCTTTTTCAATGCTAAAGATTCTACCTGTTCCCATCCCTTTTCCTTCCCTGCTTGCTCCTTATTCTTCGTCACTGGCTCCTTCCTTCAGCCTGCAACTCTGTCATCATCCTGTTTTCTTAAAGATATTGTTCATGTTCTGACCTCCACTGATTTTGGCACCTCATTTTTCTTCTTTCCATCACAACTTAATTTTTCAAGGTCAGTTTTTGATCCTTACCTTGATTTCTCTTTTCAGCCTATTAGGGTCAGTCCTCTGCTTCCACTGTTCAAAAAGAAATGCCTTCTCAGAAGTTTGCAATCACCTCATAACTGCCCAAAGCAATAGCCCTCCCTCTCTCTTTCTTTCTTTCTCTCTCTCTTTCTTTTTCTTTCTTTCTTTCCTTTTTCTTTCTCTCTCCCTTTCTTTTCTTTTCTTTCTTTTTGTCCTTCCTTCCTTTCTTTCTTTCTTCTTTCTTTCTTTCTGTCTTTATGTCTCTGCCTCCCTCTCTCTCTTTCTTTCTCTCCCTCCCTCTCTCCCTTCCTTTTTCTTTTTCTTTCTTTCTCTCTCTCTCATCTCTCTTTCTTCCTTCCTTCCTTTTTCTTTCTTTCTTTCTTTCTTTCTTTCTTTCTTTCTTTCTTTCTTTCTTTCTTTCTTTCTCTCTCTCTCATCTCTCTTTCTTCCTTCCTTCCTTTTTCTTTCTTTCTTTCTTTCTTTCTTTCTCTATCTCTCCCCCTTCCTTTTTTTCTATCTATCTATCTAACATCTATCTTCTACTATCATCTCTCTATCTTTTTTTTTTTTTTTTTTTTTGCGGTACGCAGGCCTCTCACTGCTGTGGCCTCTCCTGTTGTGGAGCACAGGCTCCGGACACGCAGGCTCAGTGGCCATGGCTCATGGGCCCAGCTGCTCCGCAGCGTGTGGGATCTTCCCGGACTGGGGTATGAACCTGTGTCCCCTGCATCGGCAGGCGGACTCTCAACCACTGCGCCACCAGGGAAGCCTTGCGCCACCAGGGAAGCCCTATCTTTTTAAACTTGGTGATATTTGGGACTGTTGACCTACTTCTCTTGACACTCCTCTTTTGGCCTCTGGGAGCTCGCTGGCTCCTGGTTCTCCTCTTCTCCTGTGTTTTTGTTCTCAAGCTCCTTTTCAAGCTGACTATTCTTTGTCCCACTCTTCAGTGTTGGTGTCCTTTTCTCTTCTCACTTCCTGTGCTCTCCTTGGATAATCTTGACCACTCACATGGTGGTAGCTATTGCCTATATTCTGTGTCCTTCCCATATTGTTCTTCAGTTTCAATCTCTCTCTGAGGTCCCCACACACTCTTTCAGCCTTCTCCTGGATTCTGCCACTGGGTTGTACTACAGTTACCTCAAATTTTGTATGTCTAATATAGAACTTTCTTTCTCACAACTATTGCTGTTTATGTAGTTCTTATTAAAATTGTTAACTACCTTTTGCCATATGCCCGTGTGAGTGCACTGAACGCTTTACAATGAATTATTTTATTAAATTCTTGTGATAGTGTATTACCCCCAATCAGGAGATGAGGCAATTAAGGCTCAAAGATTTGAAGTATCCTGCCCGAGATTGTCACACAACTTGTTACAAGTCCAGTAAGATGCAGAGGAAATATCTGAACCCAGGTTTTAAATATTTGAACATCTTTCTCCAACATCTAGCCTCTTAATCCCTATTGTAGCTCACTTGCTTTTGATACTTCCTTCTCCTTTGTGCCCCTAGGCTAGTGATTCTGAAACTTCAGCTCCCATCAGAACCACCAGGATGGCTTGTTAAAATGCAGATTGCTGGGCCTGGGCCCTAGAGTTTCTGATTCAGTAGGCCGGGGGTGAGGCCTAAAAGTTTGCATGTCTAACAGGCTCCCAGGTATTGCTGATGCAGATGCTGCTGGGCAGAGAACCGGTCTGGGGACCATTGCCGTGGACTAGGAGATCCTCAAATACTACTCATTATTTTCCCCTGAGATACCCTGCTACTCTCTTCATTCAGGCTTCAGCATCTCTTGCCTTGTCTATAGGATCCTCAGTAGTCATCCTGTTTCTAAGTCTCTCCTCCTCAAGGCAACAGAGTAATCTTTCTAAAAATAGCCTCAAAAACCCGTTTTTATCATAAAAGCCTACTGTCCTTTTCACTTAATTCCCAGTGCCACTGCTTTAGTTAAGCCTCTCATCACTGCTTGCTTACATTATTGCAATATCTTTAAACCTGTTTCCCCTTAAAAGAATCCTCTATGCTGACACCAGGGTATTCTTTTTAAAACATTGGCCTGATTTTGCCATCACCAGCTTAAAAAATCTTGCTGGTTTCCTAGAACTTAAAGGATGTCCTCAGCATGACATTCAAGATTGTTTGCAATCTGACCTCAAGCTGCTTTTCTTCCACTTCCTGAAACTATGTGCTCCAGCCTCACTAGACCTCACCATTCCTGGCATGCCTTGTGCACTTTCACACCATTTGCGTGTACGCCTAGACCTCTCCTTTTCTCCTCTCCTCTTCTTGGAAAACTCATACTCATGTAACTTATGAATATCCTGATCATCATATTAAATCAATTTTTACTCTGAAAACCATGTGTGTGTATGTAATAGCAGGGCTTTTGGTCTCTAACTACTAGACACTAGCTCTGGGAGATTGCTCTCAGCAGGAACCAAACATCACCTGAGGATGTTTATTTTTATTTTTTTGACAACAGGCTGTAGGCGGTCACTATCAGCGTTACTGATGAGCACACATGCTGCTCTGGGTGTTGGCTTAATGTTGTATCAGCAGGAACTATCTTCTATTTACAGCTTCAGGGGAAGTGTTATTGATGTGGGGTTGGCCCAGAACTGGTTTCTCTTTGCTCTGAGGGTGTTGACGAAACCTAAGATTGCTACACAGGGAAACTTTCAGCTTTTCCCCAGTGTTGGTCACCATTACAGGCTATGGGGAAATCACAGCCTAACCACAAATATCGGATGTTTGCCTTAATGGATCCCATATGAAGAAAGGTAATGTTCCACCACAGAATGCATGGAGGCTTCGGGCTTTATTTCATTTCTGTTTGTTTTTTAATCAGGAGGAATTTGAAAGAGAGACTCCACGAGGGTAGACAAGTCTCTGTTTGATAACAAGGTGAAAAACAATGTTAGCCTCATGATTGTCACGGGGCTTGGTTGGGCAACATCCCAACCTGAAGGCTCAGACATTTGTTGCTGCTGCAGCTCTTTCTCCTCCTCCCCCTCTTGGTCTTCTCCTCCTCCTTCGAGGTTTCCTTTTTTTGACAGTCATTCATTGAATCATGAATGTGTAGTTTAAGTACCAGTGGTACTTTCATTCTGGGGCAACAACCCTGATTTAATCCAGAGGTATCTAAATAAAAATAGATTTCTATAAAGAATTTTGTCAGAAGGTATAGAATATACTCTATTGATAAGCATGTAAATCTCAGTATGTAGTTTTGGAAGGATTAATACTACTAATTATGTAAATAAAAATACAGAGATAAAATTCAAAGACAGTTATTAATAGGGGCAAGTGGCAGATAATTATTAAAGAATAGATTACAATAGCTCCTTGTAAAGCCCTTACAAGATCTTTAGATAAAGGTTTCTTAACTCTAAACCGTTGAAGGATTATCAAAGTACAAATCACACTGACATGTGACAGGCATTTCTCTATGTGGATGTATGAACAGCCACCCAACTAAGATATAACAAAGTGGAATTATCCATCACCCTTCAGAGTGTTGCTATTATATATACCCTTACAGCATAAACCTGGAACCATTTCTGACTTTTTTCTTTCCTTTGTATCACAAAGGCATATCTGCTGCTTTCAACGAATTTTGCATAATTATAATTCAACTCAATCAAGCAAATATTTATTAAGTACCTACCGTGTTCCAGGAACTTGAAGCTAAAGGAGAATGTGAAATTGAAAAATGTATTTTGTGGTTGCATCCAGGAGAAAATGGTGAAGCAGGATAGGAAATAGGCTAAAAAGGGGCCTGATGATCCCTGTTTATGACATGTTTAAGAGTCCAAACTTGATCTAAGGGCAGAAGAAAGCTATTGCGGGATTCTAAGCAGTAGTGTGAAGATGACTCTGGCTGTATTGCCGAAGAGTTTGGAGGGAACGAGTAAAACCATTTAGGTTAATGTGATAATCTAGGCAAGAGAGAAGGTGTCAGAGAGAAGTTCTTGGCTTCGATTGGATGTATGGGTGGTGAAGGGGGAGGACCTTTGAGTGATGGCCAGACACCTGATTTGGGAGGCTAAGTGAATGCTGAAGGTGATTATTATTTTTTTTTAAGACTTCTTTTTTTTAATGTGGACTATTTTTAAAGTCTTTATTGAAATTGTTTCAATGTTACTTCTGTTTTATGTTTTAGTTTTTTTTATGGCCATGAGGCATGTGGGATCTTAGCTCCCTGACCAGGGATCAAACTCGCACCCTCTGTATTGGAAGGTGGAGTCTTAACCACTGGACCACCAGGGAAGTCCTGAAGCTGGTTATTAGGACTGAAGACATAGGAGGAGTAACTAGTCATTGGTGATAGATAATGTGTCCAGTTTGAGTTTGATGTGCTTGGGCACATCTAAGAGGAGATGTCCAGTTGGTAGTTGGATGTACAGGCAGGGAGCACTGGAAATGGATTTAGGCAGGAGATACACATTTGAGAGCAATCATCCGGTCGATGAAAACTGAAGCCATAAAAAGAATGTGACTGCCCAATGAGAGTGTGAAGGATGGGAGGAAAAGTCAATCCTGGGTAAATCTCTGAAGAACACCAGTATTTAAAAGACAGGCAATGGAAGCAGATTCTATAACTAAAAATGTATGATCTTTGTCCAGGCTCTGCCCACATGTTATCTTGAACATTTAAAACTGCTATGTTATTTTTAATTTATTTTTAAAAGCTAACTTCTGAAATGACTGAGATTTTATTAGCCTAGAGATTTCCTAGCAGAAGTGACTATAAGCCTTGAATGAAAAGGGATATAAAACTTGCTGAGCTGCCAAAGGAAATGTTTAGTGAGTAAAATTAAACAGGATTCCATGAAATTGGGTTTACATAAACTCAAAATTTAAAGGGGCTAATGCTGGGTTAAGAGAAGGCAGCAGATATGGAAAATCTTTATTAAGTCAGAAAATTGTAGATCTAGAAAGACCTTAGAAGTTAGGTTGTTTAAACATCTCCTTTTCACAAGTAGAAACTGAGACAAAGAGATGGTGAGGGATTTGCACAAATCAAGATTGGTCTGTGATTTCCCTAGACCAGTGGTTCTCAATGAGTGGTCTGGCGAACCCTAGGAAAACTTGATAGTTTTTCAGAGGCTGCACAAGGACAAAAATATTTTCATAATAATACTAATATTATTTGTCTTTCAATTTTTTTTCTCATGAATATATTGTGGAGGTTTACAAAAGCCACATGACATGTGATAATATAACAGATTGAATGCAAAAGCAGATATGAGAATCCAACTGTCTTCTATTAAGCCAGACATTAAAGAGATCTGTAAGGGACTTACCTGGTGGTCCAGTGGTTAAGACTCCACACTTCTAAAGCAGGGGGTGTGGGTTCAATCCCTGGTCTGGGAACTAAGATCCCACATGCCATGTGGCATGGCCAAAAAATAAATAAATAAAATAAAGATATCTGTAACCATATGAAACAATGCCCCTTCCCAAACTAAGTGTTTTTGTTTTGGAAAATATAGTTATTTTTCATAGAATTGTTATATATGTAAATATATAATAGGTTTATTGTTACTATAATAATTACTCTTTTGGTAATATTATAATTAATGTCTTAAGACTATTGATACAATAAAATTTATCAGTTTGAATTTCTAATGAGGTAAATATTGATAGATAGAACCTATATGGAGTCCTCATGAAGTTTTAAGAGTGTAAAGGGGTTCTGAGACCGAAAAGTTTGAGAACCAATATCGTACCTTGGACTATAAGAAATAAACAGTCATGGAGAAGTCATACTGGCAAATGTGGGATATATACACTTTGCCTTTATAGCTCTGGTAATGGGAGGGAGAAAATATGGGGGAAATTATTAAATTGGATTACTGTATAAGAAAAGAAAGAGACAGACTTTCCTAGGAATAAATGTTCTGGAAATTATAAAAGTTGACCACGGGTCTTAGAAGAGAACACAAGCCCTACACAAATCCCAATAAAAAACATTTTCCAGGGTGCATTACATCTATTCAAGCTAGGAGGAAATTGGATTAGATTAAGTGTTGACTAAGGGTCATTAAAGATTAGAGGAAGTGAGAAAATCATAATTCAAAGAGTCATGTACCACAATATTCATTGCAACTCTATTTGCAATAGCCAGGACATGGAAGCAACCTAAGTGTCCATCGACAGATGAATGGATAAAGAAGATGTGGCACATATATACAATGGAATATTACTCAGCCATAAAAAAACCCAAAATTGAGTTATTTGTAGTGAGGTGGATGGACTTAAGAGTCTGTTATACAGAGTGAAGTAAGTCAGAAAGAGAAAAACAAATACCGTATGCTAACACATATATATGGAATCTAAAAATTAAAAAATGGTTCTGAAGAACCTAGGGGCAGGACAGGAATAAAGACACAGATGTAGAGAATGAACTATGGACTTGAGGACACTGGGAGTGGGAAGGGTAAGCTGGGAAGAAGTGAGAGAGTGGCATGGACATATATACACTACCAAATGTAAAATAGATAGCTAGTGGGAAGCAGCCGCATAGCACAGGGAGATCAGCTCGGTGCTCTGTGACCACCTAGAGGGGTGGGATAGGGAGGGTGGGAGGGAGACGCGAGAGGGAGGGGATATGGGGATATATGTATATGTATAGCTGATTCACTTTGTTATAAAGCAGAAACTAACACACCATTGTAAAGCAATTATACTCTAGTAAAGATGTTAAAAAAAAAAAGATTAGAGGAAGCAACCTAAGTGTCCCTCAACAAATGAATGGATAAAGAAGATGTGGTATATATCTTGTGGTATATACAATGGAATACTGCTCAGCCATAAAAAAGAATTAAATTTTGCCATTTGCAGCCACATGGATGCACTTAGAAGGTATTATGCTAAGTGAAGTAAGCCAGACAGAGAAAAACAAATACTATATGATATCACTCATATGTGGAATCTTAAAAATACAACAAACTAGTGAATATAACAAAAAAGCAGACTCACAGATATAGAGAATAAACTAGTGGTTACCAGTGGGGAGAGGAAAGGGGGGAGGGGAAATTTAAGGGTGGGGATTAAGAGACACAAACTATTATGTATAAAATAAGCTACAAGCATATATTGTACAGCACAGGGAATATAGCCAATATTGTATAATAACTATAAATGGAGTATATCCTTTAAAAATTGTGAATCACTATTTTGTACACCTGTAACACATAATGTTGTATGTCAACTATACTTCAATTAAAGAAAAGATTAGAGGGAAAAGTAATTTATTGTACTATGGTATTTATATTCTTTTAAATCAAGCTCTAAACTTTGTATCCTCTTAAACTAATAGTAGTCAATATTTATGTTCATCTGTTTTGAGGCATTCTATTTTTAGAGAAAAGGTATAATTGAGTGGAAAGCATGTAATAATCTTTGACTCAATGAAGCTTGTGAGGGTCAGTGTTCAGACCATGAAGTTGTGACACAGGCAGTTGTCCTAGATTGTATCAGCCCTTCAGAAATAGTAGGGGAGAAATACATTACTATGTCATTCATTCATTCAATAAATAATTAGGTGTCTGGTGTCTGCCAAGCTGTAAAACCAAGCCTGCAAAGGTAGGCTTAAGGAAAGATTAGCTTAAAGAAAGATTTGTCTGACAGCAATATGTGCAACAGCCAGGGGTGGGCACAAGGATTGGAGATGAGGGATTGAAGCCTAGTCAAGGCTGTCATTCCCAAACCTGGGGGGCAGGTTAAAAACACAGCCCTACTAATACAGACTTCCTGTGGGAAGAAGATAGAAACTTTAATTTTGAAAGCCCCCTGCGAAGTGTGCTTGTAGCCAGGATTGTGACCCAAGAATGAAAGGGCTTTTCCAAGGAGTAAAGGGGGTGAAGAAATATGTCAGCAAGGACTGCGAACTAATGCATAAACCATGGCTTTGAATGGCTAGAGTTCCATATGGAGATCATTTGGCATGACACTGATAGCTGATTCCTACAGTCGGTCTTGAATTTCACATTAGGAGACAGGCAAAAAAAAGCTCTCAGTTCTGCTCAATAAAAAAGGCTTAATTTAAATGTATCAGCCCTCCAGAAATAGTAGTCAAGGAAAATAACAAGGTTGTACACATCAGAATGAAAACACTTTTTCCTGTAGATAGAATATTTCTAAGTTAATAAAACAGGAGTAAAGCCAAGTGACTTGGGTAATGACCTTTTAACCAAAGGCACTGAATACTTTACTAGTGGCTAAAACATGCCCATTTCCAACTTGCCTGGCTAGAGCCCAGGGACAGTCAAGTTTTGATGGATTTCACCGAATATAATCTACTTTCCCAACTTTTCTTTCAGTTCGAAACCCAGAAGGACAGATAAAGCTTTATTCCAAAGGAGCAGACACTATTCTGTTTGAAAGACTTCATCCATCCAACGAAGACCTCCTGACCTTGACGTCAGACCATCTCAGTGTAAGTGCCTCTGTCATAAGGTTAGCACAGTGGCCCTTTGGCTGCTTCCTATGGTTAGGTCTTATTTTTAAAATATCAGTTAAATGATCTGACTTCTAAAATAGAAAGCATGTGAAGAACGGTTCCACAGGAAACTGTGCCAGTGAATGTTTAGAAGCTGGCACGTGGACTTACCCCCTACCCTGCTGAGAGTCTGGTCGGTCTCACCGCAGGTGGATTAAAACACAGCAGCTGAGAAGTAGCCACTGAGTGTGGGCTCCTGAACTCTGGCCAGAAGACTCAAGACCCCAAGGGTAACCTGCTCTAACTTCCCTACAGCTGGGGACTGTTTCACCTGGGTGACTGGACTGGTTTAGGGAAGAGGAACAGGAGGGTTGCTTTCCCTTGGGTTCTGATGCGTCTGGTAATAATGGAATCTCTTATGGTTACCTCCAGGGAATAGTTCAGGGTCGTGTTTACATGGTGAGAGGGAAATAATCTCTGTAGCCAACTTTCTCCTCTAAGGGTTCTTTTATTCAGGTCATAAATCATGATGAGTCACTAGTGTTCCCTAGGTTGAAGTTACCAAATGCATATATCCTAAGACTATGCATAGTTTCTTTCCAAAAGCTTTGTAAAGGGAGCAGGGATGGTCTTTGGCACACCTTTTTTTTTTTTTTTTTTTTTTTGCAAAAGAGTAAGGGTCTATGAATTAATATGAACATTATCTGATTTAAACCTGAGATTCAAGGCTCTCTCTATCTGTTTGAGGTTCTGTTTAACCCAATATGAAATGTAAGGGCAATTGCTCAAAGCTCTTATTTCCTCCTTGGTTTCTCTCCTTTAAAAAACTATTGAGGAGTGGGATAGGGAGGGTGGGAGGGAGATGCAGAGGGAGGGGATATGGGGATATATGCATATGTATAGCTGATTCACTTTGTTATACAGCAGAAGCTAACACAACTTTGTAAAGCAATTATACTCCAATAAAGATGTTAAAAAAAGATAAAAATTTTTTTAAACTTCCAAAAAAAGAAAGAAAACAACTATTGAGGATTCATTTTCTTTGCCAAGCCGTATATTTAATATAAAACATTCCCTGAACCTTTAAACAAACAAACAAACAAATAAAAAAACTCTGGCTGACTTTAAGTTTAAAGAATGATGGTTTGGTAATATTGGTTACAAACATAGCTATTGTTTTTGTCTTTCCAATAGAGCATTCTTGATTTTCTTTTAATCTTTTCCAGAAGGCTAGCATGGTCTTTTTAAATTTTTTTTTTTTATGGAAACAACATTGGAATCATAAGTATTTGATTTTGCCATTGCTCAAACACCAAGGCCCTGGATTTTCATGCTAAAGTATGGGAAGCCAAATTTGATCTTTTTATATTTCTAGGCAAAAGATTTATTTTCCAGGTAGTATCAATTTGACTTGCTTTCACTTCATTCACTTTATTCATTTTGACTTCTAAATTCTGCAGTTTTAAATTTATATTTAATTATTGATTTTTGAATTGTTTAATGATAGGAAACGACCTTGTTCAAATGTTCATTTAGAATTCAACTTGTGTTTCATGCACTAATTAAATAACTTAAATCATCTGTCCCCTTTTGTAGTGTCATGTTAGAGTTGATTCACTGCTGTGCAGAACAGAGAAAGGCACTGTAATGCCCAGTGGGGTTGCAAGGGAGACACAAGAGGGAGGAGATATGGGGATATATGTATACATATAGCTGATTCACTTTGTTATACAGCAGAAACTAACACACCATTGTAAAGCAATTATACTCCAATAAAGATGTTAAAAAAAAAGTTAAAGTCAAAGAAGTGTTTGTGCAAATTAAAAGGACAAAAGATCCTTATAAAAGGCAGTAACTAGATTTTCAGATCAGTAGGGGACCCAGTGGTGGTCTTGGAAGAGGGCTTGTACAATGTGATTGCAATATCCAAAGTGCTACCAACTGCCTACGAGATAAATTTGGATAATTTTTCTCATGGTCTCTCTGGGCTAAACCACATCACTGCAGTATGCACTGACTTTTCTTTCCATTTACCTAATTAGGGTGTATCATGGTTTAATATATGCTTGATTGCAAACCTGTGTCTGTCTCATAAGCCACAACACAACAGAGAAGACATGCTCTGTGGCAATGCCCAAAGGAGCAGAAATGGTTATGAAAACGCTTACAGTGTGGAAGCCCATAAAATGACCACCGGAGGCCTAGGCAAAGTGGGAGGTTTTTAGCATTTCCCCAAGCATTCAACATATGTTTCTAGCTATTGCAGCTGTGTGAAACACTTAGCAACTACCAGCCTCCTATTTTTATTTATTTATTTTCATGTTAGAAGCATAAAGCACTAGAGGTATAATTTAAGATTGTTGGCTTCCTGAGACACTAAATGAAGAGTATGATCCTCTGATAAATTTGACCTATTATTAAATACTAACTCCATAGAAAATAGTTTCTAGAAAAATAATGATTTTTTAAAAAACTAACTGGACTTGACTGTCTCTTTAAAGTTTCAAACAGTTTTATTATAAAAGTATGCTTTAATATAGCAAAAAAAGATTTACAGAAGTTCTAGGATGAAAAGTAAAAGTCAGCCTCCATTTCTAGTACTACTTCCCAGAAGCAAACATTTATATTAAACTTTTCTGCCTTTCTCTCTCACTTTTCCCCTAGAGTTATTATTATAACTTTAATTTATATCCTTAAATTTCTATCACCTGACATCTATTTATTCATCTATTATTGAATAAATGTATTTTATTATGGAAAATTTCAAACATAAACACAAGTAGGACAGAGTTAATTTTAGACATGGCTGTATTATTAGGAGGAAGGTGAGAAGATTTTGGTGAGATGTCATGCTGCAGCCCCTTGAGAGAGCCTCCTACCTTTGGTTTGAGAGCTATAGCTCCTCTGAGGGTCCTTTGTTCTCCCCTAAAAGCTGAGGGCCATAGGCCTTGAAACAGGCTGGGTCCCTCACATTGCCAGCAGTGCTTCCTTCAGGCAGGGGACAGGTTAGAAACGAATATGTTGCTTCAAATGCTTATCTCAAGTCATGGGCACCATTGATCACCTCTCAACTAGGACCCTTCAGAGGGCATTTCAGCAGTCTTAAGGGGGAATGCTAGGTCCCTTGAATGTTTCAACCCAAAAAAACACAAAATAAAAATATCAACTCCCCTTTCCAAGGGGATTAGAAAGTTGGAGGTCAGGATGACTAAGTAGTGCTCTTGAGATAAAATGAATTTGAGTGCAAAACTTCTTACCTATTATTGTCGTTGCTGTTTTATTGCTGTGATTATTGTTTTGGGATGGTTCCTAAGTCTCCGTCTGCCCTGGCAGGAATTTGCAGGAGAAGGCCTTCGAACCTTGGCCATCGCATACAGAGATCTGGATGACAAGTACTTCAAAGAGTGGCACAAGATGCTTGAAGATGCAAACGCTGCCGTAGATAAGAGGGATGAACGGATAGCAGGGCTGTATGAAGAAATCGAAAGGGATTTGATGGTATGAGTTTAGAAGCATGATGGTTTGTGTTTACAGAAGGGATAATATGTGTTTAGAGATCTAGCATGGGAATAATCCATTGGCTAAATCATCTTGCACACAGCAGATGTTACTCTTTCAAACAATGAATCATGCTTTATATGTTGACTTTGAGCTTGCCATATGTGGCCAGAGGATTATTTCTATTAACAGTAGCTTATGCAATTGGAAGTCCCCCAAGAGTAGAAGGTAGTAGACTCCCTATTCTTTGTCAGCCTCTGGTATGTCATGTTTTGTTTGATGTTATGTGTGTTGTTTTTTTTTTTCCTCCATGCTTTATAACCCACCTTTTTAGAGCAGGGAAACTTGCCATGAAGCGTGGGGCTGTAGCTGTAAACCATTCTAGACCCATGAGATTCTGATGATTACTGTCCAGAGTGTGATATATTCTAGAAACCACTCTTCCCTGAGGCCCTAGTGGCCAGGATGCTTAGCTACTGTGAGGCATTAGGGAGCACACCTTGCTCATCTTTGGATGACATGTTGCACAAGAACCTTCACTTTTTAGTTTATGGCATCTGATGGTTTGTTAATTTAAGAGAATGGCTCTAGGTTTTTTGTGATCCTGACTCTGAGATGAGGGCTCTCCTTTATACCCTTCCATGTTAATATAACTGGGGGATTCTTAAGTCCTTAGAAGTCCATATTATCATATTATCCTAATATGTTATCTGAGCATATCAGATCCCTCATGTAAATTCTAACTCCCAGGATCTCTGCACTAATTGGAATGCCCATCAGTTGCCTTGATTAGGGAACATCCTTCTAGGGTCCTTCCCAGCCCACCTCTGTACATAATAGGATGCTTGTTGTATCAGTGCATCATACGCTCCATCTTCAATTCATGTCCCTTGACCTCTAAACTCTGTGATTGAAAGCTGTGGATGTTATGGGTATTTTTTGCATGCATTAACGTGAGGTATTCTTTTTTAATGAAGCTACTAGGTGCAACTGCTGTAGAAGATAAGTTACAAGAGGGTGTTATTGAAACGATTACAAGCTTATCACTAGCCAATATTAAGATCTGGGTCCTAACAGGAGACAAACAAGGTAATTTGAAAATAGATGATGATGTTTTGACAAGGGGGCAATAATTTCTGTGGTAAAATTTTAATTAACCAGAAAGCTTAACTAAGGAGACATTTGCCCGGTCCTCCGCAGAGGAAAGAGTTGAAATACAAAAAGGAAAACTCATATATTGCAAGAATTTACTATCAAACTAACAAAATATCTTCTATAGTATACCCTGCGGCCAGTTGAGTTTCAGCTCAATTGCCTCTTAAAAATAATAGTTATACCCGTAGGCAACAATGGTATTAAAAATGTTGAACTATTGGTTTGTATGTGCACTGCTCCTGGTTAGGAGAGGGAGTGGCACAGCTCTGAAGCAGGACATTGGAGACCTCAGCATTACTTCTTTAGTTTCTTCATGGTAGGAAGGTTTGGGAATCTTAGAGGAGGGGTAGGCTTTGGAGAGGCTCAAGGAAGCAGCTGTTTATCAGCTGGTATGGAAATATTTTGGTATTTTAACAACTACCACAGCTGTACCAGTGCAACCTGGCTGAATTCCAGGACTGCCCATGCAGTTGTACAAGGAGAGCTGACCCACTTTCAGGCATGACAATATGCCAAGTCATCAGAGAAAGAGTCATTATGTTCAGAATACTGTGTTTCCTAAGAAAGAAAAGGGGATCAATACATTTTGGATCTATTGCTAGCAGTGGTTAAAACAAAAATGATTTTCTGCTGGGCCATCAGTGGACCGGAAATATTCAGTTAAGTGGCACACACGTTTTTAAGATTCTATCTAACTTTTTTAGAACATTGGAGTATTTGCAGATATGATAAATCAGTTCTCTGTATGTTTACTCAAATCACTGATTACAAAAAATAAACCATAGAGAGTCGAGCTCTGTGTTGTGTTGTTAGACTTCCTAGAGTTTGATGTTGATCAGTGGGTACAGCTGTTCAATTAGTTATGAATATCCACAAGTTTACTGTTTAGCTTTCATTTCTGTGGTTTCTACAAAGGACATTGTGAGGTTTTATCAATTGTCTTCCTTGACTTAGGACAAACCTAATGATTCTATAGACTTCGCTGGAGTCTAACGACTCAGTAAAATTAGAACCAGATGATTATATTGCAGATGAAAGGGGGTACTTAACTATCCTAGGCTCCATTTCTACAAAATTAGAGGAAGGTCTAGTCCGTATCATGTAATACTCTAGTTATCTAGTAGCAGCAGTCCTGGTTTTTTTTGAGGTGATAGCCGAATTCCAAATTTCTATTCACTTAATGGAAACATGGCGATGTTGCATGTGGAAGAACTAAAAAATTTTGTAAGATCATTTTTGCTGTTCAACTGAACATTTTGTGAGATTTTTTTTTCTATTTGTCTATTATGTCAGATTGAATAATAGCTAAGTTTAGTATTTCAGCTCTCTAAAGGCATATTTGAGACTTCTGGTAAAATTTTTTAAATGTATACATTTTACTAATCACAAGATCTCGGGGTATTTTCATGAGTACTCATTTTGGGAATCAAAAAGTTTTTTTAAAAAACTAGATGAGAATGCTGAGGATTCACAGATGTTGCTATTTCTCCATGGATTTAACAAATCTTTGAATTTCTCCCTGGGCTTCTTGTATTTCGTCACCGATCATGCTCTCTTTGAAGTTAAGGAGGCCTGTAGGCTATAAGGAAATAGAGCAAGGGCCTCAAAACTTTTATGAAAAGGTACTTATGTTATTAAGTAATGTTCTAACTGAAGTCGGCTTTATTATGTATCAGAAACTGCCATCAATATTGGCTATGCCTGCAACATGCTGACTGATGACATGAATGATGTGTTCATCATAGCAGGGAACACAGCTGTGGAGGTCAGAGAAGAACTCAGGTAAGTGCTAGAGGAAGGAGGAAAGGAACAGAGGGAGGGGGAGGGGAAAGGAAAATCTGATAGTTGAGAAAGAGGAAAATCCCCTTTGAAGAAGAACATTTTAAGAGTCTGCCTAATTATTTCCCCAAAACTTCAAAAAGTGCTGTCTTATAACAATTTTTGCTTGCTGGCGCTGGTAGGAGCTTCTCTAAACTCAGCCCACTCTGGGTCTGGCCAAATGGCTTAGAGGCCAACTGCTTTGCCGCTTTTGCTACAGTCTCTAGAGGCTAACACAGCCATCTCAGCACAGCAGTGGGGCACGATGGGCTTCCTTCCCGTGCCTCCATCGTTTAACTTTTGTTCCTGAACTTTGAAAAGAAAGGAAGCCTTAACTGTCAGCACCCCACTTGATACCTTACAAATGAAATCTCCCAACTGTTTTACATTGCCTTACTCACTATAGAAAATGGCTGTATCATGCTGGTTAGAAGCTATGACTTGAGACTGCATATGAGTTGGGAAATCTCATGATTACTGACATAATTTTATTATTATTATTTCTATAAGTTTAACAAGAGAGTCCATAGGGTCTATTGGGAAAATATTAACAATTTATTTAATAATTAATAGTAATTAAAATTTTTACCTCAAGAAAATCTTTTTCTTTAAACGACTTTTTGTTTTGGGGGGAATTTAACTCTTGCTGAAGGAGGATAGATGTAAACAGATCAAGATTCTAACGAGCCTATTGCTAAATGCTTTGAGATAGTGCCTGGGACCCTATGGTAAGCAGTAGACATGTATTCTCTTGTTTCATTCTCAAAGCAACCCAGTGGAAGGTGTTATCATTATCCTTGTTTTACAGATTAGGAAGTTGAGACACACATAGGGTAAGTAATGTGCCCAAAGTTTCACAGCCAGTCAGTGGTTCAGCTGGGGTTGAATCTAGGCAGCGTGGCCCCAGACCCTGTGCACCCACTCACTTGTCACGTGTCTTTCTAAACACACCTTGGGTGTATTCTTACTCTCTTTAAATAGCTAATATAAAAAGTGCAGTCGTTGAGGCACATGGCTGCTTCACTTGAGGTCAGACACCAGGTTAGCAACTAGAGCAGAATGGATTTCAGGGAGAGAGAGCAGGTGTAAGAGGAAGAGTACAGGCTCTGTGTTAACCGGAGCCAAGTTGGAATCTTGTCTTCGTGCTCCTGGCTGGCTAAGTGACTTTTGAGATGCTATTCAACCTCTCTTTGTTTGGTTTCCTCATTTGTAAAATGGGAAAACATACAAATACCTACCTTATAAATTATTTTATTTGGGGGATTAATGTAAGAACATAAAGCTTTATGGCCATTCAATGAGCACCCTTCTTGCCTTCCCTCCTCTCTTTCCACTCCCTCCCTTCCTCTCGCCCTCTTTCTTCAGCCATTGTTCTCAATCTTTCCACCAAAAAGGACTAATTTTTAAAAATATTTCCCCAATAGACCCTATGGAGTCTATTATTAAAATTATATAAATAATAATAATAAAATTATATCAGTCACAGTTAGTTAGATTTCCTAATTTTTATTTGGCAAAGACACACATACTCTTCAGTCACAGCTTCTAACCAGTGTGATATAGCAGTTTTTTACACCAGGTTGATGTAAGGTAGCTGAAAGGAAAATAAAACTTTAAAGACTTAGGGAGTCTCTACGTTCTTATCATAGAAAATTCTACACTTTTCATTAACCTTCTTAAGATACTGAAAACAACATGCTGACTCCCATTGCAAATTTTATGGATCCTCTTCCTCTGTTGATTACATTGAATAACAATATTGCAGGTTGATGGAACAGCACACACAAAGGCATACAGACGTGAAAGATATGTTATATTCCAGGAGCAACCTGTCAAGTTGTAGCTGGAGTGTACTACAGAGTTATGGGCGGGGATAATTTTTCAGAGATGAAGTGGTGATAGATTGAGTGATAAGCCAAAGTGAATATACTTTATCCTGAAGGTACTGGATGGATGGAGAGGACTTCTAAGCAGAAAAGAGACAAATCCAATTTTGCACTTTAGAAATAACACTGTAGTGGCAGGATAGGTGGAGTATGTTTGACAGAAAATGAATGGGATGGGGAGATGGATGAGGAAGCTGTTGGAATACAATACTCAAGCTTAGGGATGATGAGGGTTGACCTAGGGCAGCGAGGTGGTAAGAACGGGCAAGGAAAAAGTGGAATGAAATTGATAGCTGTTTCGGAGGTAGAATGGATAAGACTTGGAATTCGACTTGATGTGAAGAGATGTAGAAGGAGGCTCTGTCATTTCTGGTTTGTCTGACTTCACAGCCTGGAATACACTGAGCTGTGCAAGAAGAGAAACTCATTAAATTTTCTAAAACTGAACTTGAACCCCTTTTCTGCCTGGTGACAGAACAATTAAGTTAGGCACTTTGGGTAAATTTAGTTCACGTCTAGGATGTGCAATTGCCTTACCTGTCACTGATCCTCAGTGTCTATCCTGTGGCCTCTGGCACTTCCCATTTCTGTGTCCCTGTCTGGTCTCTGGTCTCTGGGTTGCTGACTGTCCCTGTTGGCTGACTTCCGCATCCTTCTGAGGAAACACGGAAGTTTAGGGGCTCTTCCTTACCTCTCTGCGTCTGAGACATGCTCTCACATGGTTACCTCTCTTCCTGAAATCCCTTTCTTCTACGACCCTCCATGTCACCATGCTTCAGTGGCAACGCGTCCATACTCAGATTCCCGAAAACTTATCTGAGAATTCCATTATCCGCTCCCAGTCCAGGGTGTGGGTCAGCACCCAGGCTTCTTTTAGTGATTCACGAGCATCTAACCTCCTCTTCAAAGTCCCTCTCCTCTAGGCTGGATGGGAAATGGAGAAAAGGAGTCATTTTTTTCTAGTCTGTTGCTTAGGGCAACAGTTTATGCCCTGATTCCTTTAAGGATTAGTTTTTTGACACTTGAAGAAACTTTTCTCTTCCCTCTCAAAAAGCCCAATTAGTGGAATTCCAGATTGCTGGAATTCAGGATGACAATGCTGCTATGAGTTTCAGGAGTCCATTTTGGTACTCAGAAAACAAAATCTTGACTCTTTTGTTTTCTCTGTATTTGGCCCTGTCAGATCCCCCGAGGCAAGGTGTGTTTCTGAGTAAACAGAGAGGGTCACCCGTGGTGGCCCTGGTAATTGCAAGGGGTGGGGAACCGAAGTTAATTTCTCAAGATTTTATCCAGCCACATGTGGTTGACTAAGTAGGTGACATAACTTTCATTACATGGAAGGAATGTGGAGAAATATGAATTCCTATATACTGTTGTTGGGAGTGTAAGTTGGTAGAAACTTTCTAGACGGTGAACTAGCAATATATTTCAAAATTATATATGTGCACAGTTTTGACCCAAAGATTCTTACTTCTAGGAATTGTCCTTAAGAAAAATAAATGGACAAATGTATGTGTGTGTGTACGTGTGTGTGTTTGTATACATACATACATATTGTGGCATCAATTATGATAATAGAAAATTAGAAATTGCTCAAATACCCAGCCACAGGGATTTTGTTAAGTACTATGATATATAGAAGGAGTGAGATACTATCCAGTCTTAAAAGTGATTATGTGTTTTTTGACATTGGAAGATGTCCACGATATATTTAAGTGAAAAATGAGTTTATGAAATTTCATGCATAACATGATCCATTTTTTCAAAAAAGTATATATGTATGTATGTATGTATACATATAAAACACTATACATCTATATCCATATCTATCTACCTACCTCCACATCAAGTTCTCGAGAACATACACATACAGTTGTTCTCTCTTGGTGATACAATTATGGATCATGTTTACTTTCTTCTTTATGGCTCTTTGTGTTATCTGAAGTTGTAATAGTGTCCATATAATACTTTTACAATTAGGAAAAAAGCCAAAAGATTATCTCCATTTTTTTTAGTGAGGAGGGAAAAAAGTAAAGATTTTCCATCTAGACTAATTATTTCAGGACTCTTGAGGCCACCTGGCCACCTTGTTTAACTTGCTGGCAAATAATGTTTATTTCAATTCAGATTTGGAGATTACCCCATTCTGAGACTCTACAACAGAGAGGCAATGAATGATAGAAAATTCTGTATGAGAAGAATCAATACATTTATAGTATACAGTTGCTTTATGTTATGGGGAAAGAAGAGCATCCAAGAAAAGTTATTACTGGAGGTGCTGCTCTCTATAATCCTAATCCTGGCTACTTATATCTAAACCCATGGTTTTGGGGATGAAATATTGAAATCATAAATTTACACCACTCAATTTTCTTGTGTTACACCTTTGAGTTCAGTGGGTTTGAGTTTTGCTTTTTCATGCAAAAACATTAAAAAGAAGTATCAGAAGAAGAGGATCTAAGTGATAGTAACTATTGGGAGGAAATGACCTAAATGCTCATATTTAAACCTGTCAAATATGTCTCAATTATTTCATAAACATTGATATGTAATTTTCATGCATATCATGCATGCATACAGCTTGTTTCAAATTTAATGTCATGAAAATGTTTTAGACACATTGAGTCCTAGGTTAACTTTGCTGCCATAGCTGCTTTAGTATTCAGGGCATGCCCAGAAATCTACAATTAAACCCTGTTATGCTTTCTCCAAAGATTACTGCATTGATTACATTTCTTCAATACATATGTCTTCTGCCCAAAGAAAAGCAGACTGAGGATGTAATTTTGCTTGGGCTGACAAGCACACCCATTACATGTTTCATTTTTGTTGCATTGAGCACATGTTTTATTGTTAGGAAAAGTAATTAGACCATGAAGTGACTCTACTGCTTCTGAGTAGTATCCTAGTGATATACCTAGGAACTGACATTTCCTCTTTAATCAACAAAATACATATTGCATTTTTTGCACACCTACTTGATGGAAAGTTATTGTTTGAATGAGCAGGGTTCATAAATGCTAATGGCTCCAGGGCCAGGCAGGAAATATTAGTTGTGTGATCTGGGCTGTACAAGGCATCATGGAATGTTTGGGGCTTTGGTGAAGGCGAACAACACGTTGTCCATAAATTCATACGGATTCTTTTTAGACATTATGCAGGCCAAACAAAATGCACCTTGTTCCTAATTCTCAATTTCTAGTCACCCCGGCAAAATGTTTTAGTAAGTTTAGTTTCTATCATAAATTGTAAAATTTTAGAGTACTCAGTAATATTGGAGACCTTCCAGTACAGCCTGGTACAGCTGCCTGAGTTTTCATAATGGTATCAACCAGTGTGATTCACTGGTATCATTCCCCTAGATTCTAATAAAGATACCGCTTCAGGGGTTGAGTATCTTATAGGTCACACAGTTAATAAGGGATGAAACTTGGGCTTGACATCAAAATTTCATGTACTTTCTCCCTTTCTCTACTGTTGGCAGGGTACTCTTTTACCCTAACTGGTGCTCTAGCGCTATGCCTTTTTCCCAACCTAGAGGCAGCCTGTGGCTAACTATGTGTAAACCTTTTGGTGCAGTAGACAGAGCACTAGGAATTTGAAGACCTGGGTTCTCGCCTGGGTCTGTAACTGACTAATCAAGTGGCTAGAGGTCAGATAGCTCAACTGTGGGCATATGAGATATCAGAGGCAGACCTTGGGCCTGAAGCCAGATCTCCAGGTTTCAAGCCCAATGCTCATACCAAAGTCAAAATTGTATTTGTCTAAACATGACGTCATGGTTTCAATCTATTTTCTAACAGGTCGTTTTAAGGTTTGAATATAGAGCGCCTTAAGACTGACAAAATGACTCTTTCTCCTACCATCTCTTTTCTTTATAGATTGCATGTAAGCTAACGTGGGCCTAACTGTGCTTTGCTGTGTTTGTGGTGGCATGGGGCTGTGAATGCCAAAGTCGCCTCAACCGATAATACCTTTCTGCATGCCAACATTGTCACAGACTGCCCTTCATTACAGAGCTTGGAAAAATCAGGCACTCTTCTGTTTTAGCATTTGTTACTTGTATTCTGTAGTAAAGCGTTGTGTATCATGCCTGCAAAAATATATAATTCATATTCCACGAAGGGAGTTATGTGTCGCTTTTTCCCTCCTAATAAATTGTTTGGCGAGGACCAGCTGGTGTCTGAAGAGCTAAGTTCCAGGAAGAAAAAGAAATGACAGCTATAGAGCATGGGCAAAGGGCTGGCCTGTTTGGAGGGAGTGCGGTGGGGATTTAAGCAGAGCCGGAAACACTGTCCCTTTTCTGCCCGGAAAAGGGTTCATGTGAGCTGTTAGGAAGACAGTTTAGGGGAAAAAAATCCTAAGTAAATAGAATTTCAGCCAATACTTTCATGAACTTCACCCTTCTTTGGAATGCTTTCATTCTCTGGGGGAAAACAGAGTTTGAGTCATTTATACAGCAAGTGAGAACTTTACTGAAAAGGAAACTTCAGGAGATGTTTGCCCTTTGGTGCTTTCTGAGGACCTAATTTATGAGCTCTGCAACACTGTCAGAGAAATGTTCATTTTGGAGGAACTTGTCTCTCTTGCTTTCTTCATTATATGGACTGTAAATTTTCATGAGTGTGAGGAGGATTCCCTGACATGATTATCTGATGCAAAAGCCCTGTATCTCCCACTTAAAACAATGATTTTTCATGTCTGTTCTCCCTCTCGCCCCCTTCCTTAACTCCCTAAACTTCACACATAGCACTCTGACTTTATAAATCTTTTTATTTGATTCTGCAAACTCATTGCTAAAACGTATAATATCATCCCTGGAGCCAAGGGCATGTAACCTTTGGGTTCTCTGGGTTCCTTAAATGCAGGATGTGATTTTGGTCCTGGACAGCAGAAGGAGATGTTGAGCCAGAAGATGTTTTTTTTAAAAAAACTTGTAAACAAATTAGTGTTACAATTTCAAATAATTAGAAAGCTGAGGGCTAAAATGACTGTTTTTGTCATGTGAACATTCTCTTCTTTCAGAGGAGCCACAGCAAAAAACCATTTAAATAAATGCTTTCTACATAAGATGAGTCTTTGGGGAACCATTTCATTTTGCTTTTAAGACAAAACATCCATTTTCTGGCCTGTCTCTCACTCCCCATTCTCTCCTGGGCACTTGTTTCATCTATGCTAGTTGTGGCCTAAAGTGTTGGTGGCTGGCTTTGGCACTCAACTTCCGGAGCGCCGACTGTGTAGTTCCCTGGTTGTGATCGAAAGTTCTAGCAGTCATGGCAGCTTGCCCTATGTTACTTCAGAGCCTGCCATCCAAGGGGTTCGGAGAGGAAATTTTCCTTCCTTTAAAGGCATTGTCTTTCCATTTGGAAGAGAAGAATAAAATGCCACTTCTAACGGTGTTAAGTCACAGTGCAGTCTTCCTCTTAAGCAGCAGAGATGGTTGAGTTGTGGGCAGGGTTATTCTAGTGCTGATTAGATCTAGGACACTGGAGGGAGTTTCCATTTGGAACTACCCTCTACTCTTTGGTGTCTGGAGCGTCTTTCCCAGAAGATTTATTCTATTGTTTCGGCTGATGAGTACAATTTTCACTTAAAATATTCCATTATGTTATAATGACTATGCCAATTCAGTAAATGCCTTTATTTGTTTTTATGGTCAAATTTCTAAAAGATGTGCTTCTCAGAAGACTGCCGTTTTAAGTTGGATCATGTTACATTGTTCTACAAGTTGATTAATTTATTTTATATACAGAATTCCCTGGAATTCCTAGAAGATTTCATCAGTTGTCTTTAGTCTTTCCCTTTCCATTGTTTAACAACACCAGGTGCCAGATCAGTGGTTCTTAAGTCCATGAAGCTCAGGTAACCTTATGTATCAAATTTATCAAGAGCCCCTAGTTCAAGCCCAGCTCAAGATGATGATTTAGCTTTTAGGTAATTTAAAACGTTCGAAATGATTCTGTTTTCCTTATGTTTACCCTCCTACTTCCTGGAATTTGCAAATTTGCTATGGTATCCCCATCGCAGAGAATTGTCCAGCTAGCTTACTGAAACTGTATCTCATGCAGCAGTCTGTCTGAATAGTGATGAAATGAATTTACCTCTAGGCCAGTCTCTCCTTAGAGTTAATAGGTATGCTCTGTATACTTTGTTATGATTTGCCTTCCTCCCCTCTCCTTTAAGGAAAGCAAAGGAAAATTTGTTTGGACAAAACAGAAGTTTTTCCAATGGCCATGTAGTTTTTGAAAAAAAGCAGCCGCTGGAGTTGGACTCAGTTGTAGAAGAAACCGTAACAGGGGATTATGCCTTAATCATAAATGGCCACAGTCTGGTGAGTTTGCTTAAGGCTTTTTTGTTTCTTTTTCTCCACCCCAATAATCATTTCTTTTGTGCTGTCATAATGAAATCTTTTTTTGTGTATTCAAAACAAATGACACTACTAGAAATAGGGCATATGCACTGATTTCCTGTTTGCAAAGGAAAGGGAAACTTCTAATATATATTTCATACATTATTGCTTGAACCACCACAGTGAAGGGGAGGATCTGAAGAAATACTGAATTCAGAGGATATCAATCTTGTCTAAATGACTACAGACCGTTTAGCAGTACTGTTTAAGTGCTTTTCTGAGGGAGAGTGTCACAGCTCCCTGTTGTTTAATTAAAATAATGCAACTGGATAGATGTATTGCAATTATTGCTCTTGCTAATGTTTGTGATTTGCAGAGCACAGCCTGACCTTCATATAATTACCACACCAAATTATTGCCATTAAGATACCTCTAGTGGTCTTTCTAAATAGCAGCATTTTAGAGCGATGCCAAACAATTTGCTTTGATTAGGAAATCTGGTTCTTGTCGTAATAGAATAAACTTGCATTGTACTTTTAATGTAGTTCAGGTTCCAAATCTTGAACAAATATCAAAAGCTCTTCTGAGTTTCGAATTTAGAAAACAAAAGCTCTGATTGTACTCCAGTGAAATTATCATTTATATGCACAAAGAGCTAATCTCACATCTTTCTCCGGCTTTGATGATCATTTTTCACTTTTGGGAGTTTGGAAAATAAACGTATCTTCTTGTAGACAGTTTCTTAGAGGACAAAAGAAGTTGGAAATGAGTATATTGTATTCCCCCCCTTGTGATCAGCTGTCTGTTAGTTCTTAGTGCTTAGAGCGTTATCCAGCTGGATTCCAGACGTAATGATGTGTTGCCTTCTACCCCATGGAAAGTTACAGAGCTCAGTTGCAGGCCAAGCTTAGTTGAAAGTTTGTCCAGATGACACGAACTTCTCCTTTGCTCAAATGAGCAGCAACTGAAAATTCTAAGCCTGTCAGCTGGGACTTAGAGCTGGTGGTCTTCAAGCTGAATTGCCCCGGGACCAACCACAATAGGGAAAGGGTCCCTAATGACTTGTGCTTTGACTTTCCCTCAGGCTCAAAGAGGCCAGTGTGTGGGCAGTTAGAGTACTAAGGTGATAACACACAAGATTCTCTCTCTGTCTCTAAATCTGTTGAAAGAAAGAGCTAAGATAGACACTCCTCAAGAACCCCCTCAGCTTCAAAGCCTGAAGCTTATGAAACCATGAAATGTCATTTTTAATTTAAGGAGAACTGACTGTGTTTCTACTAGTATGATCAGTTTTTTTTTAAAAAAATCACGATTCCAGTTTGCTCAAATCTTGATGCTTTGCAGAATGTAATTGGGTCTTTCTTTCTCACAGTCTGTGTCTAGGTTTTTCACTTGTTGATAATAAAGAAAAAAGAAAAGAAAGAGATGGGAACCATTCTGAGCAAGACAGTCAGTTACACACTTTCTCTTTCAGAGAGGGTAATTATATTTGAGAAAGCTAACTCAGAATTTCCCCTAAGAATTGTAGGCTTTGACACGAGAATTTTCTGCATTACAGTCATGTTTTTATACTCATTCACCCATCCTTCCATTCATCCCATTAACATTCATTAAGCATGTCCAGGTCACTGTGCTAGAGGCTGAGGATAAGGATGTGAAGAGAACACAGTCCTTGTTTTAGGGATTGTCATCTGGTGAGAGCTAATCTCTCAGTGGTATGACAAATACTATAAGGAGGAATGGACACAGTGCTTTTTTTGCGGTATGCGGGCCTCTCACTGTTGTGGCCTCTCCCGTTGCGGAGCACAGGCTCCGGACGCACAGGCTCAGCAGCCATGGCTCACGGGCCCAGCCGCTCCGCGGCATGTGGGATCTTCCCGGACTGGGGCACGAACCTGTGTCCCCTGCATCGGCAGGCGGACTCTCAACCACTGCGCCACCAGGGAAGCCCGGACACAGTGCTTTGAGAGCATAGAGGCAAAGCAGCACATTTAGTTCCTCATGGGAAAATCAGGGAAGACTTCCCAGAGGAAGTGATGTTTTCAGGTAGAGGAAACAGCAAGTGCAAAGGCACAAAGGCAAGAAAGAACCTGCCAGATTATGGAAACAAGCAACTTGGCCTGACAGGAGTAAAGAGTAAACCTGAAGGTGGTGGTAGAAGACAGACTCAAAAGGAATATAGGGGCCAGAGTGTGAATGGGCTGTGAACATCTCACTAAAGATTCATTCAAAGATAATGATGACTCAAAGTGTAGGTGGATTCCTGTTTTCTCTTAATGTGTTTATTAAATAATGTAGAGATGTTTTCTAGAAAAAGATTGTACTTAATTACAAAGGATTATGTTCTCCTTTTCAGTCCTTCTTTGGTATGTCTAAGAAGTGCAAGGGTGTAAGTGGCTGGGGAACCCCGTCTGAGACACAGGTTGCATGCCACCCTTTGCACAGGCCTCTCTTGATTTCAGTCGCTATGTTCTTCAAGGGCTAATCTCCAGAACATCTGCTTCTCATTTGCTCTCACATTAACAACCACAACAAGAAACACTAAATATACAAAACAACAGTGCAAAGGAAACAAAAATGTCATCATGTAGAACAGACAAATCATCATTTCGTAGTTCATTCTAAATTTGGTGAGGTGATGGATTGGTTCTGGCCTTTGCTTTTCCTTATTTTAGTGGATTCCGGACCTTTTCCGGCATTCAACTGTATCTCTCCAATGCAGCACGATAATGTATCAAGGAAGAAACAAAGGACACTGCGTCTTTTACTTTTATGGTAAAATTCCTTGGCACTAAGTAGGAGTTCAATACTCTTTTCTTTTGTTGTTTGTGTGGCCCTGAGTCAACAATGACTTGTTGAAGTGAATTAAACTGTTTAGAAATCAGCTGAGAAACAAGAAATCTGCTTCCCAAATGACATCTCTCATTTATTATTTCTCGTTCTATTGTGGATTTAAAAAAAAAAATAACGTAGGCCCATGCTCTAGAAAGTGATGTCAAGAACGATCTTCTAGAACTTGCCTGCATGTGTAAGACTGTGGTTTGCTGCCGAGTCACCCCTCTCCAGAAAGCTCAAGTAGTAGAGCTGGTGAAGAAGCACAGAAATGCTGTCACTTTGGCCATAGGCGATGGAGCCAATGACGTCAGCATGATCAAAAGTAAGGGGACATTTGCTCAACGGGGCGTGCTGCAGACCTGGAGCTCCCAGGTTCAGCACTGGGCAATATGTAATGGAGATTGCATTGCAATTTAATTTTCCCAGTGTTTCTGAAATGAATACTTTTAGGGCTCAATTCATCCACCATTATTAGCATTCATTAAAAACAAAAAAGAAAACACCTTTAACTAAATCATTTATGTATTGGTCACTGTTTGGAGAAATAAGTAGCTATGGTGTAGAGGAATGAACATTAGATACACAGTCCCAACACTAAGGTTTAGTCCCAGCTTTGCCACTTACAAATTGTAAAACTTTGTTCAAGTTACTGAACTTTCTGAGTCAATTTTCTCTTTTGAAAAACTAGGATAAATACCTATCATGAGTGTTTCATGAGATAATATATGGGAAATATTATAAATGCTATGGGTTTCTGTGAATAAATAATAACATACAAGAAGAGTGATAGGGGAATTCCCTGGCGGTCCAGTGGTTAGGACTTGGCGGCGCTTCCACTACTGGGGGCCTGGGTTTGATCCCTGATCGGGGAATTAAGATACCGCAAGCCAAGTGGTGTGGCCAAAAATAAAAATAACAAATTAAAAAAAGAGGAGTGATAGGTTCCCCAAAGAAGTTGTGTCTTTGTTTGGGGAGTGAAACTGTCCCTCTTCTCCTTTGTAGGTGCTCACATTGGTGTCGGCATCAGTGGCCAGGAAGGACTGCAGGCAGTCCTAGCCAGCGACTACGCATTTGCACAGTTTAGATACCTCCAAAGGCTTCTCCTTGTTCATGGAAGGTGGTCCTATTTCCGAATGTGCAAATTCTTATGCTATTTCTTCTATAAGAATTTTGCATTCACACTTGTGCATTTCTGGTTTGGTTTCTTCTGTGGTTTCTCAGCCCAGGTTGGTAAAAAAGTTTCTTTCTTTTATACGATCCCCTGGATTGTAGATGACTGTTGTTCATGGCTCTTTACTAATCAATAGAGATCATTTTTATATATCTAATATAAATGACAGTGTGACAACTTATGTAATGGATAGTTGACTTGAGCTTTGAACCCAAGAAGAATATATATTTAGCTAGAGTTTTATTTTTTGCTTATTTACATAGTAACTAATGACGACTCCTTCCTGTGCATTTTAAAGTTTTTATTGAAATTTTGGGTATGATGACAGGTAAGCTTGATGTAGAGTTTTAATTCAGAATCTGAGAAACACTAATAAGAAAAGTTGAGGCATATCTGTTGGAAAGATGATCACTCACCCAACACACTGAATGTAAATATTTTAAATCAGGGGAAGGAATTGCTACCCTGACCTCAAGGCTGTTTGACAGCAATTCATCAGCTAAAAATTGATCCATAGGTTATGTTGGTAGCAAGGAAGAAAAATTAGCAAATTCGTAAATTAGGATTCTATTTTTATATCTACTTTTAGACATTTTAAAGGTTACTTAACCCCATATCTTGGATATCAGGAAAATTTTGACGCTGGGTATCAACTGTGAAATGTAAGACTTATAGCATTTAAATATATTTATGAATAAAAAATGGCATCAATATTTTAAACAACAGCAACAAAAGAAAAAGGTTGTCCTTGAGAATGAAATGGTAACTATAACTATCACTAGAGATTTCTTCAGTTGTTCTTCCTTCCTCTTTTATTTTTAACATCTTTATTGGAGTATAATTGCTTTACAATGGTGTGTTAGTTTCCGCTTTATAACAAAGTGAATCAGTTATACATATACATATGTTCCCATAACTCTTCCTGCTTCCATCTCCCTCCCTCCCACCCTCCCTATCCCACCCTTGTAGGTGGTCACAAACCACCGAGCTGATCTCCCTGTGCTATGCGGCTGCTTCCCACTAGCTATCTATTTTACGTTTGGTAGTGTATATATATATATATATCCATGCCACTCTCTCACTTTGTCACAGCTTACCCTTCCCCCTTCCCATATCCTCAAGACCATTCTCTAGTAGGTCTGTGTCTTTATTCCCGTCTTACCCCTAGGTTCTTCACGAACTTTTTTTTTTTCTCAGATTCCATATATATATGTTAGCATACGGTATTTGTTTTTCTTTTTCTGACTTACTTCACTCTGTATGACAGACTCTAGGTCCATCCACCTCACTACAAATATCTCAATTTCGTTTCTTTTTATGGCTGAGTAATATTCCATTGTATATATGTGCTACATCTTCTTTATCCATTCATCCGATGATGGACACTTAGGTTGCTTCCATGTCCTGGCTATTGTAAATAGAGCTGCAATGAACATTGTGGTACATGACTCTTTTTGAATTATGGTTTTCTCAGGGTATATGCCCAGTAGTGGGATTGCTGGGTCGTATGGTAGTTCTATTTGTAGTTTTTTAAGGAACTTCCATACTGTTCTCCACAGTGGCTGTATCAATTTACATTCCCACCAACAGTGCAAGAGGGTTCCCTTTCCTCCACACCCTCTCCAGCATTTATTGTTTCTAGATTTTTTGACGATGGCCATTGTGACTGGTGTGAGATGATATCTCATTGTAGTTTTGATTTGCATTTCTCTAATGATTCATGATGTTGAGCATTCTTTCATGTGTTTGTTGGCAGTCTGTATATCTTCTTTGGAGAAATGTCTATTTAGGTCTTCTACCCATTTTGGAATTGGGTTCTTTGTTTTTTTGTTATTGAGCTGCATGAGCTGCTTGTAACTCTTGTAGATTAATCCTTTGTCAGTTGCTTCATTTGCAAATATTTTCTCCTATTCTGAGGGTTGTCTTTTGGTCTTGTTTATGGTTTCCTTTGCTGTGCAAAAGCTTTTAAGTTTCATTAGGTCCCATTTGTTTATTTTTGTTTTTATTTCCATTTCTCTAGGAGGTGGGTCAAAAAGGATCTTGCTGTGATTTATGTCATAGAGTGTTCTGCCTATGTTTTCCTCTAAGAGTTTGATAGTTTCTGGCCTTACATTTAGGTCTTTAATCCATTTTGAGTTTATTTTTGTGTATGGTGTTAGGGAGTGTTCTAATTTCATACTTCTACATGTACCTGTCCAGTTTTCCCAGCACCATTTATTGAAGAGGCTGTCTTTTCTCCACTGTATATTCTTGCCTCCTTTATCAAAGATAAGGTAATCATATATGTGTAGTTTTATCTCTGGGCTTTCTATCCTGTTCCATTTATCTGTATTTCTGTTTTTGTGCCAGTACCATACTGTCTTGATTACTGTACCTATGTAGTATAGTCTGAAGTCAGGGAGCCTCATTCCTCCAGCTCCATTTTTCGTTCTCAAGATTGCTTTGGCTATTCGGGGTCTTTTGTGTTTCCATACAAATTGTGAAATTTTTTGTTCTAGTTCTGTGAAAAATGCCAGTGGTAGTTTGATAGGGATTGCATTGAATCTGTAGATTGCTTTGGGTAGTAGAGTCATTTTCACAATGTTGATTCTTCCAATCCAAGAACATGGTATATCTCTCCATCTATTTGTATCATCTTTAATTTCTTTCATCAGTGTCTTATAATTTTCTGCATACAGGTCTTTTTTCTCCTTAGGTGGGTTTATTCCTAGATATTTTAATCTTTTTGTTGAAATTGTAAATGGGACTGTTTTCTTGATTTCACTTTCAGATTTTTCATCATTAGTGTATAGGAATGCCAGAGATTTCTGTGCATTAATTTTGTATCCTGCTACTTTACCAAATTCATTGATTAGCTCTAGTAGTTTTCTGGTAGCATCTTTAGGATTCTCTATGTATAGTATCATGTCATCTGCAAACAGTGACAGCTTTACTTCTTCTTTTCCAATTTGGAATCCCTTTATTTCCTTTTCTTCTCTGATTGCTGTGGCTAAAGCTTCCAAAACTATGTTGAATAATAGTGGTGAGAGTGGGCAACCTTGTCTTATTCCTGATCTTAGTGGAAATGGTTTCAGTTTTTCACCATTGAGGACGAAGTTGGCTGTGGGTTTGTCATATATGGCCTTTATTATGTTGAGGAAAGTTCCCTCTATGCCTACTTTCTGCAGGGTTTTTATCATAAATGGGTGTTGAATTTTGTCGAAAGCTTTCTCTGCATCTATTGAGATGATCATATGGTTTTTCTCTTTCAATTTGTTAATATGGTGTATCACGTTGATTGATTCGCGTATATTGAAGAATCCTTGCATTCCTGGAATAAACTCCACTTGATCATGGTGTATGGTCCTTTTAATGTGCTGTTGGATTCTGTTTGCTAGTATTTTGTTGAGGATTTTTGCATCTATATTCATCAGTGATATTGGTATGTAATTTTCTTTTTTTGTAGTATCTTTGTCTGGTTTTGGTGTCAGGGTGATAGTGGCCACGTAGAATGAGTTCGGGAGTGATCTTCCATCTGCTAAATTTTGGAAGAGTTTGATAAGGATAGGTGTTAGCTCTTCTCTAAATGTTTGATAGAATTCGCCTGTGAAGCCATCTGGTCCTAGGCTTTTGTTTCTTGGAAAATTTTTAATCACAGTTTCAATTTCAGTGCTTATGATTGGTCTGTTCATATTTTCTATTTTTTCCTGGTTCATTCTCTGAAGGTTGCTCTTTTCGAAGAATTTGTCCATTTCTTCCAGGTTGTCCATTTTATTGGCATAAGGTTGCTTGTAGTAATCTCTTATGATCTTTTGTATTTCTGCAGTGTCAGTTGTTACTTCTCCTTTTTCATTTCTAATTCTATAGATTTCAGTCTTCTCCCTTTTTTTCTTGATGAGTCTGGCTAATGGTTTATCAATTTTGTTTATCTTCTCAAAGAACCAGCTTTTAGTTGTATTGATCTTTGCTATCGTTTCCTTCATTTCTTTTTCATTTATTTCTGATCTGATCTTTATGATTTCTTTCCTTCTGCTAACTTTGGGGTTCTTTTGTTCTTCTTTCTCTAATTGCTTTAGGTGCAAGGTTAGGTTGTTTATTTGAGATGTTTCCTGTTTCATAAGGTAGGATCGTACTGCTATAAACTTCCCTCTTGGAACTGTTTTTGCTGCATCCCATAGGTTTTGGGTCGTCGTGTCTCCATTGTCATTTGTTTCTAGGTAGTTTTTGATTTCCTCTTTGATTTCTTCAGTGGTTACTTTGTTATTAAGTTGTGTATTGTTTAGCCTCCATGTGTTTGTATTTTTTACAGATCTTTTTCTGTAATTGATATCTAGTCTCATAGCATTCTGGTCAGAAAAGATACTTGATACGATTTCAAGTTTCTTAAATTTACCAAGGCTTGATTTGTGACGCAAGATATGATCTATCCTAGAGAATGTTCCATGAGCACTTGAGAAAAATGTGTATTCTGTTGTTTTTGGATGGAATGTCCTATAAATATCAATTAAGTCCATCCTGTTTAATGTATCATTTAAAGCTTGTGTTTCCTTATTTATTTTCATTTTGGATGATCTGTCCATTGGTGAAAGTGGGGTGTTAAAGTCCCCTACTATGATGTGTTACTGTCGATTTCTCCTTTTATGGCTGTTAGTATTTGCCTTATGTATTGAGGTGCTCCTGTGTTGGGTGCATAAATATTTACAATTGTTATATCTTCTTCTTGGATGGATCCCTTGATCATTATGTACTGTCCTTCTTTCTCTCTTGTAATAGTCTTTATTTTAAAGTCTATTTTGTCTGATATGAGAATTGCTACTCCAGCTTTCTTTTGGTTTCCATTTGCATGGAATATCTTTTTCCATCCCCTCACTTTCAGTCTGTATGTGTCCCTAGGTCTGAAGTGGGTCTCTTGTAGGCAGCATATATATGGGTCTTGTTTTTGTATCCATTCAGCCAGTCTGTGTCTTTTGGTGGGAGCATTTAATCCATTTACATTTAAGGTAATTATCAATATGTATGTTCCTATTCCCATTTTCTTAATTGTTTTGGATTCGTTATTGTAGGTCTTTTCCTTCTGGTGTTTCTTGCCTAGAGAAGATCCTTTAGCATTTGTTGTTAAGCTGGTTTGGTGGTGCTGAACTCTCTCAACTTTTGCTTGTCTGTAAATGTTTTATTTTCTCCATCAAATCTAAATGAGATCCTTGCTGGGTAGCGTAATCTTGGTTGTAGGTTTTTCTCCTTCATTACTTTAAATATGTCCTGCCACTCCCTTCTGCCTTGCAGAGTTTCTGCTGAAAGATCAGCTGTTAACCTTATGGGGATTCCCTTGTGTGTTATTTTTCCCTTGCTGCTTTTAATATATTTTCTTTGTATTTAATTTTTGATAGTTTGATTAATATGTGTCTTGGCATATTTCTCCTTGGATTTATCCTGTATGGGACTCTCTGTGCTTCCTGGACTTGATTAGCTATTTCCTTTCCCACACTATGGAAGTTTTCAAGTGTAACCTGTTCAAATATTTTCTCAGTTCCTTTCTTTTTCTCTTCTTCTTCTGGGACCCCTATAATTCGAATGTTTGTGCGTTTAATGTTGTCCCAGAGGTCTCTGAGACTGTGTTCAGTTCTTTTCATTCTTTTTTCTTTATTCTGCTCTGCAGTAGTTATTTCCACTATTTTATCCTCCAGGTCACTTATCCGTTCTTCTGCCTCAGTTATTCTGCTATTGATCCCTTCTAGAGTATTCTTAATTTCATTTGTAGTGTTGTTCATCGTTGCTTGTTTCATATTTAGTTCTTCTAGGTCCTTGTTAAATTTTCTTGCATTTTCTCTATTCTATTTCTAAGATTGTGGATCATCTTTACTATCATTATTCTGAATTCTTTTTCAGGTAGACTGCCTATTTCCTCTTCATTTGTTAGTTCTGGTGGGTTTTTCCCTTGTTCCTTCATCTGCTGTGTGTTTTTCTGTCTTCTCATTTTGCTTATCTTACTGTGTTTGGGGTCTCCTTTTTGCAGGCTGCATGTTCGTAGTTCCCGTTTTTTTGGTGTCTGTCCCCAGTGGTAAGGTTGGTTCAGTGGGTTGTGTAGGCTTCCTGGTGGAGGGCACTAGTGCCTGTGTTCTGTTGGATGAGGCTGGATCTTGTCTTTCTGGTGGGCAGGTCCACATCTGGTGGTTTGTTTTGGCGTGTCTGTGGCCTTATTATGATTTTAGGCAGCCTCTCTGCTAATGGGTGGGGTTGTGTTCCTGTCTTGCTAGTTGTTTGGCATAGGGTGTCCAGCACTGTAGCTTGCTGGTTGTTGAGTGAAGCTGGGTCATGGTGTTGAGATGGAGATCTCTGGGAGATTTTCACCGTTTTATATTATGTGGAGCTGGGAGGTCTCTTGTGGACTAGTGTCCTAAAGTTGGCTCTCCCACCTCAGAGGCACAGCACTGACTCTTGGCTGGAGCACCAAGAGCCTTTCATCCACACAGCTCAGAATAAAAGGGAGAAAAAATAGAAAGAAAGAGGATAAAATAAAATAAGATAAAATAAAGTTATGAAAATAAAAAATTATGAAGAAAAAAATTTTTTAAGTAAAGAAAAGAAAAAACCCTAGGACAAATGGTGAAAGCAAAGCTATACATACAAAATCTCACACTGAAGCATACACATACACACTCACAAAAAGGGGAAAAGGGGAAAAAATAATCTATCTTGTTCCCAAAGTCCACCTCCTCAATTTGGGATGATTCGTTGTCTATTTAGGTATTCCACAGATGCAGGGTACATCAAGTTGATTGTGGAGATTTAATCCGTTGCCTCTGAGGCTGATGGGAGAGATTTCCCTTTTTCTTCTTTGTTCGCACAGCTCCCGGGGTTCAGCTTTGGATTTGGTCCCGCCTCTGTGTGTAGGTCGCTGGAGGGCGTCTGTTTTTGGGTCAGACAGGGCGGGGTTAAAGGAGCCGCTGATTCAGGGGCTCTGGCTCACTCAGGCCAGGGGGAAGGGAGGGGTACGGAGTGCGGGGCGGGCCTGCGGCGGCAGAGGCCGGCATGACGTTGCACCAGCCTGAGGCGCACCGTGCGTTCTCCCGGGGAAGTTGTCCCTGGATCCCGGCTCCCTGGCAGTGGCGGGCTGCACAGGCTCCCCGGAAGGGAGGTGTGAAGAGTGACCTGTGCTCGCACGCAGGCTTCTTGGTGGCGGCAGCAGCAGCCTTAGTGTCTCATGCCTGTCTGTGGGGTTCGCGCTTTTAGCCGCGGCTCACGCCCGTCTCTGGAACTCCTTTAAGCAGCGCTCTGAATCCCCTTTCCTCGTGCACCAGGAAACAAAGAGGGAAGAAAAAGTCTCTTGCCTCTTCGGCAGGTCCAGACTTTTCCCCGGACTCCCTCCCGGCTAGCCGTGGTGCACTAAACCCTCTGCAGGCTGTGTTGAAGCCGCCAACCCCAGTCCTCTCCCTGCGCTCCGACCGAAGCCCGAGCCTCAGCTCGCATCCCCGCCCACCCCGGCGGGTGAGCAGACAAGCCTCTCGCGCTGGTGAGTGCTGGTCGGCACTGATTCTCCGTGCGGTAATCTCTCCGCTTCGCCCTCCGCACCCCTGTTTCTGTGCTCTCCTCCGTGGCCCTGAAGCTTCCCCTCTCCGCCACCCGCAGTCTCCACCCGCGAAGGGGCTTCCTAGTGTGTGGAATCCTTTCCTCCTTTACAGCTCCCTCCCACTGGTGCAGGGCCCGTCCCTATTCTTTGTCTCTGTTTATTCTCTTTTCTTTTGCCCTACCAGGTACTTGGGGGGTTTCTTGCCTTTTGGGAGGTCTGAGGTCTTCTGCCAGCGTTCAGTGGGTGTTCTGTAGGAGTTGTTCCACGTGTAGATGTATTTCTGATGTATCTGTGGGGAGGAAGGTGATCTCCGCGTTTTACTCTTCCGCCATCTTCCTCAACTCCTTCCTCTTGTTTTAGTTACTGGTTTCAATGATATACATGGAGCTAATTTTTTCAATTATTTTATTCCAGAAAAATTGAGTATGAATTAAATCTTAGCATTTTATGTTATCTTAAATGTTCCAAGGGAGATTAGCAAATCCTCTTTGTAATGAAAATAGGTTTTGTACATTTTCCCCCTTTTCTGAGAAGTTGAGATTTCCTAAAGACACATCCATACCCATTTCTAATTTTCTCTTTTAAGAATAACATTCCCCAAACTAAAAGCAAATTCTGTTGATATTTTTGGTAATATCTAGACAGTTGAAGTAAAGCAAAGTCTTGATTTTAGTTTCTCAGAAATAAAAGTTTTCTTAGTGCTGCTTCAGAGAAGGCACTGGAGTGGGGATATTTACCTGCTCAGGGTTCCACCTTAGTCTAACAAAGACAAGCATGGGAAGGTGGCCTGTGCCCTCCTAGACTGTTGGCTTTTTCTCCACATGAGAATGCAGCAAGGCTATTTGCTAAGTGGTGTTTTTGAGAGATCCAGTTTTCATATTATAAAAGTTTGGGGCTTTTGAAAGATCACAAAACACAGAAGAGATGCCTTAACCCTTATTTAGAGCTCTTAGGACGCAGAGGAGTAGTTAGTGGTTTGAATGGGCAGACAGACACACCAGGCTTGGATAGGCAAGTTTACTGCCAAAGTTGTCTTTGTTAAAACTATGAAGTTGAAATGAATGTTCAGTGACTTCTGATCTCTACATTTAGGTGATTTTCTGCTCTGCTTTCGGGATCTGATAAAACTGGTCAGAGTCAGATGTTAAGCAACTAGATTTTTAATCTTCTCAACAGTATTTTCAGTTTAAAAGAGAACAGCAAGGGAGAACAATGATTGCTCCAAATACATGAGTATCTGATATAAACTCAGCTTAGGTTTCTTAAATGTTTGATTTAATTGAGCATGTGTCTTTTCTGAGTTCTTCTTTGTTTTATTATCTATTATTTTTATTTTATTATTTACACTGAAAACTAGTTAATCGCACAGTCTTCATTTGAATCCATTGACAGTCCTAAATGGGCCTCTGTGTTCTTCCTGATGCTAGTGAGTTGAGCTGGACCAGTGGTTTTCAAGCTTTGATGTGCATGGGAATCACCTGAAAGGCTTCTGAAGCACAGCTCCCTGGGCCCCACCTGACTCTCTGATTCAGTAGGTCTGAGGTAGAGCTCCCAAATTTGCATTTTTAACAAGTTCCCTGTAGATGCTGATGTTGCAAGTGGGGTACCATACTTTGAAACCTTGGGGCTGGCCAATATAGAAGAAAATCTGAAGGTATCCCTTTTGAACCCAGAGCCTGGAGTGAAATCCAATCTGATGACTTTTCATTTTGTCCACTCTGGACTCTACTCATCTTTTCTGAGGCAGAGGGGCCAGTTAAGCAAACAGCTTTTCCCCCCAAAAGAATTGTTCCAGAGGGCTTAGAATCTTTTTATCAACCCTGCCAAAGCCATGGCCCCTGAGGCTTACATGCACTAAGACAAGGTCAGGAGAAAAATGGGTATCTGTTTCAGGGGAGAGGATTTCTTTTCCCAATTCACCCAGTCTCTTATGATTTTATCTAGCTTAACCCTGAGCTTCTCAAGGAAAGGAAGCACATCTGAGTCATCCATACAGCCTATAGTCTTGAACGGCGCCTGGCTTATAGAAGGCGTATAGTCATTTCAATGTTGTTGGTTGTTTCTAGAGTCCTTTCCTGTGCTTGCTTGAGGTAGATCCAGCAAGGCGAGTCCTTCCAATATGCGTCCAGTCACTCCTGCAGGTGCCATTTACTCTACCTGCACCAAGGGCCATCTCTACAGGCTTTGCATCTGGTCTGTGTAAATGTGTGCAGCCTGACCAGCACTGTGGGCTCAGTGTCTTAAAATCTTAGTGTGATTATGGCATTGATTCCAGAAAGTAGAAAGATGTCTTTTTTCAGTGGTGTTAATATTAACATAGGATGGCTAATTGGACCACAAGTAATACATTTCTTATAAATAGCTTCATTCTAAGAAAGACATAGAGTGGATTTTCCCTTGTTTATTTTGCTTTGCCTAGGTCTTTGCTGATTTAAATAAGCCAATAATCCTCTGTAAGGAGGGGAGGAGTCACCACATAAGACCAATTGGGCTACTGAGTAGAAATCTTGGACTGCTACCCATTTTGCCCTAATTTTTATGATGATATGATCAAATTGAGACTTAGATTTATATCTACTGGAGAGGATCCCTGAATCCTACTATTTAAGGCTTTCATTCATTCAGTGAATTTTTACTAAGCCCCTTGTATGTGTCAGACTGTGATGCCTGCTGGAACTTATATCTCAGGTACGGAAAGGGATGTCTAAGAGGTGCATTCTTTGTGGACATGGCAAAATGTGATCTCACAAATTTTATTAGCTGTCCACATTGTGGAGAATTGAAGGTTTTATTTCCAGGATTTTCAGAAAAGTAGATAGGCTTGTCAGGAGAGTGGCAAGTAGTAATTTGTTATGGTCTGTTGGAGAAGAAAAGGCAGCAAGTCAGTGACAGTGCCCATGTAATGGCATAAACGTTTTGATGTCATCTGCTAGGTGGAATCATGATATTGTTGACACCAACAGGTAGGGACAAAAGCAAATTGCAAGTATAGCTAACACTTAGAGAGCACTTACTATGTGCCAGGCATTGTGTAAATATTTTGACTGTATTAGCTCAATACTTATAATAACCATATGAAGTAGGTTTTTTAATTGTGGTCTATGTCAGTTTTTAAAAAATAATTTTAAAATATTTTTAATTGTGGTAAAAAACATAAACATGAAATTTACTGTCTTAACCATTTTTAAGTGTACAGTTCAGTAGTATTAAGTACATTCACGTTGTTGTACAACAGATCTCCAGAATTTTTTCATCCTGTAAAACTGAACTCTATATCCATTGAAAAACAGCTCCCTATTTCCCTCTCTCTCCAGCCTGTGGAAATCACCATTCTACTTTCTATTTGTTTGAGTTTGGATAATTTAACATGACTTATGTTCTAGATTTACTGATTCTTTCTTCTACTTGGTTGAGTCTGTTGTTGATGCTCTTATTGCTTTCTTCTCTCATTGTATTCTTCAGCTGTAAGATTTCTATTTGTTCGTTTTGATGATTTCTATTTCTTTGTTGAACTTCTCATTTTGTTTATGCATTTTCTTAATTTTAGATGCCCGTGTATTCTTATAGTTCACTGAAATTCTTTACGAGGATTATTCTGAATTCCATGTCAGACAGTTCATAGATCTCCTGCAGCTTGGGGTACTTGATGGGTCAGCTGGCAGCATCTGTGGGCAGTGGGGTTTGCTGTCAGGGTCTCTAGTTGGGTGAAGTCACTGCCTATGCTCTGAGGTCAGGGGGCTGCTGCTGGCTGGGCTCTGTGATCGCTCACGGTAGATGACATTTCAGGCTGTGCTTCCTGACCAGATGGTGCTCACGGCTGCATTCTTTGTTTATGCAGGTCCATAGGCAGGGCTTTAAGGTTGGATGGGACCTCACACTGTGCTCTGTGATGAGGTGGGACCAAAGGGTGTGTCCCAAAGTTGGACTGGGTCCCTGTCTGGGCTTCCACATCAGATGGGACCCACAGACTATGCTCCATGATTGGGTGGACTCACTGGCTGAGCTCCCTGACTGGGCTGGGCTATAGGCAGCATTTAGCAATTGGGCAGTTCTGTATGCTGGGCCCTGCTTCAGGGTGGGGCTGTAGACTGGGTTTCTCGAACTGGGTGGTACCATACGCTGGGCTTTGAGGCTACCCAGGGTCACTGTTCTGACTCCCTGGTCATATGAGACCAGAGGCTATACTTCAGAGTTGGGTAGGCCTTCTGGCCGGGGGCTCTGTATAAGCAGGGCTGTAGCATGGAGGGCTCCCTGGCTACCTGGGTTCACTGGCCAGGCTTCCCGGTTGGGTAGGACTGGGGGCTATACTCAGCAGGTTGTGAATTTTCTTCTCTGCCTAGGTGGGGCCACAGAACAGTCTCCACAGCGAATATAGCTTGTTGACTGGTTACCCATATCAGGCAGAGCTGCCTGGACCAAACAAAGTCCCTGGCCAGAAGGGGCTACTGGCTCAGCTCTGCAGATGGGCAGAGCCCCTGGCTGGCATCTCTACTTCAGTGCTGCTGAGTGCTGATTGCTGTAAGCCCTGTCCCCCACTTATCTGTCTCTATCTGATCCACTTTGGGTTCTCTTTCTCCCAGTGGAGAAACCACAGGCCCAGAGGGGCCCTTTTGGTGCAGTGCTGTACCACCCTGGGGGAGGGGTGACACAGTCAGGGTATAGCTGCTCCTCCTTCCCTTCTAATGTGATGCTTCTCAGTCTCTGTGATCCAACAGGGCACTTCAGCTTCAGCCCCCAGTTCTGGGATTTTCACAGTGGTGTCTTGTCTGTGGATAGTTGCTAGGTAGTCTTCTTGTGAGGGAGACTGAAGCTGGGAATGACCTATGCTGCCATCTTGATGACATCACTCCTGAAGTCTCTTTTTTTCCAGAGAGCATTTGTGTGTCATCTGCCAGTTCCCTGGGGATACTACCTACCTGAGATCTTTCTCTCTGTTCCAGGATTTTTTTGAATTTGAACTGTAAACTCTGGTGAATACCATTTGAGAGTCAAGTTTTCAGGAGAAATTTTTTTGTCTCTCCCTTTAGCTAGTTCCAAGGTTGACACAGGCAAGTTTCCTTGCAGTCCCTTTCTGCATAAAGATTTGTTTCTCCTTTACTCTCACACTAAAGATTCAGCCCTTTGCTGCCTTAGCGTTATGAGAATGTTAGATTCTCCATTTGGTCTAATCTTTGCATCAATAATGGTGTCTCTTAGAATAAATAGTGTCTCAGGGTCAATGATATTTGGTATTATTACCGAAACTCATGTGACATGGAACCTTGTTTTCCCCAAGCAACATGCATAAAGTCCTACAGAACTCTGCAGTACCACATAGAACCCACTTAGGGCAATTCTGGAATAGATGGCTCTGACAGTTTCAAAACTATTTATCCTAGTTTCAATGTTTTGAGGCAGTAAAATGTACAAAGGACAAAATGATGCTAAGAATATTATTCCCAGAAGAATAGGCTATTTATGTTCCTCTCTTTCAAAAACTTCCATTTTCTTAATTAAATCTAGTCCAGGGATAAATTAGTCCTGTTTTATATGCTAAAAGAATCAGGGGGGGTGGGGGGGAGGTTTTCATTTAAACTTCTGTAAAATCTTTTTCACTATCCTCAAAGTTTTTTCCTTCTTATAAAGATAATTTTATGTGAATATATATTGACTTTTATATATCTGAGAACATACTCTTTGCTTTTTTCTTATTAAAAAATCACATTTTGAGAAGTCCCTCTTGTTTTACGTTCTTCAAAAATGTTATATTTCTTAATGGCATTCTGAAATATGAATTTATTACAGTTTATTCTGATTTTATAAACATTACAATTTTTGTCATTTTAAATTGAATAGTTCATCCCTTGCTTATAGCCATGAGTCACACAAGATTGTATTGCTAGTAGGAATGCTTGTTTACTGTCTCGGGAAGAGAAAACAAAATGATGAATAGGCCAAGTTCCTACCCACCTGGAACTCATTTTCTCATTGCGAAATAAAGATATGCAGAAATATGTCTGATAGAAGTACTGTATTTGAACTTAATATGAGAGCATGGGAAAAAGAAGGCATGTGTGAGGATCTGGTGTGACTTCAGGGGCTCAGTTAATCTCAAGTGAGTATATGAACATTTTCAAAATTAAGCGGAGGTCTGGAGGCCTGCAGGTGTAGCTACCTGCAGGGATGCAGGGGCTAGTTTGTGTAAAGGTGCGAGACTAGAGTAAAAGGAGGGAAAGCCTCCTGTCATACCTGAACACTTTCCAACTGACCTTCAGTTAGCTGAATTTAATCTCTTTTTAATTTCTAAAATTCCATTTAAAACCAACTCATTCAGAAATACCTTTAAAAAACTGCATGGCATTACTTATTGCATACAGCAAGAAGTATCTTCTAGAACAGCTGTTATACCACTATAAAGATGGAAACGCTGGTCTCCCCCCACCCCACCCCCATGTGAGCGGGCTGGTGTGTTAGTAATACTGAGAACTGGCTGTGACAGCAACTCGCATATGGAATTGAGATTGGTCAGGATCATTGTCTCTTTTCCATTCCCTGTTTTTCACTAGAAGCTCCTGATTAACGACAGGTTTAACTGAAAAATCTTTTGGCTTTTTTTCTTAGCCCTGTTTTTCTAAGGACAATATGCTGTAAATATGAGGCAAGTGAAAAGAAAACAACATATTTGGGAGAAATGCTACTCTACAGAGAATGAGAATTTTTGAATAGGGGACATTTTTGCAGTGACACTTTTTCCCCCATTGAAATCATTTAGCTGGCTTGGGCCTCCAAAGCCACATGTTGGGCGACAATCCTTTCTTAGCTCCTAGAGCCCATTAGAAAGCTGTTTACTTCCAGTCTCTTAATGAAAGTTGGCCGTCTGAGGTCTTCCCACCGCTTCCATCCTCCTACATTGCTTCAGTGGAATTGAAAGCTCCACGGTGAAATGGAGCCAGTAGTAATAAAAGCTCCAGGACCCGGCAGATTCAGTAACAGCAGGCATGTGTTCAGAGGCCCTTGCTTGGCAGACCTGATCTGCAGTCACTTCTCTGTCTAATCCCCATAGGAGTGAGACTCACTCACATCCTCCAGCACAGAGCCTATAGTCTCTGAATGCTCATTCATTTCAAAAGAATAAACTGAGTACCAGTTTGGGGCCAAGGGCTCTGCAGGCCTCCAGTGACACAAGAATGAACCAGAGGGATGCAGTTCCTGCCCTCAGGGAACTTAACAGTCTGGGAACGATTTTATTTTCATAAATGTGAAACTGATGTTGAATAATTCTGTAGTCACCTTTCGCTTATTTTTCCACCAAGACTTTTTTAAAATTAAATTTGTCATGGACGGGCCGTATCTTGGGACCAGCCCTGTCCAATCTCAGCATGATTCATAAGCACCTAAGTATTTCTTCCCTGCATCTCTCAACAGATTGCTTTGAAGTAATATACTCTGCAGCCCCGAACACCTGACCAAACGTAAATAGATTGTTCTTTCACAGACACGTTGTTGACTTTTAAAACACCAATTTAATTACTTAATGAAGTGACATGTGCTATTTCTTTACTCCCTTGGCCTGTGTCATGGGGCCTGGTGAATTTTTTCCAGTCTCTTATTCTCTGATGATAGCTCCGGTAGATTCCAGGCACTGCCACATCCTGGTAGGCGGGCTGAGGCAGGTGTGCAAGCCCATCCATCTGTGGCGTGCTAGGCTCCAAGGGGCCGGTGGGTGGGGCGATTCACTGCTCGTGAGATGGTGGCACTTAGGACATCTCGGATGATGATGTGGTACAGGCTGGGCTGTGCTTGGTTTATGGACTTTCCTCTCCTTGGCTTCAGTGCCTCACCTTTGTTGTGATTGCTTTAGGACACATGGAGAAAGAATCTGCCTGGGAGGGACCAGACTGCTTTTGTTCGCTTTGCTGGGTAGGCTTTCCTGGGAGAAGCAGCTGGGACACAGAACAGAAAGTGTATGTCTTGTGGAAATCTAAAATCTTTGCTCTGGCAGGGAATGTCAGAGATACTGAGTCTAGCCCCTCATTTGATAGAGGAGGAACCTGAGTCCCCCAAGAACTGAGGATCGGTGGTAGACAAGGCTGAGGCTAGAGCTCATCATGCCTTCTGACTTTTTTTCAGTGCCCCTTCTGCTCCGCTTGATAAATGGCCACTGGAATTGTTATAGACTTGAGAGAATGGCAATATCTTTAAAAAAAAAATACTGTATTCTCCTAACCCCTAATCAGGCAAATGTTTGCTTTATTTGGAATCTAAAGGAGAAACGTCCAGAAACAGTCAGTACACTAGGACTATGGGGGAGAAAATGAACTCTCTTACTGAGAGAGAGCTTATGCTGTAGGGAGTATCTCCCACAGCTTGGATCCTTAGAAAGGTGGCAACTTCCTCCTGGAATCATCTGGAAGCTGGAGGCCACCTTCTGCCAGCAAACACTCCAACCAAACTGCCACTAAAAGACCATTTAAATATAATCTGCCCTGATGAGATTTCCAACCAGATTTCTGGACCAGAGGGGTTTGGATAAAGGTCAGATAAGTCTTTAAACTGAATCATGGACCTTTTCTAAGGACATGCTTTATCTCAATCTGTTATCAAAGCCTGCATGATTTTCGTGGAATCCACTGTGGATTTGTGTGCAGTTTATACGTGTAACTTATTTTAAAAGTACCTTATGCCCTCAGGACTTTTAATAAACTATCCCCCACCAGAGATAGAGCCATAAGAACCCCTCAACCACCTACCTCCCCCACCAAAAAAAAAAACCCACAATAAAAAAAAAAACCATTGGTTGAAGCCCTATTTAGGAAATTCACATTTGAAACTGCAACTACTGGCACTGTGTACTTCTGATATTATCTGATGACAATTTATCATTGTCAGTGAGATACAGAGCTGTGTACTTTTTTTTTTAATTCTGCTGTGATATGGAAACAATTATCTTGTCAAGGCCAGAAAAACATTAGTTCTGTCAAACAATATAAGAAAACTCACAATGAAAAGTTTGGAAAGTGACGTGAAAGAGTGTGACTAACCTCAAGGCTTGGATGACTTCATGGATTTGGTTACCTGTGAGCCCACGTCAACCAGGCTGGCGGTTCCCCTCCCCTCCCCTTCCAGATGTGCTCTGTGGAAAACCAGGGCAGGGGCGGGTGCTCAGGTCTGGGCCATTCCTCCTGGATCCTGCTGGTGGGTTTCTGCTAATTACACAAATCAGTAACAGATGTGCTGAGGCTAAGCACCTTATATTTATTCCACAATGTGTTTTCTTTAAATGACAAATTTTTTAAGGCCAAAAAGAAAAATATCATTATATAGTTTTCCTCTGCAACACAGAGCAAAAGGGGGGAATACATGTCTCCAGAAAGGTAGTTCATCCTGTCATTTGAACAAGGAGCTAAGCCAATGGTCTCAGAAGAGAAAGCCCTTTGTAACTGTTTAAGATCCTTATTAAGGTTTATTTAAATGTGGTATTCTATAAATCATAGGTTTTGTGTTCCCCAAGCTGTTAGATTATAATTTATAGCTGGAGTATTTTTACTCTATATATAAAATGGTTGATAAGGTTGATAAATTGCTCCCACAGAGAAGGGAGCCAGGAGGAGCTTTCCTTAAATAGGAAAACAGTGAAGTTGGAAAAATGAACATTCCACTGGCTTTTTTCTGATCTGGGAAGAGACACTTTTAGGCTTCCAAACATACTAGTGGCATGGCACAGGAGCACGGCTTTTCCCTCTTATTAAGAATATTGGAAATGGGTAACAGAAAATTTGGAAGTAGAGGTGGTATGGCTGCCCCTAGGAGGACGGGGGCCTCAGGACAAATATTTTTGTTCAGGACTCCTGTTTATATAAACAATTTGAGTCACCCGAAATCAGAATGTCAGCACTCGTCTGGTTTAGCCTCCGGCCAGAATGCTTCCCACGGGAGAGGCTACAGAGGAATCATTCCCCCTCCTTCCTTCACCCTGCCCATATCTTTGGGGCATCTGATGAACCCACATGTGAGGGGAGGGGAGGGAGGGAGAGAGTGTTTGTGGGGGGGTTGTGGAAATAGTAGAGGGCTTGAGCATGCGTGGAAGGGGAGAAACAGGGATGGGGTCCATGTGAGTCATGATGTGGCTAGTATGCCCCTCTCTTTTGGTCTTAGTCACCAGAGGGTGTCTGTGAACTTTTCTGAGTGTAGCTAAGGACTTAAAGGAGAAGTGGAGCATTTACTAGGATAACTATTTGAGTAGTTGGAGATCTCTTGCAAGGAGAGGAAGAAGCCTGTTGTAGAAGAAATACTGCTTGTGATTTGATTTTTTATGGAAGACCCTAAAGCCTAAGCTGTGCTAAATTAATACACATAACTGGGAAAGGTGTCTTTTAAAAGTGAATGACTCAGGGTGGAGGGGCAATATAGGGGTAGGCAATTAGGAGGTACAAACCATTATGTATAAAATAAGCTACAGGGATATAATGTACAACCCAGGGAATATAGAAAATATTTTATAATAACTATAAAAGGGAGTATAACCTTTAAAAATTGTGACTCACTATATTGTATGCCTGTAACATATAATACTGTACATCAACTATACTTCAATAAAAAAAGGAAAAAAAGAAAAAAAAAAGTGAATGACTCAGTTTAACACATTTGAGGCCAAACTAGAGTAAGAGTGAACAGTGATTGATATAATTAAGTATTCACGAGGAAAATGATAATTATATCAGGGTATTTGGTTTTCTTTAAGTCGTGCTCTAATTTTCTGTTGATTTCATTAATATAGTAGTTTATTATGGATAGAAATATCTATGGTTAGTTGTAGCAATAAAGAATTGTATTTTCATAGAAAAGTATAATTTGTAGGAAAATATACCTTTTTATTTACCGTTAAACATATCGCTTGAAGCTTGAATCCCTGCAGGCGCCTCCCTCCCTCCCTTCCTTGCATAATAAATGTATTCACTATCTGTTTGTCAGGTGCTGCTGTACTGGCATCTGCGCATTTCACTGAATACTCACAGCCCCCCTCAAATCCCCATTTTATAGCCAAGGAACCTAAGACTGAGAGAGATTGAGTATTTTGCTCAGGGACATGCAGTTCTATCAGAATTCTGACTCCAGTACCTTTACCCTTAAGATACCAGCTTCCTTCTGTTGAATACTTAACCATCTGCCGGGCATTGAGTCAGGTTCCTGAGCTCCCACAGATGAATAAATTGTATGACCTGCTCTCAGTGATGCCAAAAACTTGGCCTCTGTGTACCAGTGCTGAATTGAATCTTGGAGACAGTTTTGGGTGAAGTGGAAAAGAAGAGCTTTATTGCTTTGCCAGGCAAAGGGGGACACAGCAGGCTCCTGCCCTCAAAAACTGTGTGTCCCAACCCAGGAGGATTTGGTGAGGAGTTTTATAGCAATGGTTCAAGGGTAGGGTTGCTGATAAGATTAGGGTGTGTTCAGGGCCTGCACTCCTGTAATCTGGTCTCAGGTGGTCTGATGAGCTTCTCAAGGTTATCAAACTGTCATCCTCTCTGGAATGAAGAATGCTGACATCTTCCATTTGTTGGGGGTTTTAGTTCTGTAAAGAGCTCAAAGAGATTGTTACGTGTATCCCTGGAGGTGGAACCAGGACCCTGCCCCAAGGCTGCACTATTGTTTCTTCGCTGCTCCTGCCTTTTCTCAGCATCCCCTCCCTTCCCTGATTAGCAACTCTTCGAATCTTCCCTTTGGAACTCAGGGAAGGTCATGGAGGCTGGAGTCTGTTTCCTACAAACAAGAAATGGGGGACAAGGAAAGGCTTCCATGCCCAGGAGCCCCACAGGGTCCTGCTTGGTTTCACCAAGAAGCTTTAAGTCTAGTGGGGAGGGCCTGGGAACCAGCATATAAATAATTGTAAGTCGACAGCTATGAAGCGGTGAGGTGTGGAGTGTCACGGGACTACAAAGGAGTGGCCTGGAACCCAGCCCTGGAGGATGGAAGTGGGCAGGGCTCAGAAAGTCTTCCTAGAAGATCTGTCTCTGGGCTGACCCTTCAAGGATCAATCAGAGCGAAGCAGGTGAGGAGGGAAAGGATGGCCATGGGGCGGGGGGCAATAGGAGGAAAGTCACAGAAGTGAAGGGTTTGGGTTGCAGCACGAGTGATCTGGCATGGTTAAATCAGTGGGATCTGGGATTAATTTGATGTCGGGTGTTGGAGAGAGGGAGAGAGATCATATTTCTGACTTGGGCCCTGGGATGGAGGTGGTGGTGTCAGAAACTGATATAGGGAACACAAGAAGGGAGCCTAGTTAAGGAACCGTGAGAATGAGTCCAGGCCTGGGCAAACTGAGTTTGAGAAGCCTGTGTCACATCCTCAGCGGAGGGTCTAGTAGCAAGTTGAATGTCTAACATTTATAAAAAGTTGTAAAATAATTAATTCATCAAATATTTATAGAGCACCTACCATTGGCTAGATGATGCTCTAGACACAGGAGTTAGTGTTGTACGTAAGTCTCTGTCTCATGGAGATTATATTCTAGTGGGATGAAGACAGATAATAAAGAAGTAAATTAGTGAGCTGATTTCAGAATTGTTATTAAGAAAGAACTGGGTAATGTAGAAGTTCTCATTGAGAAGGTAACACTGGAACTGTGACCTGAGTGTTTAGAAGGAAACTTTCATTTGAATACCCCGGGGTTAAAGTATTCCAGACAGAGGGCATGGCAAGTGCAGTTGTCCCTTGATGTAGGAATGAGCCTGGTAAGTTAGAGAAAGACAATCAGTGAAGCTGAAGCTCCGTGAGTGAGGGCGAGAGTACAGTGAAGCAAAGTTGAAGAGGCAGACAAGCATAGCTCAGGAAGAGCTTTACGTCATGGCGCAGAGCCCGGATTTCATTCCAAGTAAAATGGAAGCCATTGGAAGGTTTTTAACTTGGGTAAATGCTAATGTTACCATTTCAAATGACAAAAAAACAGCATACAAAACTGTATTTATTGCACACTCTCAACTGTATAAAATGATGTGAGCAAAGAAGCTTTTAAAGAAACTTGCCAAATGATACCACTGATTGAGAGGTGGTTTCATGCCATAGTCAGTGCTGTGAATGCTGAGTACCAGGGCTGGAACTTGGTCCTGACACTTGCTAGGCCAGCAGTTCTCAAACTCTGTGATCTCAGGACTCTATCTATCAATATTTATCATATCAGAAATTAAAATGGAGAAAAAATTTAAACTTTTATTAATTTATTAAAAAATAATGAACCCATGATATGTTTACCTAAATGACATATTTTAATGAAAAAAATTACTGTACTCTCCAAAAAATAAGCTGTGAGAAGAGAGTCCATTTTTATACTTAAGTTCTTATTATTTAGCACAACAGGAAGCAGCTGGGTTCTCATATCTGCTTCTGCATTCAGTTGGTTGTGATATCACAAGTCATATATACTTATGCAAGAATGAGAGTGAAAAGGGCAAATAATCGACTTCTTAGCATCATTCTGAAAATAGTTTTGCCATTGTGGACCCCTTAAAAGTTCCATACCCCACCTTAAAAATCTTCGTGCTCAGTGTGACGTTGGGCAGTCTCCTAACATAATGGGTCTCAAACTAGTTTCTCCATCTGTAAACTGGAGGCTGTTGATAGCACCAACCTCACAGGATTGTTGTGACTACTTAATGAGTCAGTATATGTATTTAATGAGTCAATCTATGTTAAAATAGTGCCTGGTGCATATGGTGTTCAGTACATATCAGCTAGTTTTCTTTTTGTTGTTGTGATTCTGTGTGGCAGCAACAACTCTCGCAAGAAGTTGCAAAAACTCATTTAAACTTTATTCTCACTGATTTTCCTTCCTGTCCTCTCTTGCTCCAGTTGTGAAATGAGGCTTCAAATCTGAATGCCAGCTTACAAATGCTACTGTCAAATAATTGCAGGTTTAATCAGTTACTCATAGTTTAGCTTGTAGTAATTTTCCAGATTCTTTCTTTCTTCCTTGTACCTAAAATCATCTCTTCTCAGTGAGTAGAAGTTTGATGGTAGATGAGGTGGAGGAAGAAGAAGAGATCTGACAGTACCAGGTTCTGCCTGATGCTATAAGACTTCAATTTAATTGCTTTCCCCCTCTTATATTTTCCATACTGCAATCAGAAAATGAATTGAAATGAAAGTCAGAAGACGCCATCAGCTACTGCTTGAGGATTTGTGTCAGCTAGTGCTTTTTTTTTTTTTTTTGGGATGGCGGTAAGTGAAATTCTCAATCTTGGCTTCACAGTGGAATCACCTGGGAAATTTTTTCAATTACCGATGCTTGGATCATCCCACCTCCAAAGATACTGATTTAATTGGCCTGGATGTGGCATGGTCATCAGGATTTTAAAAATCCTCCCAGTGCCCAAAGTCTCACCAGGCTATGACTAAAAAATAAGGTCATGTGTTTCCTTTTTTACTGTAAAATATAACAAATCTACCAAAAAAGTACGTAATACATAAATGTCAGCTTAACAAATTGTAAAATGAACACTCACGTCACCACGATCCAGGGCAAGAACCAGAACGTTGCCAAACCACAGAAGCTCCCTTGCCTATTCTCAGTCACACCTCATTTTCCAACTCTCTGGAGTTAATCATTGCCCTGATATTTTATAATCACTTTGTTTTATAATTTTATCCTATAAGTATAAATCTCTAAACAACATAGAATAGATTGGCACATTTTTAAACTTTATTGAAATGGAATCATACGTTTTTGTCTGGCTTCTTTTGCTCAACATTGTATATATTTTTTGATTCATTTGTGGTTTTGGATATAGCTGTAGTTCCTTGCTTTTCATTATTCTGTAGAATTCTATGATATCAATATACTACAGTGTCTTTCTACATTCCACTCCTGATGGATGTTTCTGGTTTGGGACTGTTATAACCATTTCTGGTATGAGCATTTTCATATGTCTCCTCGTACACGAAGGCAGACATTCTGAACATATATCTCTAGGAATAGATTTGTTGGACACCTTTGCTCATCCGAAGGAAGAGAGAGAGGCTGAGCAAACCGGAGTCCAGAAGATAGGAGTTGGTGTCTGGGACTCTGTTAACACTCTGCTCTGGGCTGGGACCCTGGAGGTTTGCACTGCTCTGAGCCATGTGCCTTGAGGATGTTGATGATCTACAGGAGGCAACTGTGAAGTTCAGGATCCTCTCTTTTAATCGTTTCCTGAGACTAGAGGGATAAGGTTTGATGCCTGTCAAGGGTAGAGATCCTGTTGAAATACTTCCCTCTCTGGACTGGGACCCAAGGGCAGCCTCCTGGCAATGAGGTCACAGGCAGGACAGCTGGGTGGTGCAGAAAACATCAGGCCTTCATCCCAACCTCAGCAGCTGATAGAAGGAGATAAACACACTCTCTGGAGAAAGAAGACATCATCCTGCGCCTTGAAGTGGTTCTTAAATTCTTATCCTCTCCTTTATCTTGACAGGTATTCCCCACTAGTTAGTTCATTGAAGCTTTGATGAAGATACTTCTTTTCCTTAGCTTTTTTTGTTATCTTCAGTGGGGAGTTTGGTATGAATCAGTTGTTACTGATGGCACATGCCCCTATCTTATATGCATACCATAAACCCAGGCTTGTTTCAGATACCTCTGCTAAAATATCCTGGGGTTTCCAGGGAGTGCTGACAAACTTTTCTGGTCTATTCTCATGGTTGCCTGATACTCCAGGCTATTGACCTGCCCTTCTGTAGGTTCTCTCTTGCCACATTGAGTCTAAGATCCTCTGGGTCACTGCTGCTGTCTGTACTACTTTGCTCCAAGCGTAAACATAGGCTGTGGTATGCTAGAGCTGGCCCATGTTGGTTCCTAGGAACTGATTGTTAAATTCTTAGGATTTATGTGAGCCAGTGGTTAAACACAGCTGTTATTAAAAATTAAATTATATAAACTTACGAGTTAAATAAATTATATGAAACACAAAGTTCATGAATACTCAAAACTCATCCCTTTTAAGTTAGCTTTTACCATATTTTGCTGATGGTGCTCTTGAGGTTATTTCTATCTGTTGGATCTGTGTGGTGGAAATACTATATACAATGGCGTGCTATGGCACCTCGCTTCTCAACTCAGTGATATGACTGCTTGAACAGTCATGGGAAGATATTTACACCATGGAAATTGGTCAAGGCTACAAATCAGGGCTTTTTCTTTCTTTTGAAGAGCTAGTTGTTAAACACTTAGCACGTCTCTGGACATAGGCCCCCCTTTCAAATCCTCACAGCAGAGTCAGAGTCAAAGAACAGAGTTTAGCAGGCCTCAGAGAATAACAACAGGGAATTACCGTTCAGAGAACTTAAAACCTGGTTACTAGAATGGTTATTCTGAGTCACAGGCATAGGCCTCTTGATGGTAGTTACTAATGTTGCCGCTTTGCCTAAATCCTGTCTCAGCTGTTTATTGGTGGTTGAATTCAACTTTCCTGCCTTGTCGTTCAGCCTACCCTCAAAGAGAATGACATTGAGCAGGTCTTTCCTATGTCGATTCCAGGCCTCAACTCTCTGAGATACACAGAGAGTAAAATAATTTCCTTCCTTCCCTCATCTACCCCACTCCTCTTTTCTGTTCTCTTTTTTTTTTTTTTTTGCCCTAAGAATAAACTCTCCTTGAGATGACTGACAGTGGGAATGTCCATGCTCTTTACTTCTTACCATGGGGCTAACCTTGCTCAGAATACAATAATCACCATTTTTTCATAGTGTCTGGTTTATTCAGTATTGAATAAAACCACCTGTGGAGCTTCAACAGAACAGTCCAGATTGAGATTTGGCCTTTGAACACTGGCCTCCACTTCCCCTTTCCTTGAACAAATATACACCCATCTCAAGAATAAACAATAGTGCTAAGACATAGAGTAGTCCAAATCCAGATTTAGCAATAAAGACACCAAAATATTTTGTCTTCAACATAATGTACATGTACAGGACATGATTTAAAGGATCGCCTTACCTGTATAACTATGTAGAACCTACCTTTAGTTTCTCTGTCTGGAACATTTGCATTTAAGATTCCTCATTGCTTTCAGAATTGCCCTAAGAAGAAAATGTGCTTCAGAATATATTCAAAATCTAGCACTTCTCCCTGCTGATCACCTGATCCAGCCCCCTTCGTCTTTCATCTGGACCACTGCAGTATCCTCCTAATTGGTTTCCCAACTTCCACAATTGCCCCTCTTCAGTCCATTCTCAGCACAGCATCCAGAGTGCTCAGGTTAAAATACAAATCGGATCAGGATGTTTCTTTGCTCAAAATCCTCTAATGTCTTCTCATTTTACTTAGGGAATAAGCCATGGTTACCTCCATAGGATCCTCTTTATTTCTTTGACATCATTATACTCCCTGTAGGTCACTCTGCTCCAGCCAGATGGACTGTCGTGCTGTCCTCTGAACATACCAGATGCTTTCTTGCCTCAGGGATTTTTCATGCACTCTACTTGCAGTTTGAAATTGTCCTGTCCCAGAAAGCTGCAAATTTCGATTCTTTATTTCCTTCAGATTTTTTCTCAAATATTACTTCTTAGTGAGACCTTCTCCAATCACCTTATCAAAATTACAGCCCTCCTATATTTCCTATCCCCTTTTCCACCCTAGTACTGATTACCATCTCACTCATTCACTCACCAACCATATATATATATATATATATACATCTTCGTTATTGTATAAATTGTTTGTCTGTTTCCTGACACCATTACAAGGCATATTTCATATGGAATTTTTATCTGATTGTATCATGTTCAAATACCATTGCCTAGAACCTGGTACCTGGCACATAGTGGTTTCTTAATAAATATTGAATGAATGAATGAATGTATGACAGAGTGGTAGAACAGACATTGGTTAGGATCTGGAGACCTAGGTTTTAATTTTTGCCTTTGCCTGTGATAAGCTCTGTAACACTTATTACATTCTGTTTCTATATCTCTAGGTACTTATTAATACAATGGGGATATGATGACTGTTTCACATGCCTCATTGACTTTTAGTGAGGCTCATGCAGGGAAGTGTTCTCTATAGGTGTGAGGGGATATTTTTATTGTCTTGCTTATTTATACCCACTGTAGTGAGCAGCTAGTTCCAGGCCCACCTTGCTTTAAACCACTCCCAAGAAAAAGCTCTCCATTTGAACAGAGCGTGGGGCTGACAGGTTCATTTCCGTATCTCCCTCTGAAGATGTTAGCGGATCCTTGCTTATTGCTTAGATCAGGTAATTGGACTTATTATAAGCCATTAAAAACCTAAAGAATGAAATAAGCCACCACAGGGGCCAGGGCCTTGTGTGTGTCCAGCATTGTTTTATGTGTTCTGCATGTATGATACCCTTTCATCCACCTCCACTGCAACTCGGCAAGTGAGAGTATGGCTTCATTTTAGAGATGAAGAAATTGAAGTTTAGAAAGATCTAGTACCCCACTAAAGCAGTGGAGCTGATAAGAGACAGAGCCTGGGGAGAACTCATGTCTGTCTGACTCTAACACCAAACTCCCGTCCAACTCAGGAAATTGAGATGGTCAGTCCAAGAGCCTAAAAGTGAATATTCTCACACCTGTGGAAGATGTTTCTCACTGATGTGTTCATTTCTTTTCAGACTGTCTATGACCAGTGGTTCATTACCCTTTTTAACATTGTCTACACATCACTGCCTGTTTTAGCCATGGGGATTTTTGACCAGGTATGTGTTTTTCTCTGCCTTTATAACGTATTTTGCTCTGTGGATGCCTTTTAGTTGCTTTTAGCTTCTAAGTAGAAGACATGAATCATAGAAAGGGTCCTAGGAATGCAGTTGTTTTAATACGTATTGCATGGCTCAAAAACCCTTCCAGATCTCCCACCTCCACCAAAAGATCCTCTGATCAGAGCTTGATTACTATCCTCTTAAAGATTCACACCCTACATTATTTCTCTAAAGGCTCTGAGACATCCTGCAAGAAACAGTCTCTTTAATTTCATCGTAGCCCAGCATTTCCCACACTCATAGAGCTGCACGTTTACCTATTTATTTTTCATGTAGAACTGATCAATATGCCTCAGAACTAGTACCTGTGGTTCACACACCAGGGAATACTGTATTAGCCTCTGAAAGTGCAGAGAGCCGTGCAGTGATACATAGAAAATCATGGAGCTGGGTTGGAGTGCAGAGAGCTAGCATCTGTGGTGACACTGTCCAGCACAGCCCAGAACAGGAACTCCAGGCCAGAGGAACACCCTGCCAATGGGAGAGGAAGACACGGCGCCCCACAGCCATGGAGAGAGAAAGTGAGCAGTTTTCTTTGGTTTAGCTCCACGTGCTTGAGGGGAGAGAAGGGAGGGAATCATTTATAAAATGGTAGATCCTTGGCACACTCAGACCCTTGGAGGGTACTTCCTGGATAGGGACAAAGTCTGGCTGCCTATGGGGAAGTGAAAGGCTAGCCAGAGGAGCTTTCATGGCACAGAGTGTATTGTTTAAAAAAATTTTTTGAGGTATTTTTAAAGAGACCAGATTTTCTCCAGGCTGTTGTTAGATCCATTTGCTAGGCCTCATTTTCTGGCCCAGAGCCATCTATTGCAAAATATAAATCTTCGCATTATGAGCTCACTCTACTCTCCCATTCTGAGGCTCTGTAGTCAGTTGTAAGCCTCACTTCTTGTATGTAAAAAGGGCAGTTTGTGAACAACATATCTGTGAAATTCTACAAAAAGTAATGAACTCTTGAAGACCTTAGATGTAAGGGATTAAGCTCATTCATTTCCAGGTGCCCATGTTTGCAAGTGTTCCTTTCCTTGGTACTTTGTAGCTGCCCAGAATGTGGAGTAAAATATTAAATACAAAGCAATTTCTGGGAAAAGATGGTTATTGTGCAATTTGAAAAAATATAAGGGGAGAATTCAAGATGTTGTTATAGGAAGATCCCGAACTCACCTCTTCCTATGGGCACAGTGGGTCTACAGCTACAGGAGGAAATATTTTCTCTTAAAAAACCCTAAAGGCTGGCTGAAGAAAACCACATGGAAGCCAGTTGGAGAGGCTGGCACACAATGTCACCATAAACCCCACCCCCGCCCTCAGCATGACAGTCCTCAACAGGGAGAAAACTCAAAACCTGAAGCTTCTGCCTTAGGAGTGAAGGGTGTGCACCCCACATTGGGCACCTTAACATTTCAGACCTGCACCTGCACCTGAGAGATGAACCTCCTAAAACCAATGAGGCTCATGTCCCAAGACCCACAAGACTGAAGCGATCTAAGAAATGGCTCTGAATGGGCCCGTGTGCTCAGACCCACTTGCTCCTTGGGCCCAGCTCAGAGGCAGCAGATCATGCCCAGTGATGGAGGCTCACCAGCTTATATTAAATCATCAGCCTGGGGGAAGGCATCTTATTTAACACACACATCTAGGAGCCCGCTGGAACACACTCCAGGGACAGAGACTGGTGGGTGCCATCCTTGTACTGTCCCTTTGCCATACTCCAGAGCACCAGTACCTCCTGAAAGGGAGCTGTTACATGTGTCTGGTGCCCCTATTTTTGTGGCTGCTGTCCAGGGGACACCTCTTGACTGCCTGGCTCTGGAGGCCAGGGGAACTTGCATTCCTGGTCCCATGGGACTATAGTAATGGGTGTTACCCAGAAAGGAGCTCATATTCCTATCTGGTGTCCTGATTTTTACGGCTGCTGCCAGGGAACACTTCTACATCATCTGGCTCTGGTGGCCAGTGGGGCTTACACTCGTGGGTCTCACAGGATTGTAACCAGAGGAGAGAGAGTTCTTAAATATCTACCACCCCTCCCAGGGCAGAGCAAGAGGCAACAGACTCAGGAGCTCAGTCTTTCTGTGAAGGAGGCCTATTAGCTAATCATTATAGCTGAGGCCTGAGGGGTAACCGTCTAATTAAACGTGCATCTAGGGGCTGACTGTCATCGTTTCCAGAGACCTCAGAGGGCAGGCAGTACCTTCATGCTCTCCCTATGCCACCTTCTAGAGCTCCAGGGTCTCCTGGAGAGGAGCTTCACATGTGGCTGGTGCCCTGGTTCTTGTAGCTGCTGCCCAGGGGACACCACTTGATCACCTGGCTCTTGTGGCTGGGGGCTTGCGTTCCTGGGTCCCATGAAACAGTAGCAAATGAAGAGTTGGTTCTTGGCAGGCTACCCCCAGGGCACTGCACAGACAGCAGACTGAAACCCACTCCCAGTCTTTCTGGAAAAAGGAACTCTTTGTCCTGGAGCTTCAGCCTGAGGGGCAGGCTTCAGGTTTGGCACACTTCTGGGGGCTGAGGAAGCTGCTCTCAAGGAATGTAAGCTGTGGATGCCATCTTGGTCTGCTCCCTCTGCCTTGCTCCAGCTTTCTGCCATCTCCCAGAAAAGAGCTTATTCATTAATATGGAGCCCTGGCTTTTGTGACTGCGGCATAGGGAACCTCCTAGATTGCCTGGTTCTCGTGGCCAGCGAGGCTCATTCTTGCAGTCCCACAGGTATATATTTGCATGGTTTTAAAAACTGCTGCTTGAGGGCCTAGATTCCCATCAGCCTGAATCTAGGTGCTATAATCTGACCCTGACACTGACATGTCTTGGCACATTCTCAACTACTGAGAGCTGTTAAAGATATAATAGGCTCTTTGAACAAGCATGAAGGTTTGAGAGACAACAAAGAGCTGGGGCGGGGTTGAACAATAAGGTTTATCTCCTACATGAGGCCACTCTTGGAGACAGGGAGAAGTGTTTGTTTTGTCAGCTGTATGAAAACAAACACAAGAGAGTCAAACAAAATGAAGAAACAGAGAAAAGCAATGATCTTAGAGAGAAGATCTTAGAGAGAAGAATGCATGAACACAATAACTTCCACAAAAAGATGAAAAATATAAGAAAATACCAAGTAGAAGTCATAGAGCTGAAGAATACCAGAGCTGAAGTGATTAATACACTACAGGGATTCAATAACAGACTAGATGAAACATTAGGAAGGATCAGTCAACTTGAAGACAGGAACTCACCCAGTCAGAGCAGCAAAAAGAAAAAAGGATGAAAATAAGTGAAGATAGCTTAAGGAACTTACAGGACAACATCAAGCAGACCAACATTCACATTATGTGGGTCTCAGAAGGGGAAGAGAGAGAGAAAGGAGCAGAAACTGTATTTGTAGAAATAATGACTGAAAACTTCCCCAACCTGGGAAGGAAACAGACATCCAGACCCAAGAAGCTCAGAGAGTTCCAAATAAGATGAACCCAAAGAGACCCACAGAAAAACACTTTGTAATCAAACCATCAAAAGTTAAAAGACAAAGAAATAATATTAAAAGCAGCAAAAGAAAAACAACTTATTATATACAAGGCAACCCCCATGAGACTATCAGCAGATTTTTTTCAGCAGAAACTTTGCAGGCCAGAAGGGAGTGGCATGATATATTCAAAGTTGAAAGGTAGAACTTTCACCAAGAATATTCTGCCTAGCAAGATTATCATTCAGAATTGAAGGAGAGAGAAAGAGTTTTTCAGACAAGCACAAGATAGAGGAATTCATCACTACTAAGCCAGCTTTATGAGAAATGTTAAAGGGGCTTCTTTAATCTGAAAAGAAAGGTGCTAATCAGTAACAAGAAAACATGTGAAGGAATAAATCTCAGTCAAAAGGTTTGAACAACACAGTTTTGAACTGTGTGGGTACACAATCCACAGTTGGGTGAATCCACGGATGTGAAACCATGAATATGGAGGGCTGACCATAAAGTTATATTCAGATTTTTGACTGTGTGAGCATTGTTGCCCTTAACCCTGTGTTGTTCAAGGGTCAACTGTATATAGTAAAGGTAGTGGTTTAATCACTTATAAAGCTAGTATGAATATTAAAAGACAAAAGTAGTAAAGATAACTATGATTACAATAGTTAAGTAATAGATAAAAAGATGTAAAATGTGATATCAAAAACATAAATGTGGAGGGAGAGTAAGAATGTTGAGCTTTAGAATGGAATCAAACTTAAGCAGTTATCAACTTAAATAGACTATTATAGATATGGTATTATTTATAAGCCTTGTATCACCACAAAGCAAAAACCTATAGTAAATACACAAAATATAAAGAAATATAAGCATATCACTAAAGAAAGTCATCAAACCACAAAGGAAGAGAGCAAGAGAAGAAGAAAGGAACAGAAAGGAATTACAAAAATAGCCAGAAAACAATGAACAAAATGGCAATAAGTACCTACCTATCAATAATTACTTTAAATGTAAATGAACTAAATTCTTTAATCAAAACAAATAGAGTGGTTGAATGGATTAAAATAAAACAAAACAAAACCCAAGACCCATCTATATGCAGCCTCCAAGAGACTCACTTTAGATGCAGACACACAGAAACTGAAAGTGAGAGGCTGGAAAAAGATATCCCATGCAAATGGAAACCAAAAGAAAGCTGGAGTGGCTATACTTATATAAGACTAAATAGACTTTAAAACAAAGGCTAAAAAGAGACAAAGATGGGCATTATATAATGATAAAGGAATCAATCCAATAATAGAATATAACATTTGTAAATATTTACACACTCAACATAGGAGCACCTAAATATATAAAATAAATGTTAACAGACATAAAGTGAGAAATAGACAGCGGTACAATAATAGAAGGGACTTTAATACCTCACTTAGATCAATGGATAGATCATTCAGGCAGAAAATCAATATAGAAACTTTGGCCTTAAATGACATGTTATACCAGATACACCCAATGTATATATATAGAATATTCCCTCCAAAAGCAACAAAATGCAAATTCTTCTCAAGTGCACATGGAACATTTATTTTAAAGGACAGATCATATGTTAAGCCACAAAAAAGTTTTAATAAATTTAAGAGATTGAAATCATATCAAGCATCTTTCTAACCACAGTGGTATAAAACTAGAAATTAATTACATGAAGAAAACTGGAAAATTCACATATATGTAGGGATTAAGTGACATGCTACTGAACACCAATGGGTCAAAGAAGAAATCAAAAAGGAAATTTAAAAAAACCTTGAGACAAATTAAAATGGAAATATAACATACCAAAATTTGTGGGATACAGTAAAAGCAGTTTTAAGAGGGAAGTTCATAGTAATAAATGCCTACCTCAAGAAACAAGAAACATCTCAGATAAACAACCTACCTTTATACCTCAAGGAACTAGAAAAAGAAGAACAAACAAAGCCCAAAGTTAGTAGAAGGAAGGAAATAACAAAGATTAGAGCAGAAATAAATAGAGACTAAGAAAACAATAGAGAAGATCACTGAAACTAAGAGCTGGTTCCTTGAAAAGATAAACAAAATTGACAAACCTCTAAGTAGACTCACCAAGAAAAGAAGAGAGAGGACTCAAATAAATAAAATCAGAAATAAAAGAGGAGATATTACAACTGACCACAGAAATACAAGGATCATAAGAGACTAATATGAACAGTTATACACCAACAAATTGGACAACTTAAAGAAATGGATAAATTCCTAGAAACATACATCCTACCAAGACTGAACTATGATTAAGTATAAAATCTGAACAGAATGGAAAACAGTATGGAGGTTCCTCAAAAAATTAAAAATAAAACTACCAAGTGATCCAGGAATTCCACTTCTGGGTACTTATCCGAAGAAAGTGAAAACACTAATTTGAAAAGATATATGCTCTCCTATGTTCATTGCAGCATTATTTATAATAAATAAGATATGGAAACAACCTAAGGGCTAAGAGATATAGAGAAAAAATATACAGTTGATCCTTGAAACAAGAGAAGGGTTAGGGGTCCCCCTCACCTTGGCCCCCCTCCCCATGCAGTCAAAAATCCTCCTGTAGTTATACAGTTGGCCCTCCACATCCATGGTTCTGCATCTGCAGTTTCAACCAACAGTGGATCACGTAGTACATATTTATTGAAAAATTCTGTGTGGAAGTGAACCTGCTCACTTCAAACCCATGTTGTTCAAGGGTCAACTGTGTGTATAATAAGGCCCCTTATTGCCATCAAGTTGAGTGTATACCCCTATCCTGTCCTGCTTTGTCAACTCTGGCGCTTAAACTGATCTCCAGATCATGGGATGCTATGCTGGAAGGCCTCAGTGACCGTCTGTGGGTCTGCTCATTTTATAAGGAGGAAACCAAAACTCAGAAGTTCAGGTTACTTTCCTAAAGTCACATGGCCAATATGTGACAGAACTCAACCTAGCAATAGGCCACTTGACTCTAAGATTGCAACACTATTACTGTTGTTACTATTACTATCATCATTCTTTTGTTATTATTTATAGAAGCATCTGTTTTTTAATTACAAGGACTGTGGTAAGAGCTCTGCTGAATACGTGCCCATTTCATCATGACAGTGATCCTGTGAGGGAGATGCTGTCGTTTATACTCCTGGAGATGAGGAAACTGAGGCTCACACAGCTTAAGTGACAGGTCCAAGACTACACCCCTGCTAAGCAGCAGAGCTGGGGTTTGAATCAGGATTGTCTGGCTTCAAAGCCTGTGTATATAACCTTATCAGTCACTGGACTGGGGAAAGAAGCACCCACTAGCATCTCAAAACTGGACTTCTCAAAGAGACTACATCAATGTTCTTCATGGGATCCATTTGGCAAGGCCTTGGGTCATCCCACAAGCAGGAAGGGGAACTTGGTCTGCTCCCAGAGTTCATGCCTATGTTGCTCCCTCTTTGCCTGCTTCACCTTACCCATGACCCTGTGATGTTGCCAGTGGTCAGTCCTTGCCATACTTTTTGGCTGGGGTGTTCGGCTGGGGTGCTCACAGTGTGGTCATCAGCATTGCTTTGGAGCTTGTTGGAAATGCAGTCTCAGGCCCCACCCCAAACCTACTGAATTATAATCTGTACCCCAGGTTATTAGTGTGTACATGAAGTTTGAGAAGCACAGCTTTAGTTTCTCCCAGGACTCTGTTGGGCCCAGACATGACGCCTTCTCATTCCATCTAAATTCTTTGTCCTGAACACCTGGTAACTGCCCGTGGAATCCTCCCTGGGTAGAACACTCACCTCTTCAGGCTCAGCTCCCTTCCACCTGGAGTCCCACATTCAGTTGCCCCTTTCCCAGTTCCCTTTCTCCTGCTCACGCTTCCCCCAAAGTTGGGAACTCTGGTTGGCCAATTCTGACTCTGCAGCTCTCTGCTGACATCCCCTGGTCACTACCACTCACTGCGTTGGCAATTAACCCCTGGGGCCCACTGGCTGCACGGGATGTACTAGAATTCTGGGAGCATGAATGCAGCTGCAGGAGAGTACAGGAAAGAAACTTCAATTTGAAGCCAAATATCTGCGTGCAATCAAGTTCTGGTTCTGCCATAAGAGCTGTGTGGCCTCTCGTGAATCTCTCTTGGAGACTCAATTTCCCTATATAAAATGGGGATCATTTTATTATCCTTGGGGTTACTGTGGGAATGAAAACAAAATAATGAGTAGTGTGTATTAGGGCATGCTTAGATATGCATGTGCTATTTCTGGAGATAGGAAATTCAGGGTATCTCTAAATTCTCAAACCTCTTCCACTGAAGTAACTCTCTGTTGACAGGATGTTAATGACCAGAATAGCATGGATTGTCCCCAGCTCTACAAGCCTGGACAGCTGAATCTACTTTTTAACAAGCATAAATTTTTCATCTGCGTGGCACATGGAATCTACACCTCATTAGCCCTTTTCTTCATCCCATATGGGGCCTTTTACAACGTGGCTGGAGAAGATGGACAGCACATTGCAGACTACCAGTCTTTTGCAGTGACCATGGCCACGTCTTTGGTCATTGTGGTCAGTGTGCAGGTAACCTACTGGTGAAAATATCTTAACTCGATGTCTTTACACCTTTTAAAATTCTGTTTCATTTGTTGACAGTAATTTTAAAGGAATACTGGGGTTTTCTTTTGAGATTAAAACAGGAAGCTTTAACATAAATTTCCAGATGTAGGAGATTAGCATTGGATGTCTATAACCTCCATGTTAGTGGAAACCTCACAGTGAATCAATCACTTCTTGGGACTGCGTGTTGTATGTGAAGAGAAATGATTATACTACTACTTCCTCCTTGTGCTGTCTTCTTGGAAGAAAATTTTTCCAATGATAACAGAAACTTTCCCATGACTTCTATAAGACTTAGTAACTTCCAGGTTTCAAAGTGAGATATAACGTTTACTTGGCAGTACATTTCTGTGGAATTATCAAGAAGTTCAATGCTATGTATATGGCACATCTGAATCTCAAATTCATAGAAGTTTTCCTGGTAGGAATGATTTTTTAAAAATTCATTTTATTGGAGCATAGTTGATTTACAATGTTGTGTTTCTGGTATACAGCTAAGTGATTCTGTTATACATAAATATATTCTTTTTCATACTTTTTTTTAAACATCTTTATTGGAGTATAATTGCCTTACAATGGTGTGTTAGTTTCTGCTTTATAACAAAGTGAATCAGTTATACACATACATATCATATTCTTTTCCATTATGGTTTATCACAGGATATTGAATGTAGTTTCCTGTGCTATATAGTAGGACCTTGCTCTTTATTCATTCTGTATATAATACAGTAAGTCCCCTACATACAAACGAGTTCTGTTCTGAGAGTGCGTTCGGTTCGTAAGTCCAATTTGTTCCTAAGTCCACCAAAGTTAGCCTAGATACCCAACTAACACAATCGGCTATATAGTACTGTACTGTATTAGGTTTATAATACTTTTCACACAAATAATACATAAAAAACAAACACAAAAATAAGGAAAACATTTTAAATCTTATAATACGGTACCTTGAAAAGTACAGTAGTACAGCACAACAGCTGGCATACAGGGGCTGGCATCGAGTGAACAGGCAACGAGAGTTACTGACTCGAGGAGGGAGAGGAGGTGGGAGATGGTAGAGCTGAAGGATCGTCAGCAATAGGAGACGGAGGACAAGCTGCAATTTCACTCATGCCTGACGTTGATGGCACAGGTTCTGGTTGCTTGCTGGATTCAATCTATCTACCCTCTTGAAAAAACGATCCAGTGATGTCTGGGTAGTAGCTCTTTTTTTCTAGTCATAGATGACATGGTAGCACTGGATTGCATTCTGAATGACCGCTGCAACCTTCACGTACCATTCTACATTCGGGTCCTGTGCCTCAAAAACTAACAGTGCCTCCTCAAATAAAAAACAACCCCTCGCCATTTCCTGCATCGTGAATCTCTTCGGTTCTTCAGTTACTTCTTCTCCCTCTTGTCTCTCTTCATCCTTTCTCTGGGCCTCCAACTCCATCAGGTCTTCATTAGTCAGCTCCTCGTGTTGCACAGCAAGGAGTTCAATGAAGTCGTCCTCTTGCAGATCTAGCTTGAAATAAAGATACTGCACTACTGTACTCTATACAGTCCTGTACAGTAAAGTACACAAAAGCACAACCACTTGTAGAGGATGCACACACGTGACAATGTACGCCAGACACGTGAACTAACTTATGTGATTGGACTTGTGAACGCACGTTTGCATCTTTGAAAGTTCGCAACTTGAAGGTTCGTATGTAGGGGACTTACTGTCGTTTGCATCTGCTAATCCCAAACTCCTAATCCATCCCTCTCCCAACCCCCCTCCTCCTTGGCAACCACAAGTCCGATCTCTATGTCTGTGAGTCTGTTTTGTAAATAAGTTTATTTGTGTCATATTTTAGATTTGACATATAGTGATAGCATATGGTATTTGTCTTTCTCTTTCTGACTTACTTCACTTAGTATGATCATCTCTAGGTCCATCCATGTGGCTAGAAATGGCATTATTTCATTCTTTTTAATGACTGAGTAGTATTTCACTGTGGGGGTGTATACACACACACACACACACACACACACACACACACACACACATCTTCTTTATTCGTTCATCTGTCAGTGGATACTTGGTGTTGATGGACACTTGCTTCCATGACCTGGCTATTGTAAACAGTGCTGCTATTAACACTGGGGTACCTGTATCTTTTCAAATTACAGTTTTGTCCAGATACATGCCCAGGAGTGGGATTGCTGGATTATAATGACAACTCTAGTTTTAATTTTTTGAGGAACCTCCATAATGTTTTTCATAGTGGCTGCACCAATTTACATTCCCATCTGGTAAGAATGATTCTTGATGATCCATTGATCTTCATCAGGCATCTTGAGTTTGTTTCTATTTCCTCTTTTATGCAAATGGTGGACAATACCATTAGGTATTGAGTTAGAATTTACAAAAGCTTTCCAATCCATTAAAGTCTGTACCTCTGGGTGGATACGTTAAGCCATGTGACCTCTGTTTTTTGTCTTTTTTTGTGTGTGGTTTTTTTTGGGAGGTGTTTTTTTGAAGGGGAAAGTATAAGTCAAGGGCTTAATTTTTATGGAGTTTGAATTGCCTGTGGTGAGTCCTTTTTCTATCCTATAAACAATGTCTTTTACAAATCTTAGCCTCTTACATCCAGTGAAAGATCTTGTTAAACCCCAGACTTTCTCTTCATGACTCAATAAATATTTAATAGATTGAATGAATCAGATGTAAATATACTGCTCTTAAATGGCATCTCTGCCATGCCTTGGTCCATCTAAGTGAGTATCATTAAGTTCAAACCAAAGCCATCTAACACTTGACATCTTGGAAGTCCAAAATTCAGTCAGACAGGTAGCATCCAAAATCAGAACCATATTTCTCCACTCAAAGAGGAGTTCTGTTTGTCTGTTTCACAACTAAATAAAGCATATGGGTGCTTTGTGAACTCTCCATGCCTAGTTCCCCTGTGTTCAATTCTGTAGCAGAGGAGGAGATAATGGAGTGACTTCGAAGCCTCTGACACAGCTAAGGCATCCATCATGAAATCACGGCTTCAATCAGACACTGCTCTCCTTAACACACAGAATAAGTTTCAGGAATTTTGTGAATAAGCTCATTTTGAGAGCGGCATTAACATCCTTTCCTCTCTGTCTAAGCTTGAGTAATTTCTGCAGAAGGGGTACATAGATGTTATACTTTTGAGTTCAAATCTTTCTTTATCTTTACTAAATGATATATTGGATGGGCATAAGATTCTTAAATCAGAGCATTTTTCTTTAGGAACTTTGTAAATGATTTTCCACTACATCCATTTCAGTGTAGCAGTTTGATATTAAGTTGATTCTCTTTCCTTTGTAAATAATATCTTCCGTGTCTAGAAGCTTATGTTCTTTATCCTTCGACTTCACAAATGTCACCAGAACATAACTTCTTTCATTGATTTTCCTAGAATTTACAGTACCCTCCCAATCTGAAAAGCTTTGCTGTTTATTATCCCAGAGGAGTTTTCTCTGTCATTTCTTTGATTGCTACTTCTCTCTTTCTTCCTTTTCCTCTTTCTACGATACCATTATTTCTTATATTGGTCCCATGGATCTGACATCTATGGATTTGCCATCCATGTCTCATATCTTTTTGCACCTGGTTCCCATTTCTTCAAGTTTTTGCCCTGTTATGAAATATTGTTTCCAGTCGTTTTTCCCAGAATATTAATTCAGTTCTCATCAGTGACTATTATTGTTTGGTTTCTCTACTGAATTTTTAAATTCAGAAATAGTGCTTTTATTTCTTCCAGAATTTTTTTCTGTGATCTAATTGCATCTCCTTAAGAGTTCTTATTACTTTTTTTGTTTTTGTTATAGTGCTTGTCTGTCTTTCCCATTAGTTCTGCCTCAACAGGAGCCACCTGTTCTTGTTTTTTTTTCAATTGCATCCTCTTAAATTGGTTGTGATTTTTCTTTGCCTACTCATACCCACACAGGTCAGGCTACTGGTGTCTCTTAATGGTGATGAACTGACAGGTGGTGAAAGGTACAGCTGCAGATTTTGGTCTAATGTCTCAACAAATGAACTGGACCAGCGTCTCTTTGCTGAGGCATGGAAAGCAGGGCTCTCTGTTCTTAGGCCTCTTGAGGATAGTAAAGGCTGTCCCTTTAGCACCCCTGCAGTTTCATCATGGCTGCCAGCATTCTTTTTTGTTTGTTTGTTTCTGCTTTTTAACAAAGTGAATCAGTTATACATATACATATGTTCCCATATCTCTTCCCTCTTGCGTCTCTTCCCTCCCACCCTCCCTATCCCACCCCTCCAGGTGGTCACAAAGCACCGAGCTGATCTCCCTGTGCTATTCGGCTGCTTCCCACTAGCTATCTACCTTACGTTTGTTAATGTATATATGTCCATGCCTCTCTCTCGCTTTGTCACAGCTTACCCTTCCCCCTCCCCATATCCTCTACTCCATTCTCTAGTAGGTCTGTGTCTTTATTTCTGTCTTACTCCTAGCTTCTTCATGACATTTTTTTTTCTTAAATTCCACATTTATGTGTTAGCATACAGTATTTGTCTTTCTCTTTCTGACTTACTTCACTCTGTATGACACACTCTAGGTCTATCCACCTCATTACAAATAGCTCAATTTTGTTTCTTTTCATGGCTGAGTAATATTCCATTGTATATATGTGCCACATCTTCTTTATCCATTCATCCGATGATGGACACTTAGGTTGTTTCCATCTCTGGGCTATTGTAAATAGAGCTGCAATGAACATTTTGGTACATGACTCTTTTTGAATTATGGTTTTCTCAGGGTATATGCCCAGTAGTGGGATTGCTGGGTCATATGGTAGTTCTATTTGTAGTTTTTTAAGGAACCTCGATACTGTTCTCCATAGTGGCTGTACCAATTCACATTCCCACCAGCAGTGCAAGAGTGTTCCCTTTTCTCCACACCTTCTCCAGCATTTATTGTTTCTAGATTTTTTGATGATGGCCATTCTGACCAGTGTGAGATGATATCTCATTGTAGTTTTGATTTGCATTTCTCTAATGATTAATGATGTTGAGCATTCTTTCATGTGTTTGTTGGCAATCTGTATGTCTTCTTTGGAGAAATGTCTGTTTAGGTCTTCTGCCCATTTTTGGATTGGGTTGTTTGTTTTTTTGTAATTGAGCTGCATGAGCTGCTTATAAATTTTGGAGATTAATCCTTTGTCAGTTGCTTCATTTGCAAATATTTTCTCCCATTCTGAGGGTTGTCTTTTGGTCTTGTTTATGGTTTCCTTTGCTGTTCAAAAGCTTTGAAGTTTTATTAGGTCCCATTTGTTTATTTTTGTTTTTATTTCCATTTCTCTAGGAGGTGGGTCAAAAAGGATCTTGCTGTGATTTATGTCATAGAGTGTTCTGCCTATGTTTTCCTCTAAGAGTTTGATCTGGCCTTACATTTAGGTCTTTAATCCATTTTGAGCTTATTTTTGTGCATGGTGTTAGGGAGTGATCTAATCTCATACTTTTACATGTACCTGTCCAGTTTTCCCAGCACCACTTATTGAAGAGGCTGTCCTTTCTCCATTGTACATTCCTGCCTCCTTTATCAAAGACAAGGTGACCATATGTGCGTGGGTTGATCTCTGGGCTTTCTATCCTGTTCCATTGATCTATCTTTCTGTTTTTGTGCCAGTACCATACTGTCTTGATTACTGTAGCTTTGTAGTATAGTCTGCAGTCAGGGAACCTGATTCCTCCAGCTCCATTTTTCGTTCTCAAGATTGCTTTGGCTATTCGGGGTCTTTTGTGTTTCCATACAAATTGTGAAATGTTTTGTTCTAGTTCTGTGAAAAATGCCAGTGGTAGTTTGATAGGGATTGCATTGAATCTGTAGATTGCTTTGGGTAGTAGAGTCATTTTCACAATGTTGATTCTTCCAGTCCAAGAACATGGTATATCTCTCCATCTATTTGTATCATCTTTAATTTCTTTCATCAGTGTCTTATAATTTTCTGCATACAGGTCTTTTGTCTCCTTAGGTAGGTTTATTCCTAGATATTTTATTCTTTTTGTTGCAGTGGTAAATGGGAGTGTTTTCTTGATTTCACTTTGAGATTTTTCATCCTTAGTGTATAGGAATGCCAGAGATTTCTGTGTATTAATTTTGTATCCTGCTACTTTACCAAATTCATTGATTAGCTCTAGTAGTTTTCTGGTAGCATCTTTAGGATTCTCTATGTATAGTATCATGTCATCTGCAAACAGTGACAGCTTTACTTCTTTTCCGATTTGGATTCCTTTTATTTCCTTTTCTTCTCTGATTGCTGTGGCTAAAGCTTCCAAAACTATGTTGAATAAGAGTGGTGAGAGTGGGCAACCTTGTCTTGTTCCTGATCTTAGTGGAAATGGTTTCAGTTTTTCACCATTGAGGACAATGTTGGCTGTGGGTTTGTCATATATGGGCTTTATTATGTTGAGGAAAGTTCCCTCTATGCCTACTTTCTGCAGGGTTTTTATCATAAATGGGTGTTGAATTTTGTAGAAAGCTTTCTCTGCATCTATCGAGATGATCATATGGTTTTTCTCCTTCAATTTGTTAATATGGTATATCACGTTGATTGATTTGCATATATTGAAGAATCCTTGCATTCCTGGAATAAACCCCACTTGATCATGGTGTATGATCCTTTTAATGTGCTGTTGGATTCTGTTTGCTAGTATTTTGTTGAGGATTTTTGCATCTATGTTCATCGGTGATATTGGCCTGTAGTTTTCTTTCTTTGTGACATCCCTGTCTTGTTTTGGTATCAAGGTGATGGTGGCTTCGTAGAATGAGTTTGGGAGTGTTCCTCCCCTCTGCTATATTTTGGAAGAGTTTGATAAGGATAGGTGTTAGCTCTTCTCTAAATGTTTGATAGAATTCGCCTGTGAAGCCATCTGGTCCTGGGCTTTTGTTTGTTGGATGATTTTTAATCACAGTTTCAATTTCAGTGCTTGTGATTGGTCTTAGCATTCTTTTTAGGGGGCATCATTTGAAAGGCCAGTAAACGTCATGTGGGAAGGGGAAGTATGTCTCCATGTGCAGAGAGGAATCTGTTTACTATGTAGGTAGAGCCCCCTCAGGCAGGCAATAAATCTGGCCTTGCATCAGACTGTGCTAGAAATGCAAACCTTCACTTGGACCATTTGGTGCCTCTGATATGCAAATAAGGATGCTAGAACCTACTTTTCTTTTCTCTGAGAACTCAAGTGTTCATATTCACCAGTGGCTGTCTTGGTTTCCCCATAACAGGTTACCGTTTTGCAGCTCTACTGCCATAATAATTTATTGGAAGGGAGAAGGGCTTGTGAGCATGTTCCCAGATCACCATGAACCCCAGCTTCTGAATTTTATGCCTTAAGTGGATTAAGGATTTTTCTTTGTTATTATTTGAATAACTTAAGAGAAATGATAACCAAAATGAATTAGAATATTGATGTAAAGATTATACCTGTATCAGAATGGTCATATGAAAATCTATGTACAGATTTTTTTTTTAGTTTTTTAAAAATTTATTTATTTATTTATTTTGGGGGCTGCATTGGGTCTTCATTGCTGCGTGCGGGCTTTCTCTAGTTGCGGTGAGAGGGGACTACTCTTCCTTGCAGTGCACGGGCTTCTCATTGTGGTGGCTTCTCTTATTGCGGCGCACAGGCTCTAGGTGCACGGGCTTCAGCAGTTGTGGCTCATGGGCTCAGTAGTTGTGGCTCACGGGCTCTAGAGCGCAGGCTCAGTAGTTGTGGTGCACAGGCTTAGTTGCTCCGCGGCATGTGGGATCTTCCCAGCCCAGGGCTCAAACCCGTGTCCCCTGCATTGGCAGGTGGATTCTTAACCACTGTGCCACCAGGGAAGCCCTATGTACAGATTTTAAAATGTTGCACTTGCTCACTATGAAAAATAGTTTTCCAATAGAAAAATTTTGAGGGCAATTTGGAAAGTAGCTTTGAAATTAGAAACCATTCTGCTTTCTTATTTCTCACTTAAAAGAAGTTTAACATTTTATTTCCTGATTTTTGATTCAACGTTGCTAGATATAATGGCTTGCAGATATATGTCCTAAAGTCAGTTGTCTACCAGGAATGTCACATTAGTCCCCTGTGTTGTGCAGAAAGTAGTAAGGCCTATGGTTGGCTGGAAACTAGACATGCGCCACTGTCTTCTCACAGAACAGTTCTGAGGAAACATTACTCAGTAAAATGATGCTCTTTTAATCCTCAACAGTCTCCCCTTTGTGTTTGACTTTATTTACAGATAGCCTTGGATACCAGTTACTGGACTATCATTAATCATGTCTTCGTCTGGGGCAGCATTGCCACTTATTTCTCCATTTTATTTACCATGCACAGTAATGGCCTCTTTGGCATCTTCCCAAGGCAGTTTCCATTTGTTGGTAAGTGAGTCCCACTATTTGCCGGGGCCTAGTGTCAAGTTGTCGTTTGTTTGTCTTTGTAATTTATTTTCTTTGGTGGGATTAGGGATGACCAATAATTCTGTCTCTAGGAATTGATTGAGCCAGACATCTGAGGGCTTACAGGCTTGAAGTGAGCTCCAAAAGATTAGGTTTTGCTGTCCCTACTAGATGCAGAATCACTGAGATAGCTGCTTACAGGTTCCTAACAGCCCAGATGCAGTAGACTGTCCCTTTCCAAATAACAGGCATAGCACCTATAGATCAGGGATACCTGAAAACCTGTGAAGTTCATGTATGATAGAGGGAAGAGAAAGAAATGCCAGGCTTTCCCTTTTATGCCACATTATCACCGACATTTCTGCCTAAGTTTACCTGTGGAACTTATTTGCAATTAGAAAAGAAATAATGTATAATTTAGAGCCTTTTAAAAATTGCTGGACATAGTCCATGAGTGGCACCAAGAATAGTCTCTGTAGTTAGACAGCCAGTGTTCAAGTGTCATCTCTGCCACTTATAAGCTGTGTGACCTTAGGCAAGTTTCTTTTCCTTTTCATGCCTTAATGTCTTCAGTTCTAAACTTGGGGATGTTAATAGTTCCTACTTTTATAGCAAATTGGTGAGGGTTAAATGATATAATGCGTATGAAATGCTTAGCATGTAGCCTGGTACATAATACTTTTTTAGTAAATGTTAGCCTTGATGATGATGAAGATGGTGATTAAGGCAAATGTGGCTTGATTACTGGTTGGGGACATCGAACAGCAGATGGGTAGCAAAAGACTTCCTAAAATCCCTTAAACCCCTGAGATTCTATGATTCTACAAAGAGTATATATCTGGTCTATCTTTGGAGTATACTATCATTGCACTCCACATTTCAAAATGATTCCCAGCAAGGGCCACTGAGCTTTACACAGTGGGGCTATTAATAGACTTTTAAAGAAGTTTTGAAATCTCTAGTGTGTGTGAAATAAGTTGGTAACAGTGATGTTTCTGAGTTCATCCCAGCAAACTGTGGAAAAGGGAGATATATAGTGACAAGCTACTTGAGCTCGATTAGGCAAGACAGATTTGCATCCACTAGTTGGGAAATCCAGTCTAGAAAAATAATCCTTAGAAGACTGATTCATGTAGAAAGCAAAATAAGAGCGATTATAGGGCTATACATTTATAACCCTATAAGGTTATACATTATAGGGTTATACATTTCCAAATACATTTCCAGAGCGATTATAGG
>NW_021703778.1:82621999-82714850 GCF_005190385.1 Monodon monoceros
ATTATAGGGTTATACATTTCCAAATACATTTCCAGAGCGATTATAGGGTTATACATGTCCAAATTGCAATTCCATTTAAATGCATGTATATGCTTAAGAGTGTTGTATTCAAGTTTTGCCTTCCTCTGTGTGTACGTGGAAATCTTTAAATTGTACCTCTCTTAACATGTAATGTTAATCCTTTATTTATCAAAAGATTCCAACCATGTATAAACATGATGGTTGTGAATAAGAATAAACACATTAGGAAAAAGAGAGCCATTTAAACTACTTTTAAGTTTTTTCTTTTCTTTTTGGTTGCCAAAGCTGAAAGTTCAGTGCATTAACCAGAAGACTTCCAGTCCTAAGACAGCATTCGAACATGCATAATGAGACTGGAATGCCTCAACTGGAGAAAGTAGTTTGTGTGGGGACCACTGTCTAAGCACATGCCATTCCAGGAATTAATTACTGGGTTCCAATGAGACTTTTCAAAACTTAAATCAACATTGAGGTTTAAGAAAATTTTTTTTTCCTTAGTAGCCAGCAGCAAGCAGGAGTGTGGTTTGGTTTTAAAGTGATGCTTGTTTTTCCAGCCATGCCTGGGGGTACTGAGCTTCAGGGAGTTCAAAAAGACATTTAATTTACTGAGTCAAGTTTGTTTCTGCCCAGGCAAATGGAATCAAGTGCTCTTTGGTAGGCAGAGTCTATCCTCCTAAGACAGAAAATGCAGACATTCCAATAAGGAGCCAAGCATCACACCCAAAGCCCATTAAAATTGTGTTAACTAATGCATTGGGAGGGGGAACCTGGATAATTGGAGGTATCATATGCCTAGAAAACCAACAGGAACAACAGTTCATAAGTAGGGTTGACATCTTCCGTATAGTTTGCCTGCCTGCCTTACTGACCCTTATTGCTTTGTTTAAACGAACATCCCAGTATACGAGGTGTGAGTATAAAATAAGAAAACTGGCTCCAGGCTTGGAAATGAGTTTCACTACTCTATTGAACTAGAATATTGAATGGCTGAATCAGTGGTTTCCCAGCGTGGAGAATGCTCTTTTCACAAACCCAAGAGCATCTTTGATCTCCTTGGAACCTTGAGTACTTCATAACCGAGTGAAGTTATGAGACAGAGAGATTGGTAAGTCCCTCTGAGGCAGGTTTTTGGGGGCTGTTGCCTGAATTTAAAAGGTTGACCCTGTAGTAGACACAGCTCACCTTTTATGACATAGCCAGTTGAGAAGACCAGTATTTGCGATTGTACCTGCATCCGGAACATACATTGTGTAGTTTTGATATGATAGTTTTGTTTGAATCCATAAGGGTAAATGTGCCTTTAAAAATAATGACTGACTGCTTTGTAGTTGAGGGATTTTGAGGCTGGATGGGAGAATTCTGCTTCATGAGTGAAGCTGGACTGAGCCTGGATCAGAGAATGCTTGGCTCTGGCTGGCAGTCCCCTAGTGATCAGGCCATGAAGCAGTTCCCAAGGGTGATCTTACCATTCTTGCACTCTTATCACCACTGAGCATATGATATACTGGGGAAGATACCCAGTGGTTCTCCTAGGTAGTCCAAAAGTCCCTTTCAAAAAAGACCTTATGGGAATAGACAACCAATTAATTCAATAATTCAGTTCTATTTATAATCACAGTGTTTATTTTTCTTTAATAATAGGAAATGCACGACATTCCTTGACCCAGAAGTGCATCTGGCTTGTTATTCTCTTAACGACAGTGGCTTCAGTTATGCCTGTGGTGGCATTCAGATTTTTGAAGGTGGATTTATTCCCAACCCTGAGTGATCAGGTATGTTGTAGTGCTGCTGGGTACTTGAGGGGTTGGTTCTTTGCTCTTGGAATCATGTCCTCTGCCTGATTAGAAGTCCAGAGAAGAGCTAATGAACTTCCCATCAGCAACACCTACGGGTGCACGGCATCACATCACAGTAGCTGGAACTGCCCACAACTGAACATACTAGCCTTGGGAGTGCCAATGAAGATAACTGTCTACACTAAATGTGGGTGGGGAGTCGTAAATTACAAGTGAGATTGGATATTTTTAAAAGTTGACTCTTAAAAAACAAGCTTGCTGGCAGCATTTTGGACATTTGCTCCAAGGCAAAGGCAAGCTAGAGGGAAAGTTACTGACTTGGGGAAAGTAAAGGGTACAGTAAAAGAGAGACGAGCAAAGTATGAGGTGAAGGGGCTCTAAATTTCTGTAGAAACATAGTAGCAGATTGTTAAACATGGGAGAGAGGTTACTTTCTGAACAGATTAAGAAAGGGAACAGCAACATGATGGCTGGATTGGAAAATATAAAGTTAGAAGAACAGAAAGAACAGATTCTAGAAATACCTAAGTCAAGGGATTGACAGAACATATTTCAGTATTTTATGGAAAGAGGAGTATAAGCAACACAATGTCAAATTAGGTCAGGACCCAGATAGATGAGAAAAGGAGAAAGAGGAGATGCATTTGTAGCTATGTCTTGAGAAGGGGGAAATATTGAGGGGGTGAGTGACCAGGGTGGTGATGCTGAGAAGAACTGAGGTAGAAATTCCCTTATCATGAAATCCTTCATGTTCTGGGGCCAAAGTACCAAGAGATTCCTTCTGAAATGATTCGTGGATTCCCCTGTTATGTTTGTCCTTTCCCTTTGGCTCTGTGAGCTCATTCTGATGTCAACTCAGAAAATGATGGATGAGCTGAAGGAAGATGATGCTCATTTCTTCCTATGTTTATACACATCATGATTTTCTGCTTAATGGCTTTCTCCCGACATGAAAGTCAGAAGCCAAGCAATCGATCAGCTGACCTAAAGAACAAGGTGCTGAGCACCAAACCTTGGATCTCTTCCTCCTCAACGTTATAGGGAAATGAAATAAATGCTAGAAACCCACCCAAACAATGTTGAGCTCTTCAAAAGACCACAAAAAACCCCCAAAGAAATCAAAACACTGAAAATCCCATGGTACTTTGACCTACCACAAGAGTTTGAAATTTTGTGACTCTCATTTTCTAAATTTTCTCTTAGTCCAGTTACTAATGACTACTGGATCCTGAGAACCTCTAAAAGAGAGAGGAAAGACTTATTTGGGGCACATGGGTCTGTAAATTTTTATACTGACTGTATTTGGCTGGTGCACGTTAGAAAATCTTTCTGTACAAAAGTATGTTCCTGTTCACTTAAGGTGGATGTATTAGATGGGGACAATAATGAAATTTGTCTTAACACTTCTTAATAGTCTCTCAGTAGAGATAAAAACTAACCAGTATCCAGTGTAATCTTTTGGGTAGAAAATTGCTTGGCTTTTAGGTGAAAAACTTGATTTTGCAGTGAAGTTGAATACTTGGTTATCATTCATGTTGTTTTTACAGAAAAGGCTTTACACTTCACAAAGTGGCCCACTGTGTGGAGTCTATATCATCTGGATGCTTCATCTCACTCTGGGTCTCCTTTGTCTCCAGATCCGCCAGTGGCAGAAGGCTCAAAAGAAGGCAAGACCCCTGCGTAGCCGAAAGCCTCAGACTCGGAGATCAAGCTCGAGAAGATCTGGATATGCTTTTGCTCACCAAGAGGGCTATGGAGAGCTTATCACATCTGGAAAAAATATGCGAGCTAAAAATCCACCCCCGACATCAGGGTTGGAAAAGACACTGTATAATAGCACTAGCTGGATTGAAAATTTATGTAAGAAAACCACAGACACAGTGAGCAGCTTTAGCCAGGATAAAACAGTGAAACTGTGAGTCAAGATGAATTTGAACCACACAGTTATCTTTTCACTTCGGCTGGAGCTGAAATTAGCTGGCTCCAGAGTTTAAGATCAGGGGTTAGGGGTGGGTCAGATGGCCTCGCTTAACCTAAACCTGTGTCAGACAGTGGCCAGTGCCATCCAATAGAGATGTGCTCTACTGAAAACCAGGTCAGAGGTCACTGTCCAATTCATGAGTTGGTGGACAAAACCCTCACAATACCAGCACAAGGTTTTTTTTTTTATCAACCTAGATACCAATCGATCTGTACTTTAGAATCTTATTTATGGAGAAACACTTGTAAATCTGCATATACAGAGAATGGGTCTTCAGGTGAATAAAAGGGTGCATTCACAAGGTATATATCCCAGCTGAAAAGCATCTTTGTGACAGATTAACGCTTATATGTAAGATCAGCCATTCCCAAGATACACTTTTAAGATTTAAAAGGTACACAGTGTACACTAAGGTGCTTCCAGACTTACAGCAGCTTGTCACTGTCCAGTCTTGATCCCTACCTGTGTGTTCAGCCAGGACAACAAATCACCTTCATGCCTGAAGAGCAGAAAAACATGTTGGTATTCCACATTTTTCTACTAGTCTAGAGACAAAGTAGACTGAACATCTTTACAGTAGAATAGGCTGACAATTTGGTCAAATTTATTCAAAAAATTCTCAGGGACATGTTCATGAAATGTCAAAGAGAGACTCTGGAAAGTATTCTAAATACTTTTCAATGACTTTTATAACAACTTCAGTAGTTATTTTCTCTGCCTCATCTACAGCTATTAATGGACTCAGCAAAGCACTGGAATTTCACACTTTGATGATACTATTCCATGTAATGTATGTGCAAATATTTTCAACATATCCAGTTTTTAAAAGTTCAGATTTGAAACCAAACAATTTAATAAACAGTCTTTTTAATTACTTATTTAAATATGCAGGTTTAGGTCATTCAGAGTTAGTTGGTTTTGATATTCAGCTGTCATATTTATAATTCAAACGCATGAGGTTGATTTTTTGGAGATGTTCCAGTCCAAATTTGAGTCCATATGTGAGTCATCAGTATAGTGTCTGTAAAAGAATTCAAGCATATTTGTGTTCAAACTCCAGTTCTGTCACTCCTTACCTCTGTAAGCTTGGGCAGGTAATGTGCTTCCTCTGAGACTCAGTTTCTTCCTCTGTAAAATGAGGATATACTACCTACCTCATGTGGTTGTTCGAGGATTGTCAAAGCACAAATTCTTAAATCATTGAAAACATAATTCTCATGTGAATAGATGATGAGTTAAGTGCCATTTAACTCAATCAGAATACAAGAGCAAATGTGAAGAACTGGAATTTAAGTAATCAGTGGAAAAGGCATTGATGAAATGAGATTGCAAAGTAGGATCTAAAACTGGTTAGTATTCTAAAGGGAAATAACCTTGGAGGTATTTTTATATAGTAACTATAACCTTGTAGGTAAATTTCTCTATCAGAAAACAAAAATAAATGATCATCATGCCTTATCAATTTTCTATAAATCATACTTCAACTTTACAGAATCCTTAATCTGGTCTTTATTGCATTATTAGTCAAAGTTATATTTCCCAAAAGAGTCAGATGGCCCTTGGGTGGGCTTGACGGATAATGGGCTAACATGATATTATGGCTCACACAATCCTTTGTTTTTTTTTTTTTTTTTGGCCTTAATTTCCAAGTCTGGGATAACTTTTCCTGAATGGGATCAAATGAGATATATATAAAAGAGCCTAATGCAGTGGTTTAATCATAGTTAATGCTTTTAGATATTCCCTGTTCTCCTACGTGCCTGCATAGACTTAACTAGATGTTAGTTTTCAGTGTCTAATTTGTCATTAGTTTCACTGCGTTGTAACATTTTTGAAAGATTTGCAAACTTTTACTAAATATTTTGGCACTTGTGGTGTTTGATGTTTAGTCTCTTTATTGGAAACTCATTGGGGAGAGTTTTTGTTCCACTGATCAACTGATTTTTTTTTTCTTCTCCTTTACATGCCTAGGGAAAATGTACATCATTCTTAGGATCAGAGTCAAGAATAAAATGAACCAATTTGACCTATGTGTAAAGGATGGGAAAGATTAGGAATGGTCCACGTTTGCAAATTCAGTTCAAATTAAATAAGGCTGTTTATAAACAGATAATGTGGATAGCCGTGAGAGAAACACATTTATCAGTATACTTTGGCCCCATGAGATCCAAATGAACTCACATACCCATTGCGAGGTCATTCAAGTGCCAGGGATTATTTTGAGCCTGAAGATAAAAAAGCCTGAGGGGTGATGGTGATGCACTGGGGAATAGTAAAATTTTAATTTACATAAATAACATTATCAGATTATTTGGAAAGAAAAAAATTCTATATTCAGGACTAAAGTTGATAACTATGTGTTTTTAAAGTCTCTGTCCAAGTTTTGAGCTCTTACAGGCAATTACAAATTGTGTTTCCCAGAGGAGGGATCAAGGTGGCGGAGAAGGAGATGTGGAGCTCACCTCCCCATACAAACACATCCAAAAAAAATCTATATATGGGACAATTCTTAAGGAAAACTAATTGGAAACTGGCAGAAGAACTCCTATACCGTAGCTGCAGGAAAGATCTTCACGTAACAAGGTAGGACAGAAAAAAGGCATAGGGTAGGGACCCCCACCCCTGAGAGGAATCTGAAAGGAAAAGAAGTTCTGCATTGGTGGGCCCTCACCTGGGGGAGCGAGCAGGTCGAGCCACAATCTGGGTGTCCCAGTCCTCCGGAACAGCACAGAGCAGACAAGCCCTGTTGGCTACTGGGAGAACTGCTGGGATAGACAGAAGGGCTGGAGAAGTCCAGGCTCTACTCCAAGGAGTCTGCGTGTGCTGTCTCACCAACAATCATGACAGAGAGAGACTTGCACTGGCAGCTGTCACCTCACTGCACTCCCCAATCTGAATGGGGCAAACACCCACTCCTGCTCACTCCATACCATAGATTGGCATGAGATCTGGGCCAACCAGCCCTGGGAAAATCCTTGGGGTAGCTACACAGAGACAGACTGGGGTCTGGGGTGTGACCCAGTTAGGGTGGTGGTGGTCATTGTCAGTGCGTGCTTGGGCAGAGCTGCAGGAGCATGCCACAGTTAGTCTCCCAGCCCAGTGAGTGCTCCAGCTCTACCCACTCCACACTGCAGCTTAGCACTGGATCTGGGGTAGACAGGTCCTATGAGATGTCTGCCACAGAGGCAGCCCAGATCTCTGGCAGCAGCTCAGCCACCTCAATTCCTGTAGTCACAAAGCCCCAACCCCAGTCCTAGACTAGTGAATGCTCTGGCCCAGCCACTCCACAACCTTGCACTAGATCTAGGACCAACACAACAGGGGAAGGGATGTGACCTTAGGCTGCATCCAGGTGGAGCTTCAGAGGCCTACACAGGCAGCACATCGATCCTCTGTGAATGCATGGGCTTCAGTTGCTTTAGCAATCACCTCCTTTGGGTCAGGGCATGCACTCAGGGAACAGAGCCTGACTGAGCCTGAATATCAGGGTTTCTACTCTAACTACAGGGGACCAGACCTCACCCCTGACAAGACGGCGACAGCCATGGACAGAGAGGAAGTCCCACCTTACACCCTGCACAGACTTTAGACCCAACACCAACCACACCCCCAAGGGGAAAACAGCCAGCACCCTAAGGAAAGATGTGGCTCGTGTCCATATCAAAACCAACCCTCTCACCAAAGATATTACATATACAGAGTCTACACAGGGATGATCCCACATAAAAACATCCTTCAAGCCCACAAAAAGTAACAGTTCCTCCTAAATTCATAGAGACACAGAAAGTTAGATAAAATGAAAATGCAGAAACTACTCCCAATAAAAAGAGCAAGAGAAATCCCCTGAAAGAAAAAATAATGAAACAGAGCTCACCAGTCTACCAGATCCTCAGTTCAAAATGTGGTAATAAAAATGCTAACTGAATTAAGAAAGATTATTGACAGAAATGCAGATCATTGCAACAAGGAACTAGAAACTATAAAGATGAACCATGAGAAAGGGATAATTCAATTTCTGAGATAAAAAGCAATCTAGAAGCAATGGATAGCTGACTAAATGACACAGAAGGACAAATAAGTGATCTGAAAGACAGAATAATGGAAATCACCCAGTCAGAACAGCAGACAGAAAGACAAATAAATGAAAGCAACATATGCTATCTATGGGATAATGTAAAATGTGCCAACCTACGCATAACAGGTGTTCCAGAAAGAGAAGAGAGAGATGGGTATCAAAAATATATCTGAAGAAATTATGGCTGAAACTTCCCAAATCTAAAGAAGGGAACAGATATCCTGGTACAGGAAGCGCAGGGGGTCCCAAACAAGATGAATCCAAACAGACCCATGCCAAGATATATCATAATTAATATGGCAAAAGTTAGAGATAAAGAGAAGATTCTAAAGGCAGCAAGTGACAGTCATTTACAAGGGACCCCCCCATAAGGCTATTAGTTGATTTCTCTGCAGAAACTTTGCAGGCTAGAAGGGAGTGGCACAATGTAGTCAAAGTCCTGAAAGGGAAAAAGTTGCAACCTAGGATATTCTATCCAGCAACATTATTATTTAGAATAGAAAGAGAGATAAAGGATATATCAAACAAGCAAAAACTAAAAGAATTCAGCATACTAAACCTACCCTAAAAGAAATATTGAAGGGTCTTCTCTAAATAGAAAAGAATCAAGAATTTATAGGAAAGGGAAATCCCAATATGAAAGTCCAATATATAATAAGGACTGAAGATCACTTAAATAAGCCAGTACATAGATTAAAAGACAAAAATTGTAAAAGGGATTATAACTAAAATAAACAGTAAAAGTAAAAGCATGAAGATGTAAACTAGGACATCAAAAACACAAAATATGTGGGAGAGGAGTTAAAAAATAGATCTTTTAGAATGTATTTGAATTTAAATGATTATCAGTTTAAAGCAACTAAGTATAGTTTTGGGTCAACATAATGAGCCTCATGGTAACCACAAATCAAAAAACTACAGTAGATTCACGAAAGCCAGAAAGAAAGGAACTCAAGTATACCATAAAAGAAAATCATCAAACCCAAGCAGGAAAATCAAAAAGAAGAAATGAACCAAAAACCAAACCAAACAAAACAAAAGACTGGAAAACAAGGAATAAAATGGCAGTAAGTACATATCTATCAACAATTACTTTAAATGTCAATACAAAAATTGTTCCAATTAAAAGACATAGAGTGCTGACTGGATTAAAAAACAAGACTGTTCAATATGTAGCTTACAAGAGACTCACGTCAGAGTGAAAGACACACAGCCTGAAAGTTAGAGGATGGAAAAGATACTTCATGCCAATGGAAAAACAAGAAAGTGGGGGTAACAATACTCATATCAGACAAAATAGACTTTAAAAAAGTAAAGAAAGACAAGAGCATTATATACGATAAAAGGATCAATACAAGAAGATAATATTAAACTTGTTAACATATATGCACCCAATAGTGGAGCACCTAAATATATAAAGCAAATACTAAGGGACATGAAGGGAGAAATTGACAATAATATAATAAGAGTAGGAGACTGTAGCAGCCCACTGATATCAATAGACAGATGACCCAGACAGAAAATCAATAAGGCAACCGAGGCCCTAAATGATACAATAGACTGGTTGGACTTAATTGATATTTGTAGGACACTACATCCAAAAAACCCAGAACACATATTCTTTTCAAGCACACATGGAACATTTTCCAGGATAAACCACATTCCAGGTCACAAAACGAGACTCAACAAATTTAAGGGAATAGAAATTATTTCAAGTAATTGTTCTGATCACAACAGTATAAACATAGAAATCAACTACAGAAAGAAAAATGGGAAAAGAACAAACACATGGAGACTAAACAACATGCTAATAAAAAACCAGTGGGTCAAAGATGAAATCAAAGCAGAAATCAGAAAATACCTCAAGACAAAAGAAAATGAAAACACAACTTTACAAAATCTATGGGAGGCAGCAGAAGCAGTTCTAAGAGCAAAGTTCATAGTGATACAGGCCTCCATCAAAAAACAAGAAAAGTCTCAAATAAACAAGGTAACTTACCACCTAAAAGAATTAGGAAAAGTACAAACAAAGCCCATAGTCAGCAGGATGAAGGAAATAATAAAGATTGGAAAGGAAATGAGTAAAATAAAATAAAAATGAAAAAAGAGCAATGAAAGCAAGAGCCAGTATTTTGAAAATATAAACAAAATTGATGAACTTTTAGCCAGGCTCACCAAGAAGAAAATAGAGGATCCAAATAAACGAAATAAGAAATGACAGAGGAGCAATAACGAATACTACCAAAATACAAAAAAAACAAGAGAATACTATGAACAGTTATATGCCAAATAAATTGGATAATCTAGAAGAAATGGACAAATTTCTAGAAACATACAGCCTGCTAAGAGTGATTCAAGAAGAAACAGATAATTTGAACACACCAATCACTAGAAGTGAAGTAGGATCTGTAATAAACAAACAAGCAAAATATTATCTCCCTGCAAACAAAAGTCCATGACTGGAGGGCTTCACTAGGGAATTCTACCAAACATAAAAAGAAGAACTTGTACTGATCATTCTCAAACTATTCCAAATAATTGAAGGATTACTCCAAAATTCATTTCACAAGGCCACCATTACCCTGATACTAAATCAAAAAAAGGCACTACAAAGAAAGAAAATTACATGTCAATATCTTTGTTGAATATAGATGCAAAAATCTTCAACAACATATTAGCAAACAAAATCCACAATAGAAAAAAAATAATCATACACCAATTTGGATTCATTCCAGGGTCACAAGGTTGGTTCAATATGTGCAAATCAATGTGATACACCACATTAACAAGAGGAAAGATAAAAACCATGTGATCATCTCAACAGACTCAGAAAAAGCATTTGACAAAATTCAACAGCAATTCAAGATAAAAACTCTCAGCAAACTGGGAATAGAGGGAACATATCTCAACATAATAAAGGCCACTTACAACAAAACTACAACCAACATAATACTTCAATGGTGGTAAGCTGAAAGCCTTCCCTTAAATTCAGGAACAAGACAAGGATGCCCACTCTTATCACTTCTATTCAACACAGTACTGGAAGTCCTAGCCACAGTAATTAGACAAGAAAAAGAAATAAAAGGTACCCAAATTGGAAGGGAGAGGTAAAACTGTACTATTTTCAGATGACATGATACTCTATATAGAGAACATCAAAGTCTCCACACAAAAAAATATTAGGACTAATACATGAATTCAGCAAGGTAGGAGCATACAACGTTAATATACAGAAATCTGTGGCATTTCTATACACTAACAACAAAGTAGCAGAGAGGGAAATTAAGGAAACAATCCCATTTATCATCACATCAAAAAAACAAAACCTAGGAATAAATCTACCTAAGGAATCAAAAGACCTGTACTCCAAAAACAATAAGACACTGATGAAAAAGTAAAGATGACACAAATGGAAAAATATACCATCTTCTTGGATTGCAAGAATCAATATTGTGAAAATGACTACACTACCCAAGGCAATCTACAGATTCAATGCAATCCCTATCAAATTACCAATGGCATTTTTCACAGAACTACAAGAAATAATTTTAAAATTTGTATGGACACATAAAAGAACCCGACTAGCCAAAACGATCTTGGGAAAGAAGAACAGGGCTGGAGGAATCACGGTCCATGACTTCAAACTATAATATAACACTATAGTAATCAAAACAATATGGTACTGGCACAAAACAGACATATAAATCAATGGGACAGGACAGAGAGTCCAGAAATAAACCCATACACTTAAGGTCAATTACTCTATGACAAAGGAGGCAAGAATATACAATGGAGAGAAAACAGCCTTTTCAATAAGTGGAGCTGGGGAAACTGGACAGCTACCTGTAAAAGAATGAAATTAAAACGTTCTCTAACACCATGTACAAAATTAAACTCAAAATGGATTAAAGACCTAAATATAAGACTGGATATTATAAAACTCCTAGTGGAAAACATAGGCAGAACACTCTTTGACTTAAATTGTAGCAATATTTTTTTGAATCCATCTCTTAGAGTAAGGGAGATAAAAGCAAAAATAAATAAATGGGACCTAATTAAACTTAAAAGCTTTTGCAGAGCAAAGGAAACCATTGACAAAAGAAAAGACAACCTAATGATTGGGAGAAAATATTTGCAAATGATATGACTAATAGGGGTTAATATCCAACTTTTATAAACAGCTCGTACAACTCAACATCAAAAAACAACTGATTAAACAATGGGCAGAAGAACTGAGTAGACACTTTTTCAAAGAGGAAATGCAGATGGCCAAAAGGCACATGAAAAGATGCTCAAAATCACTAATTGTCAGGGAAAGGCAAATAAAAACCACAATGAGGGCTTCCCTGGTGGCGCAGTGGTTGAGAGTCCACCTGCTGATGCAGTGGACATGGGTTCATGGCCCGGTCCGGGAAGATCCCACATGCCGCAGAGCGGCTGGGCCCGTGAGCCATGGCTGCTGAGCCTGCACGTCCAGAGCCTGTGCTCCACAACAGGAGAGGCCACAACAGTGAGAGGCCCACATACCGCAAAAAAAAAAAAAAAAAAAAAACCCACAATGAGATATCACCTCACACCTGTCAGAATGACTATCATCAAAAAGTCTACAAATAACAAATGTTGGTGAGGATGTGGAGAAAAAGGAACTCTTGTACACTGTTGGTAGGAATGTAAATTGATTCCACCACTGTGGAAAGCAGTATGGAGGTTTCTCAAAAAACTAAAAGCAGAACTACCATATGATCCAGCAATTCCACTCCTGGGCCTATATCCACAAAAACCAAAACACTAATTCAAAAAGATACACACCCCCCAATGTTCATAGCAGCATTATTTACAATTGCCAATATATGGAAGCAAACTATGTGTCCATCAACAAATGAATGGATAAAGAAGATGTGGTGTATATGTACAATAGAATATTACTCAACCATAAAAAAATGAAAAGTTGCCATTTGTAGCAACATGGATGGACTTGGAGGGCATTATGCTAAGTGAAATTAGTCAGACACAGAAAAACAAATGCTATATGATATCACTTACATGTGGAATCTAAAAAATACAACAAACTAGTGATTGTAACAAAAAAGAAACAAATACAGAGAACAAACTAGTGGTTACCAACAGGGAAAGGGTGGGAAGGAGCAATATAGGGGTGGCAGAATGGGACGTACAAACTATTGGGTGTAAGAAAGGCTACAAACATGTATTGTACAACATAGGGAATATAGCCAATATTTTGTAATAATTGTAAGTGGAGTATAACCTTTAAAATTGTACAAATTATATATATATATATATATATATATATATATATATATATATAAACACAAAAGACCCAAAATTGCACAACCAACCCTGAGGAAAAAACAAAGCTGGAGGTATAACCCTTTCAGACTTCACACTATACTACAAAGCTACAGTAACAAAAACAGGGTGATATTGGCACAAAAACAGATATATAAATCCATGGAACAGGATAGAAAGCCCAGAAAGAAATCCACACACTTATGGTCACTTAATCTATGACAAAGGAGGCAAGCATATACGTTGGAGAAAAGACAGTTTCTTCAAAAAGTGGTGTTGGGAAAACTGGACAGCTACATGTAAATGAAATGAGAACATTTTCTAACACCATACACAAAAACTCAAAATTTATTAAAGATCTAAACGTAAGGCTGGATACTATAAAACTTTTAGAGGAAAATATAGGCAGAACACTCTCTGACATAAATGACAGCAAGATTTTTTTGGATCCACTGCCTAAAGTAATGAAAATAAAAACAAGCAAAAAAAAGGAAATTAATTAAACTTAAAAGCTTCTGTACAGCAAAGGAAACCATAAAACAAAATGAAAAGACAACCCACAGAATGGGAGAAAATATTGGCAAATGAAGCAACTGACAAGGGATTAATCTCCAAAATATATAAACAGCTCATGCAGCTCAATAGCAAAAAAACAAACAACCCAATCGAAAAATGGGCAGAAGATCTAAATAGACATTTCTCCAGAGAAGACATACAGACAGCCAAAAGGCACATGAAAAGATGCTGAACATCACTAATCATTAGAGAAATGCAAATCAGAGATAAAATGAGGTATCACCTCACTCCAGTCAGAATGGCCATCACTCAAAAGTCTACAAAAAATAAATGCTGGAGAAGGTGTGGAGAAAAAGGAACACTCCTACATTGTTTCTGGGAATGTAAATTGGTACAGCCACTATGGAGAAGAATATGGAGGTTCTTTAAAAAACTAAAAATAGAGCTACCATAAGATCCTGCAATCCCATTCTTGGGCATATATCTGGAAAAAACCCTAATTTGAAAAGATACATGCACCTCAATGTTCATTGCAACACTATTTACAATAACCAGGACATGGAAGCAACCTAAGTGTCCATTGACAGATGAACGGATACAGAAGATGTGGTATATAGGTATGTGTGCATACACACACACACACACACACACACACACACACACTAGAATATTACTCAGCCATAAAAAATAATGAAATAATGTCATTTGCAGAAACATGGATGGACCTAGTGAGATCCTAGTAAGTGAAGTAAGCCAGATAGAGAAACACAAATATCTTAAAATATCGCTTATATGTGGAATCTAAAAAAAAAAAAAAAAAAAGATACAAATGAACTTATTTACAAAGCAGAAATAAATCCACAGACATAGAAAACAAACTTATGGTTACCAAAGGGGAAAGATGGGGGAAGGATAAAATAGGAGGTTAGGATTAACATATACACACTACTATATGTAAAATAAATAACCAACAAGGACCTACTGTATAGCACAGGGAACTATACTCAATATTTTGTAATAACCTATAAGGGAAAAGAATCTGGAAAAGAATAGATATATATGTATATGTATAAGTAAATCACTTTGCTGTACACCTGAAACTGACACAACATTGTAAATCAACTCTACTTCAATAAAAACAAGCAAGAATTAACATATATACGGCTTATACAACTCAACAGCAACAAACCAAACAACCCAATTTAAAAATACACAGAAGACCTTAACAGACATTTCTTCAAATAAGACATACAGATGGCCAACAGACACACGAAAAGATGCTCAACATTGTTAATCAGAGAAATGCAAATTAATACCTCAATGAGATATAACCTGATACCTGTCAGAATGGCAATCATCAAAAAGTCTACAAAGTCTGCAAATAACAAATGTTGGCAAGTATGTGGAAAAAAGGAAACTCTTGTACACTGTTGGAATGTAAATTGGTTCCACTGCTGTGAAAAACAGTATGGAGTTTCCTCAAAAAACTAAAATAGAGCTACCCTAGAACTGAGCAGTTCTACTCCTGAGTCTATATCAAAAAAAAAGAAAAAAAAACCCCAAATCCCCACTAATTCAAAAAGATAATGCACTCCAATGTTCATAGCAGCATTATTTACAATTGCCAAGATATGGGTGCAACCTGAGTGTCCAGCAACAGATGAATGGATAAAGAATATGTGGTATGTATATACAATAGAATATTATTCAGCCATAAAAGAATGAAATTTTGGCATTTGCAACAACATGGATGGACTTGGACTGTATTATGCTAAGTGAAATAAGCCAGAGAGAGAAACACAATGTTATACAACATCACTTATACATGGAATCTAAAAACTAAAACTAGTGAATATAACAAAAAAGAGACTCATATATAGAGAACAAACCAGTGGCTACTGGTGGGGAGAGGGAAAGGGGGTGGGGCAAGATAGGGTAGGGGATTTAGAGGTACTACTATGTATAAAATAAGTTACAAGGATATATGGTACAACACAGGGAATATAGCCAATATTTTATAATAATTATCAATGGAGTATAACCTTTAAAATTGTGAATCACTATTACATAAACCTGAACTTTATAAAACATTGTAAATCAACCATACCTCAATAAAAGAAAAAAAAAATCTCAGTTTAAAGTTTGGGGTATTTCATTGGCCTTTTCTACTTGAAGGGTTCTGAACTCCAGCTTTTATACTGTCAGCACCAAAGACTACTAAAATGTCTGTTTAGCATTTTAGCCTCTTGCTAACAGCTTTTTGCTTTGAGTTTTGGTTTCTTAACTTACACACATATAGCTTAGAAGACACAAAAATGCACCAAAACAAAAACTGCATGCAGAAAGTCAGACTCACTTTTCTTTGGTTCCCTTTTCTCTGGGAACTTAACTCCTCCAGTCCTGGATGTATTGTTTCTCTGGCTCAGTGAGATTACCACAGCTCTAGGCCACCTTCTTCCATATTATCATGCCCCATGATTTGAATTGGTAAATGCCCTGGGAGAAAAAGCAGGGTAAATTATGAGACTCTCTTAATGCGTGCAGCTACTCTCTGAGACCTTGGCCCTTCAAGTTCTGGCTGCGGCAATCCTAATCCTGGGCATATATCCCCAAAATATGAAAACTCTAATTCAAAAAGGTACATGTACCTGAATGTTTATAGCAGCACTATTTACAATAGTCAAGACATGGAAGCAACCCAAGTGCCCATCAACAGACAATTGGCTTAAGAAGATGTGGTATACGTATACAGTGGAATATTACTCAAACATAAAAAATGAAATATTGCCATTTGCAGAAACATGGATGGACCTAGTGAATATTATGCTTAGGGAAATAAGTCAGACAGAGAAAGATGAATACTATATGACATCACTTATATGTGTAATCTAAGAAATATTACAAATGAATGTATATACAAAACAGAAACAGACTCCCAGACATAGAAAACAAACTTGTGGTTACCAAAGGGGAGAGAGAGGGGCAGAGGGACAAACTAGGAGTATGAGATTAACAGATACAAACTACTATATATATATATATAAAATATATAAGCAATGAGGATTTATGGTATAGCACAAGGAATTACACCCAATATTTTGTAATAACCTGTAATGGAATATAATCTGAAAAAAAAAGAAATGAATATTCTATGCACCTGAAACTAACACAATATGGTAAATCAATATTTTTACTTCAATAAAAAAATGAAAAAAATGGAAAAAAGAACAAATTGTGTTTCCCATTTTAGATCTTCTGTCTCTCTCATCTTCCCTCAGGTATATATATCTATGATCAAAAGAAAGAAAAAGGGTGGTGAAGAAAGCAAGAGGGATAAAGAGAGAAAGAAAGGAATAGAGGAAGAATCAAGGAAGGGAGATAAGAGTTTCCAGATATATATCTCTTAAGGTGATACGGCTCCCTGCAAAATCAATTTAATTCCTCAAAGGAAAAACGATTAGACTGTATTTGAAAAGCAGATAACAAAACCTCCTCCATAGTCAATGTGAGATCAAGAAATTTTCATTAGTGACCTCTAGTAGTTTTCTGGTAGCATCTTTAGGATTTTCTATGTATAGTATCATGTCATCTGCAAAGTGACTGTTTTACTTCTTCTTTTCCAATTTGGATTCTTTTATTTCCTTTTCTTCTCTGATAGCTGTGGCTAGGACTTGCAAAACTATGTTGAATAAAAGTAGCGAGAGTGGACATCCTTTTCCTGTTCCTGATCTTAGAGAAAATGCTTTCAGGTTTTAACTGTTGAGAATGATACTAGCTGGGGGTTTGTCATATATGGGCTTTATTATGTTGAGGTAGTTTCCCTCTATGCCCACTTTCTGGAGAGTTTTTATCATAAATGGGTATTAAATTTTGTCAAAAAGCTTTTCTAGCATCTATTGAGATGATCATATGGTTTTTATTCTTCAGTTTGTTAATGTGGTGTATCACACTGACTGATTTGTGGGTAGTGAATAATTCTTGCATCCTTGGTATAAATCCCACTTGATCATGGTGTATAATCCTTTTAATGTATTGGTGGATACAGTTTGCTAGTATTTTGTTGAGGACTTTTCTGTCTATGCTCATCAGGGATATTGGCCTGTAATTTTCTTTCTTTGTGGTATCTTTGTGTGGTTTTGGTGTCAGGGTGATGGTGGCCTCGTAGGATGAGTTTGAGAGTTTTCCTTCCTCTGCAATTTTTTGGAAGAGTTTCAGAAGGATAGGTGTTAACTCTTCTCTAAATGTTTGATGAAGTTCGCCTGTGAAGCCATCTGGTCCTGGACTTTTGTTTGTTGGAAGTTCTTTAATCACAGTTTCAATTTCAGTACTTGTGATAGGTCTGTTCATATTTTCTATTTCTTCCTGGTTTAGTCTTGGAGGATTGTACCTTTCTAAGAATTTCTCCATTCCATGTTGTCCATTTTATTGGCATATAGTTGCTTGTAGTAGTCTCTTATGGTCCTTTGTATTTCTGTGGCATCCATTGTAATTCTTCTTTTTCATTTCTACTTTTATTGATTTGAGCCTTCTCCCTTTTTTTCTTGATGAGTCTGGCTAAAAGTTTGTCAATTTTGTGTATCTTTTCAAAGAACCAGCTTCTAGTTTCATTGAGCTTTCTACTGTTTTCTTCATCTCTATTTCATTTATTTCTGCTCTGATCTTCATGATCTTTTTCCTCCTACTAATTTTGGGTTTTGTTTGTTCTTCTTTCTCTAGTTGCTTTAGGTGTAAGGTTAGGTTTTTTATTTGAGCTTTTTCTTGTTTCCTGAAGTAAGCTTGTAGTGCTATAAACTTCCCTCTTAGAACTGCTTTTGCCATGTCCATAGGTTTTGGATTGTCATATTTTCATTGTAATTTGTTTCTAGGTATTACTTTATTTCTTCAGTGATCCATTAGTTGTTTAGTAGCGTACTGTTTAGTCTCCACGTGTTTGTGTTTTTTTTACAGTTTTTTTCTTGTAGTTGATTTCTAATCTCATAGTGCTGTGGTCAGAAAATATGCTTGATATGACTTCAATTTTCATAAATTTACCTAGGTGTGCTGTATGACTCAGCACGTGATCTATCCTTGAGAATGTTCCATGTGTACTTGAGAAGAATGTGTATTCTGCTGCTTTTGGATGGAATGTCCTATAAATATCAATTAAGTCCATCTGGTCTAATGTTTCATTTCAGGCCTGTTTTTCCTTATTGATTTTCTGTCTGGATGATCTGTCCATTGATGTAAGCATGGTGTTAAAGTCCCCCACTATTATTGTCAATTTTCTTCTCCGTTTATGGCTCTTAGCATTTGCCTTATATATTGAGGTGCTCCTATGTTGGGTGCATATATATTTACAATTGTTATATCTTCTTCTTGGATTGATTCCTTGATCATTATGTAGTGTCCTTCTTTGTCTCTTGTAACAGTCTTTATTTTAAAGTCTATCAATGAATTCAGTAAAGTTGCACGATACAACATTAAGACACAGAAATCTCTTGCATTCCTATACACTAAAAACAAAAGATAAGAACAGAGAAATTAAGGAAACAATACCATTTGCCATCACATCCAAAAGAATAAAATACCTAGGAATAAACGTATCTAAGGAGACAAAAGACCTGTACTCTGGTACAGGTAAGAAACTAATGAAAGAAATCGAAGGTGACACAAATAGAAAGATATACCATGTTCTTTGATTTGGAAGAATCAATATTGTCAAAATGACTATACTACCCAAGGCAATCTACCATTTCAATGCAATCCCTATCAAATTACCAATGACATTTTTCACAGAAGTAGAACAAAAAATTTTTAAAGTTGTATGGAAACACAAAAGACCCCAAATAGCCAAAGCAATCCTGAGAAAGAAAAATGGAGCTGGAGGAATCAGGCTCTCAGACATCACACAATATGAGAAAGCTACAGTAATCAAAACAGTATGGTACTGGCACAAAAAATAAATATAGATCAATGGATAGAAAGCTCAGAAATAAACCCATACACCTATGGTCAATTAATCTATGACAAAGGAGGCAAGAATATACAATGGAGAAAAGACAGTCTCTTCAATAAGTTGTGCAAGTAAAGCTGAACAGCTACATGTAAAAGAATGAAATTAGAACATTCTCTATCACCATACACAAAAATAAACTTAAAATGGATTAAAGACCTAAATGCAAGACTGGATACTATAAAACTCACAGAAGCAAACATAGGGAGAACACTCTCTGACATAAATGACAGCAAGATATTTTTTAACCCACCTCCTAGAGTAATGAAAATAAAAACAAAAATTTTTAAATGGGACCTAATTAAACTTGAAAGCTTTTGCACAGCAAAGGAAACCATAAACAAAATGAAAATACAACCCACAGAATGGGAGAAAATAGTTGCAAATGATGCAACTGACAAGGGATTAATCTCCAAAATATATAAACAGCTTATACAGCTCCATATCAAAAAAACAAACAACCCAATCGAAAAATGGGCAGAAGATCTAAATAGACATTTCTCCAGAGAAGACATACAGACAGCCAAAAGGCACATGAAAAGATGCTGAACATCACTAATCATTAGAGAAATGCAAATCAGAGATAAAATGAGGTATCACCTCACTCCAGTCAGAATTGCCATCACTGAAAAATCTACAAAAAATAAATGCTGGAGAAGGTGTGGAGAAAAAGGAATACTCCTACATTGTTTCTGGGAATGTAAATTGGTACAGCCACTATGGAGAAGAGTATGGAGGTTCTTTAAAAAACTAAAAGTAGAGCTACCATATGATCCTGCAATCCCACTCCTGGGAATATATCTGGAGAATAAACAACCCTAATTTGAAAAGGTACATGCACCCCAGTGTTCACTGGAGCACTATTTGTAATAGCCAAGACATGGAAGCAACCTAAGTGTCAGTCGACAGATGAATGGATAAAAAAGATGTGATATATATATATATATGTGTATATATATATATATATATATATATACATACACACAATGGAATATGACTCAGCCATAAAAAAGAATTGAATAATGCCATTTGCAGCAAGATGAATGGACCTGGAGATTATATACTAGGTGAAGTAAGACAGAGAAAGACAAATATCATATATCATTTACATGTGGAATCTAAAAAACGATACAAATGAACTTATTTACAGAACAGAAACAGACTCACAAACTTCGAAAACAAACTTATGGTCACCAAAGGGGAAAGGTGGGCTTGGGAGGGATAAATCCGAAGTTTCGGATTAACATACACACACTATTATATATAAAACAGATAATCAATAAGGACATACTGTATAGTACAGGGAACTCTACTCAATATTCTGTAATAACCTATATGGAAAAAGAATATGAAAAAGAATGGATATTAGTATAACTAAATCACTTTGCTGTATACCAGAAATTAACACAACATTGGTAATCAATGATACAAAATGAAAATTAGATTAAAAAAATTCGTTGGAAATGGGGGCCACAAGCTCTGGCTTCTTGTGGCAGTGATGCTGCTGATTTGTGTGGGGCGGGGCATGCCACCCAACTTCCCCAGACCTTAGTGTCCATCCATCAACGGAGAAATTGGTCCACATGGTCTCAAAGATCGTTTCTTATTCACCCATTCTCTGAGCTATTTTTGCCAGTATTGCCTGCTATGCATTTGCAATTGTTTTTGATTGGAAGGAGGGAAGGAGGGAGGGAGGGAGGGAGGGAGGGAGGGAGGAAGAGATCAGATCAGATGCTCTTTTGAGGGCAGGACTTGGCTTTTCTGCCAGCTTCTATTTCTCTAGAACAGTCCCTCGTGTCCTGCTATCTCCAGGTCTTTCTCAGCCTCACCACACAGGTGCTAAACCCTATAGAAGTGCTTTTGTCTGGGTCAGTTGAACCAATTTCTTACTAGTGATTCATTAAGATCTTGTATCTGCTTTCCTGTCTGCCCTTTAAAATATCAAAAGTATAAGGAAATAAAAGTAAGATATTCATGCCCAGTAAAAAGAGGCCACTTTAGGGCTTCCCTGGTGGCGCAGGGGTTGAGAGTCCGCCTGCCGATGCAGGGGACACGGGTTCGTGCCCCGGTCCAGGAAGATCCCACATGCCGCGGAGCGGCTGGGACCGTGAGCCATGGCCGCTGAGCCTGCGCGACCGGAGCCTGTGCTCCGCAACGGGAGAGGCCACAACAGTGAGAGGCCCGTGTACCGCAAAAAAAAAAAAAAAAAAAAAAAAAAGACCACTTTAAAGTTCTCTCTACCTGTGCCTGGGCTTAGAGGACATTCTTTGGGTCCCAGCTTCTTCAGGATTCCAGTTGAAACAACAGAGCTTGAGCTATTTCCTTCATAGTTATTTAGAACTTTTCAGTTTATGTATTCTTTGAGCCTTACAACAACCCTGTGAGGTGGGCAGAATGTTCATGTTGAACCCACTTTTAGGTAGAGGAAACTCAGGCACAGAGAGGTTAAGCACTTTGTCCAATATCACACAGGAAGTAAAAGAGCTAGAACTCACTGAGATGTGACACCAAATCTGCAGCTTCTTACCTGCAACGACTCATTCTACACCAAGCTCTCCTCATAGATCTGGGATTTCTAAATAGTCCATCCTCCTTCTAAAACAGTCATTCTACTTCTTAAGGATACAGATTCAGGGAAGGAGTGAAAACAGATGTTAAAGTGCTGGGAAATTTGTGTTTCAGGTGGTCTCTTTCCCTCTCGATGCAAGTTAGCAAGATCTCCTCCTTTCCTTCCTTTCCCTTATGCATTTCATGAAGTTAGATAGGGGTGGAGTACAGACAAGGGAAATAAACATGCCTCACACTATTTTTTTTAATTACTAGAAAACGCAACAAATCAGAATTGCTTTACTTCTGATTTTTATGGTTAGAAATTGTATTACTCTGTTAGTGTGTGCACAAAATGCCTTGAGACTGATATGATCTAATTATCTCAGTTAAGTAACCCAGAATTACTATTTCACATTAAAAAAATTAGACACAAAGTTTAACAGTGGAAGAAGCCAGAAATGATTATGCCTTCTGGACTGTAATGGGTTTTTGCGGGTCAGGGATCAGATAATCATGTGAGGCCACAATTTTACAATTTTTACATTAACATCTGGTATTAAATGTCTGCAGTGTGCTCTACTGCGTCACATTCCATTCCTCGGTGAGAAATCATAAACTTTTGCAATTCTCTAGGCTAAGCGTTTTGCCGAACTGCCTGGAAGCCAGAACTAAATGACCCTTGTGTTTCAAAATGCTCATTGCAAAAGATTTGGAGGACCTGGCTGGGCTGATCTGTAGGACTGGAGCTATGAATTAACCAAGAAAGAGGCCTATCTGTCCTCGCGTTTCAAAAGTTCCTGGCAGATCCATTCCTGTAACTGGTGCCGAATGCAAATCAGCTTGGAGCTGCGTACGTAAATGTCCAGAGTTCAAGAAGTAATAATGATGAGTTGGCCAGAAATCTCTGGCTATCTAAATTTGGATTCCCGTAAGGTTTATAAGGGCAAGTTTAAGTTTTTAATAAACTGCAGCCCTGGGTTTATTTCTAAAAAATGTTATTGGACCAGTTTACATAGTAAGATGGTGGGTAACTTACTTTGGAAGATAAAGTAATGACCGAGGAGAAATGTAGTCATTTCATCCTTGTCACAAATGTTCCTATGCTCCCTGTCTTGTTAAATGTGAGCTGAGAGTAGGGTGTTTCTTTGATGGTTGACGATTTTACTTATGGTCCCCTTTCTGACTCTCTCCTCAGTGTGCAGTACTATATAAATATTTAAGTACAAAGTGATGCACAGTGATTGGACAGAAATTACATTGACTCTAGCATATCCTTGGAAAGGTTTTGAATAAAATTCCTGTTACTTTCTTGAGATGATGACATTTTTATTAAGCGATGATTGAAAAAGAATTAATTTGGGATCATACTTAGGTGATTGGAAGAGATATTAAAATTATTATCTGTCAGTTCAGCAAGGACACTGACCAATAAGAATGGACAGGGCCATTAATGACTGATGCTGCCTTACTGTTAATGGAGGCTGGCATTCAGCCCTGTTCTGATCACATTCTAAGTCACATGAGAAAACAATACCTATTTTTCTTTATAATGTACCTACTTGGTCTGAACTAGATGAAAACAAGATTTCTAAGCTAAGTAATCCATAGATACTATAGGGCAGGTCAAAATATTTTCTTGGTATTGCTTTGCTGTATCAGCTAATAGTTTGTTTTCTAAAGCTATAAAACCATGTGTTTGAACAATAGGAATAGTTTCTAACTGTACAACATTAATAACAAAATATCCTGAGGTATTGTGAATGATTTCTCATCTGTATGAATTACTGACATTATTGATCAAATAGTTTTATAAATAAAAATTTTATAAATAATTATAGTTCAGGAGTTTGGTGGTTTAGATTTTCAGTGGTAGAAAAGATCACTGGAAGTACCTTTGTGATTGACAGGACTTTGCCAAAGGTTAACACATAGTTTACATCTAGTAGACATTTCATCATCTCAAATGAAATGTGCTAAAACACTTAGCACTACTGGGCTAAGCACTGAGTGTGGGAGATGAGGGCACTAGATAAATAAGAAAGTTTCTCTTACCTGACCTTGGGGAGGTTATAATCTGGAATCTTTCCACTGTACATTATACATATCATAGTTCATTGACTCTTAATATGCCATCATTTCAAAGATGCACCATTCATTTATACGCTACTTGAAAACAAACAAAAGAATGCCAGTTAGAGTTGTAAAGATGCCACTGCATGTAAGATTTATTTCTAATTTCAGAGATATTGAAATATGACATAAGTAAGTACTAAACTCTAGGAAGTTGAATGGCTGGTGAAAAAATACTGCATATGGTGACTACCTTTTAAAAGATGTTTAAAGAGGATAATAGTTTTAGTAGTTATTAGGGGATAGAAAATATTTTTAAGAAAAAAGAAAAGAAACACAATGATCTCTTTCGCAGCCAAGGGACAGGGAGAGCCTAGAGAGGCAGGAACAAGGAGCGTTCTCTCAAAGGAACACTTCAGAGGGTTTCTTCACAGAGCATTCATAATGCCAAGAACAACGAGAGCACTGCTACAATTAACCCAGGCAGATGCACTTCCTGCCCCCCACTCTGCCCTGCAGCCCACAGAGAAGATAAAAAACCTCCAGGGCAGCTATGGGGTCTGCCGAGTGCTGAGAAAGCATCTCAGGTTCTTAAAACCCTGCTGTGTGGAGTCTCTGGGATTTAATTGGTATCATTCTGGCATGTTAACCTGATTAATTTACCTGTGTCTTATTTTCTGCTGTAGCATCCTCACAAAAAGAATGAGAAAGTTACATATTGATGGATTAATTTATTAATTTCATAGAGGCAAGTAGATGGTGTGGTGATTGTGAGTCAGGACTCTGGGATCCGTAGCCTGGGTTTAGCTCCACCTCCTCAGGCAAGTTCCTTAACCATCACTTCAAGCTTCACTTGTCTTACACATCTGACTGGAATAGTAATCTTACCTACTTGTATGGCTTTTGTGAGGATTAGATGAAACAATGCTTATTGCAAAACCACTTGTCCTAGTGTCTGGCTTATATGAAAAGCTAAATAAATACAAATGAATAACTAAAAACTGTCCAGGTCATCAGAAGAGCAACCACATGTTTGCACTCCAGAGGGCTGTATTTCGCTTTCCCAGGAAGAGATTTACCAGCACTTTGTTTTGAAATTTTTGGCTCAGGGAGCCTAGATAGAGCTGGATTGTTGGAGAGATGGAGGGACTTTTGAGAGTTTAAGGAGAAGCCCCAGTAACTGAATGCTGGAAAGATCGATCTGCATTTCTCAAATTTGGGAGATGAAGGGGTTGTGCATTCTATTCGATGGCAGAGATCCTAATCCCACTTGCCTCCCAAAACCCCAAGAGGTGGCAGGTAGTGATGCCTGGGGTGTGCTCAGCAAGTACCAAGGCCTTCAGAGCAATGGTCCATGTCCCCTGTGGCCAGCCGAGAGCTGGGAGATCCAGACACCAACAGTGGTGACATGGGAACCTTGGAAATAATAGCATCCATGAGGGACTAAGTACTAGGCCCTCTCCTGGTTCCTGGGACCAAGTAAGACCTGAGATTCTTATAGAAGCCAAGGGGATGGGGTGGGGAGACTAGAGGTTCAGAGCAAGTCTAATGGGATATAGAAAGATAAAAGAATGTGATACCTCACACATCTAATTTCTGTGAAGCAAACCCATACCCAGTGAATAATTCTTTGACTTGCTGTTTTGTATAGTAGTCATCAGCAGCCCATCCTGAGGAGTTCTAATGTGAGGTACACGCGTCCAGTCCAAGCTGCCTGCCAGGATCTTGTGCTTTTTATCACCCCATGCTTACCCCCAACTCTGCCTCCTTTTAGCTACACTGCAGTGGTGTTCCTTAATCCATCCACCCATTAGGCTGAAATCAAGGATATTAGATCTAAACCCCCAAAGGCCATTCTCAATTACATACTCATTCTTATTTACTGCCACTTACCCTTGACATGGACTTTCTCCCTGATCCTCCAGGCCTGGGGACTTTCTCCAAAATATCATCATAGAGCAGCCAGAGGCATTTAGTTGACTTGCTGCTGGACGGGAGGGCCCACCGGAAAAAAGGGGGAAGAGGACGTGGAGAGTGCCTTCTCTGAGTCTTGGGTGGCTCCAAAGAGGAACTATGTTTCTCTGGATATCAGTGATGATTAAAACAGAGTGGTAAGGGCTTCCTGGTGGCGCAGTGGCTGAGAGTCCGCCTGCCGATGCAGGGGACACGGGTTCGTGCCCCGGTCCGGGAAGATCCCACATGCCGCGGAACGGCTGGGCCCGTGAGCCATGGCTGCTGAGCCTGCGCGTCCGGAGCCTGTGCTCCGCAACGGGAGAGGCCACAACAGTGAGAGGCCTGCGTACCCCAAAAACAAAAAACAAAGAACCAGGGTGGTAAGATGGGTAGTTTTTCTTAAGCATCCTCCTTTACTCAGCCTGTACTCTTTTCACCACCTAATACCCCATCCAGGTTGCTCTTCATAGTCTGTCTCACTGTTCTTTCAGTTATCTGCTAAACACGTATAGAACTATTCCAGGTGACACTCCTGCATTCTAACAGGGGACAGTATACTTTCTACTTCATGTGGGGACCCCCTTCAGAACAAGCCTACAGGTGGCATTTAACCTCTGCTCAAATGTTCCCAGTGATGCAATGTTCATGAGCTCAAGGCAGCCAACCCCCTAACAGTGCAGCCCCCTTGTGAGGAAACAGCTCCTTCTCTCAACCTGAGATCTGGTTCCCCACAGTAACCACCCAGTGCCTGCTTCCGCCCTTGGAGAAGAGGCGGAATCAGTCTCTCTTCCTCATGACAGTACCGCAACTATTTGAAAACAGGTGTTCTCCCCTCTGGCCTCCTCTCTTCTCTGAGTTACATAGCAGGTTCTATTGACTGCCTGTAGTCTTTAAAGGGGACTGTAGTCTGATAATGGAAATTAGAATCATCTGTGATCTCTAAAATGTTTTCATCTTCCCTGGGACCTTTGTCCAGATATGGAATGGAATATTTTGAGGCTGAAAAAATATGGAAAAATAGAAACTAAGGAAAAGATAATGGTGGGAGAAGTATCCAAAGACTGGCAGGCCGTCATCCACATAGTCAAGGTGGTTTCCCTAATACCAGTACTTAATGTGGAGTAGTCCTGTGTGTCCTTGGCATAAACAAGTTGATGAACAGGATCAAGATGGTGGAGTAAGAGGATGTGGAGCTCACCTTCCCCCCACAAACACATCAAAAATATATCAAAACATGTGGAACAATTCACATGAAAAACAAGCTGGAAACTGGCAGAGGAACTTCTATACAAATAAACCTGTAAGAAAGATCTCCACATAAATGGGTAGGATGGAAAAAAGGCATAAAGTTGGAACCTCCACCTCTGGGAGGGATCTGAACAGAAGAATAATTCCACAAAGGTGGACCCTCACCCTGACGAGTGAGAAGGTCAAGCCAAAGACTGGGGCTCCCAGTCCTGGGGTCTATGTGGAGGAGACAAGCTCCCTCGGCTGTTGAGAGAACTGCTGGGACAGATAGAAGGGCTGGGGAAGCCTAGACTCTACCTGCGAAGAGTGTGTGAGTGCTGGCTTGCCAACAATCAGGGAGGAGAGAGCTTTGCACTGCTGGCTGCCGCTTCACCACGCTCCCGAATCCAAGCGGGGCGAACACCTTGGCCCTGCTCACTCTATACCATAATTTGGTGTGAGATCTGAGCTAGCCAGGCACTGGGAAAAGACTTGGTATAGCTACTCAGAGACAGCACGGGGGCCTGGAGTGACGTCCGGGTGGGACAGCAGCAGCCATTGTCAATGATTGCTGGAGTGGCACTGGGAATCGGTGCACCGTGTTGCCTGCTCCCGTCCCCACTCCAGCCCAGCAAACGCCCTGGTCTTGATCACTTGATGCCACAACTTGACTTGAGGTCTGAGCCAGCCAGGCCTAGAGAGAAGACTTGGTCTAGCAGCTCAGGGACAGCCCAAGGAGCCTGGGGAGATTCCTTGACCTGCATGCCATGATCCATCTCACAACCTGTGAATGCTCTGACCCTGCCCACTCCACACCACAGCCTTCCACTAGATCTGAGATGAGCACATAGGAGGAGGGACGTGACTGGACTGTGTTGCAGTTGAACAACAGATGCCTACACAGGCAATGCATCAGTCCTCTGTGACTCTGTGAGTGCATGGGTCTCACTGGCCTCAGAGATCATCTCCTCTGGGGCAGGGCAGGCATTCAAGGGGAATGGAACCTGATCAAGCCCAATCCTCAGGGCTTCTACTCCAACACCTGGGCAGCAGATCCAGCCCCTGACAGGGCGGCAACAGCTATGGAGCAAGAGAAAGTCCTGTCTCACACCCTGCACAGCCTTTAGATCCCCCAACACCAACCACACCCACTATCAAGGTGATAGTGGCCAACACACTCTGAGGAAAGACATGGTTGGTATCCACATCAAAACCAGCTCTCACATCTAAAACATTGATCACACACAGTGATGCTCCCACATGAAAACACTCCTTCAAGAGCACGATAGATAACTATTTCTCCTAAATTCATAGAGACAGAGAAAGTTAAGTAAAATTAAAAGGCAGGGGAACTAATCCCAATTAAGAGAACAAGAGAAATCCCCTGAAAGAATAAATAGTAAAACAGAGCTCACCAGTCTAACAGATCCCGAGTTCAAAAAGGTGGTAATAAAAATGCTAACTAAATTAAGAAAGATTATCAATAGAAACACAGATCACTGCAACAAGGAACTAGAAACTATCAGGATGAGCAAATCAAAAAGAGATAATTCAATTTCTGAGATAAAAAGCAATCTAGAAGCAATGTATAGCTGACTAAATGACACAGAAGAATGAATCAGTGATCTGGAAGATAGGATAATGGAAATCACTCAATCAGAACAGCAGACAAAAAGACAAATGAGGGCTTTCCTGGTGGCGCAGTGGTTGAGAGTCCGCCTGCTGATGCAGGGCACGCGGGTTCGTGCCCTGGTCCGGGAAGATCCCACATGCTGCGGAGCGGCTGGGCCCGTGAGCCATGGCCGCTGAGCCTGCGCGTCCAGAGCCTGTGCTCCACAACGGGAGAGGCTACAACAGTGAGAGGCCCATGTACTGCAAAAAAAAAAAAAAAAAAAAGACAAACAAAAGAAAAAGTGAAAGCAAAATACAAGATCCATGGGTTAATATAAAACATGCCAACCTATGTATAACAGGGGATCCAGAAGGAGAAAAGAGAAAAGGGTATTGAAGAAATTATGTGTTTTTGGCCATCTGTATGTCTTCTTTGGAGAAATGTCTATTTAAGTCTTCTGCCCATGTTTTGATTGTGTTGTTTGCTTTTTCAATATTGAGCTGTGTGAGCTGTTTGTATATTTTGGAGACTAATCTCTTGTCAGTTGCTTCATCTGCAAATATTTTCTCCCATTCTGTGGGTTGTCTTTTCATTTTGTTTAGGATGTCCTTTGCTCTGCAAAAGCTTTTAAGCTTCATTAGGTCCCATTTGTTTATTTTTGTTTTTATTTTCATTACTCTAGGAGGTGGATCTTAAAAGATTGCTGCAATTTATGTCAAAGAGTGTTCTGCCTCTTTTCCTCTAAGAGTTCTGTAGTATCTGGTCTTACATTGGGGTCTTTAATTTATTTTGAGTTTATTTTTGTGTATTATGTTAGAGAATGTTCTAATTTCATTCTTTTATGTGTAGCTGTCCAGTTTTCCCAGCCCCACTTATTGAAGAGACTATTTTTTTCTCCACTGTACATTCTTGCCTCCTTTGTTGTAGATTAACTGACCATAGGTTAGTTAGTGTGGATTTATTTCTGGGCTTTCTATCCTGTTCCATTGATCTATATTTCTGTTTTTGTACCAGTACCATACTGTTTTGATTACTGTAGCTTTGTAGTATAGTTTGAAGTCAGGGAACTCGATTCCTCCAGCTCCATTTTTCTTTCTCAGGATTGCTTTGGCTACTCGGGGGCTTTTGTGTTTCTATACAAATTTAAAATTTTTTGTTCTAGCTCTGTGAAAAATGCCATTGGTAATTTGATAGGGATTGCATTGAATCTTGGGTACTATAGTCATTTGGCAATATGGATTCTTCCAATCCAAGAACATGGTATGCCTTTCTATCTTTTTGTGTCATCTTCGATTTCTTTCATCTGCATCTTATAGTTTTCAGAGTACAGGTTGTTTTCCTCCTTAGGTAGGTTTATTCCTAGGTATTTTATTCTTTCTGATGCAATGGTAAATGGGATTGTTTCCTTAGTTTCTCTTTCTGATCTTTTGTTGTTAGTGTATACAAATGCAAGGGATTTCTGTGTATTAATTTGTATCGTGCAACCTTACTGAATTCATTGATGATGTCTAGTAGGTTTCTCATAGCATCTTTAGGAGTTTCTATGTATAGTATCATGTCATCTGCAAACAGTGACGATTTTACTACTTCTTTTCCAATTTGTATTCCTTTTATTTCTTTTTCTTCTCTGATTGCCTTGGCTAGGACTTGCAAAACTATGTTGAATAAAAGTAGTGAGAGTGGACATCCTTGTCTTGTTCCTGACCGTGGACGAAATGCTTTCAGCTTTTCACCATTGAGTATGTTAGCTGTGGGTTTGTCATAAATGATCTTTATTATGTTGAGGTAGGTTACCTCTATGCTGACTTTCTGGGTAGTTTTTATCATAAATGGGTGTTGAATCTTGTCAAAAGGTTTTTCTTCATCAACTGAGATGATCGTATGGTTTTTATTCTTCAGTTTGTTAATATGGTGTATCACACTGATTGATTTGCAGATATTGAAAAGTCCTTGCATCCCTGGGGTAAATCCCACTTGATCATGGTGTATGATCCTTTAATGTATTGTTAGATTTGGTCTACTAGTATTTTGTTGAGGATTTTTTCATCTACATTCAACAGTGTTATTGAAAAGATGCTCACCATCGGTAATTATTAGAGAAATGCAAATCAAAACTACAATGAGATATCACCTCATACCAGTCAGAATGGCCATCATCAAAAAGTCTACAAACAATAAATGCTGGAGAGGGTGTGGAGAAAAGGGAACCCTCCTAGATGGTTGGTGGGAATGTAAATTGGTACAACTATTATGGAGAACAGTATGGAGGTTCCTTACAAAACTAAAAAGAGAAGTAACATATAATCCAGCAATCCTACTCCTGGGCATATATCTGGAGAAAACCATAAATCAAAAAGATACATGCACGCCAATGTTCGCTGAAGCACTGTTTATAATAGCCAAGACATGGAAGCAACCTAAATATCCATTGACAGAGGAATGGATAAGGAAGATATGGTACATATATACAATGCAATATTACTCAGCCATAAAAAGGAATGAAATAATGCCATTTGCAGCAATATGGATGGACCTAGAGATTATCATACTAAGTGAAGTAAGTCAGACAGAGAAAGATAACTGTCATATGATATCACTTATATGTGGAATCTAAAAAGATGATACAAATGAACTTATTTACAAAACAGAAACAGACTCACAGCCTTCAAAAACAAACTTATGGTTACCAAAGGGGAAATGTGGTGGGGAGGGATAAATTAGGAGTTTGGGATTAACATATATACACTACTATATATAAAATAGATAATCAACAAGGACCTACTCTATAGCACAGGGAACTCTACTCAAAATTCTGTATTAACCTATATCAGAAAAGAATTTGAAAAAGAATGGATATATGTATATGTAAAACTGAACCACTTTGCTGGACACCTGAAACCAACACAACATTGTAAATCAACTATACCCCAATATAAAATAAAAATTAAATTACAAAAAAGAAATTATGGATGAAAACTTCCCAAACCTTAAAAAGGAAACACATATTCTGGTACAGGAAGCACAGGAGGTCTCAAACAAGATAAACCCAAACAGACCCGTGCCAAGACATATCATAATTAATATGGCAAAAGTTAGAAATAAAAAAGGATTATAAAGGCAGCAAGAGACAAAGAGTCATTTATAAAGGAACACCCATAAGTCTATCAACTGATTTCTCTGCAGAAACTTTGCAGGTCAGGAGGGAGTGGCGTGATATATCCAAAGCCCTGAAAGGGAAAACCCTGCAACATAGGATACCCTACCCAGCATGATAATAATTTAGAATAGAAGGAGAGATAAAGAATTTCTTAGACAAGCAAAAGGTAAAAGAATTCAGCAATACTAAGCCTACCCTAAAAGAAATATTGATGGGTCTTCTCTAAATAGAAAAGAACTAAGAATCTATAGGAAAGGGAAAACCACAATAGAAAAGACATATAAAGTAAGGATTGAAGATTACATAAATAAGCCAGTACATAGATTGAAAAACAAATAGAAAAAATTGTAAGAGTGATTATAACTACAGCAAGCAGTAGAAGTATAAGCATGAAGATATAAAATGGGACATCAAAAACATAAAATGTGGAGGAGAGGATTTAAAAAATAGATCTTTTAGAATGTGTTTGAACTTGAATGACTATCAATTTAAAGCAAGTAGGTAAGCTATGTATCAACATACATGAACCCCACGGTAACCCAAATCAAAAACATACAATAGATTCACAAAAACCAAAAGAAAGGAACTCAAGCATACTACAACAGAAAATCATCAAATCACAACAGAAAAAAAAAAAAGAAGAAGAAATGAACAAAGAAAAACTACAAAAAACACTGGAAAACATGGAATAAAATGGCAATAAGTACATACCTATCAATAATTACTTTAAATGGCAATGGAATAAATGTTTTGATCAAAAGACATAGGGTGTCTGATTGGATTAAAAAAACCTGGAATAAGCTGCTGGTAAGAGACTCACTTCAGGGTAAAAGATATACACAGACTGAGAGTGATGATATGGAAAAACATATATCATGGAAATGGAAGCAATAAGAAAGCAGGGGTAGCAATACTCACATCAGACAAAATAGATTTTAAAACAAAGGCTCTAGCAAAAGACAAAAATGGGCATTATATCATGATAAAGGGATCAATATAAGAGGAAGATATTACAATTGTTAACATATATGCACCCAATACATGAGCATCTCCATATATAGAGCAAATACTAAGAGACACGAAGGGAGAAATTGATAATAATTCAGTAATAGTAGGAGACTTTAACACTCCACTGACATCAATAGACAGATCATCCAGACAGAAAATCTGGAAAAATTAGGGCAACAAAGGCCCTAAATGACACAATAGACAAGTTGGACTTAATTGATATCTACAGACCACTACATCCAAAAAAAGAAGAATACACATTCTTTTCAAGTGCACATTGAATGCCCTCTAGGATAGACCACATACTAGGACACAAAACAAGCCTCAACAAATTTAAGAGGACAGAAATTATTTCAAGCATCTCTTCTGATCACAAAGATATGAAACTAGAAATCAACCACCGAAAGAAAAACGAGAAAAGAAAAAACACATGGAGACTAAACAACAAGATACTAAAAATCCAATGGGTCATCAAAGAAATCAGAAAATACCTCAAGATGATAAAAGAAAATGAAAATATAACTTTACAAAATCTATAGGATGTAGCAAAAGCAGTTCTAAGTGGGAATTCATAGCGATACAGGCCTTCCTCAAGAAACAAGTCTGAAATAAACAACCTAACATACCACCTAAAAGAATTAGAAAAAGAAGAACAAACAAAGACCAAGTCAGCAGAAGAAAGCAAGTGATAAAGATCAGAGAGTAAATAGAGATAAAAAACAACAGAGAAGATCAATAAAACCAAGAGGTTTTTTTTAAGACAAACAAAATTAAACCTCTAGCAAGGCTCACCAAGAAGAAAAGAGAGAATATACAAATAAACAAAATTTAAAATAGAGGAGAAATGACAACTGATAGCACAGAAATACAAAAAACCACAAGAGAATACTAAGAACAGTTATATGCTAAATAAATTGGACAATCTAGAAGAAATGGACAAATTTCTAGAAACATACATCCTGCCAAGAGTGATTCAGAAGAAACAGATAATTTGAACAGACCAATAACTAGAAGTGAAATAGAATCTGTAATTTTAAAAAACCTGCAAACAGAAGTCCAGGATTGGAGGGCTTCACTGGGGAATTCTACCAAATATATATAAAGAAGAACTTATACCTATCCTTTTAAAATTATTCTAAAAAATTCGAAGTGGAGGAAACACTCCCAAATTAATTCTACAAGCACTATTTACAATTCTACATTACCAAAAGCAGACCAAGGCACTACCAAAAAAGAAAATTACAAGCTAATATCTTTGATGAATATATGTGCAAAAATCCTCAACAAAATATTAGCAAACCAAATCCAAAAATACATAAAAAAGAACATACACCATGATCAAGTTGAATTCATTCCAAGGTTGCAAGGATGGTTCAACATACGCAAATCAACCAATGTGATACTCCACATTAATAAAAGTAAAGACAAAAACATGATTATCTCAATAGATTCAGAAAAAGCTTTGATAAAATTCAAGAACCATTCATGATAAAAACTCATCAAAGTGGATATAGAGGGAACATATCTCAGCATAATAAAGGCCATTTATGACAACTCACAGCCAACATAATACTCAATCGTGAAAAGCTAAAAGCCTTCCCACTAAATTCAGAAACAAAACAAGGAGGCTCACTCTTACCACTTCTATTCAACAAAGTTTTGGAAGTCCTCACTATAGCAATCAGATGAGAAAAAGAAATAAAAGACCTCTAAATTGGAAAGGAAGAGGTAAAACTGTCCTTATTTTCAGATGACATGATACTCTATATAGAGAACCCTAAAGTCTCTGCCCCAGAACTAATAGAACTAATAAATGAATTCAGCAATGTAGCAGGATGCAAGATTAATATACAGAAATCTCTTGCATTTCTATATACTAACAGCGAGATATCAGAAAGTAAAAAAAAAAAATCTCACTTAAAATTACGTCAAAAAAATACCTAGGAATGAACTTAACCAAGAAGGTGAAAGACCTTTACGCTGAAAACTATAAAACATTGGTAAAGGAAATTGAAGAGGATTCAAAGATATCCCAGTTCTCTGATTGAAAAATTAATATTGTTAAAATGGCCATACTACACAAGGCAATTACAAATTTAATGCAACTCCTATCAAAATACCCATGAGATTTTTCACAGAACTGGAACATATAATCCTAAAATTTCTATAAAACTACAAAGTATCCAGAATTTCCAAAGCGATCCTGAGAGAAAAGAACAAAGCTGGAGGTATAACACTTCCAGACTTTACATTATACTACAAAGCTATGGTAATCAAAATAGCATGGCTCAAAAAGATGTACATGGATAAATGGCACAGAATGGAGAGCACAGAAGTAAACCTACACACCTCTGGTCAATTCATCTATGACAAAGGAGGCAAGAATATACAATGGAGAAAAGACAGTCCCTTCAACAAGTGGTGTTGGGAAAGCTGGACAGCTACATGTACATCAGTGAAATTAAAACATTCCCTCACACCATACATAAAAATAAACTCAAAATGGTTTAAAGATCTAAAGGTAAGATATGACACCATAAAACTCCTAGAAAGGAACATAAGCAAAACATTCTTTGACATAAATTATAACAATAATTTCTTAGACCAGTCTCCCAAGGTAAAAGAAATAAAAGCAAAGTTAAATAAATGGGACCTAATCAAACTTACAAGCTTTTGCACGGCAAAGGCAACCATCAACAAAACAAAAAGACAACCTACAGATTGGGAAAAATATTTTCAAATGATTCTACCAACAGGGGTTAATATCTGAAATATACAAACAGCTCATACAACTCAATATTGAAAAACAAAGAACCCAATCAAGAAATGGGCAGAAGACCTAAATAGGCATTTTTCCAAAGAAGACATACAGATGGCCAACAGGCAAATGAAAAGATGTGTAACATCACTGATTATTATTGAAATGCAGTTCAAAACCACAATGAAGTATCATCTCACATTGGTCAGAATGGCTATCATCAAAAAATCTACAAAATAAATACTGGAGAGGGTGTGGAGAAAAGGGAACCCTTGTACACTGTTGATGGGAATGTAAAATAGTGCAGCCACTATGGAAAACAGTATGGGGGTTCCTTAAAAAAACTAAAAATAGAGCTACCATAGGATCCAGGAACCCCATACCTGGGTATATATCTAAAAAAAACAAAACTAATTTGAAAAGATACTTGTACCCCAATGTTCAGAGAAGCACTATTTACAAGAGCCAAGACATGGAAACAACCCAAGGGCCCATCAACAGCTGATTGACTTAAGAAGATGTGGTATACATATACAATGGAATATTACTCAGCCATAAAAAAGGATGAAATATTGCCATTTGCAGCAACATGGATGGACCTATAGAATGAAGTAAGTCAAACAGAGAAAGACAAATATCATATGATATAACTTACGTGTGGAATCTAAAAAAAACACAAATAAATGTATATACAAAACAGAAACGCTCTCAGACATAGAAAATAAATTTACAGTTACCAAAGGTGAGAGGGAGTGGGAGAGGGACATATTAGGAGTATGGGATTAACAGACCCAAACTACTATACATAAAATAGATAAGCAACAAGGACTTACTTTATAGCACAGGGAATTATACCCAATATCTTATAGTAACTTATAATGGAATATAATTTGAAAATAAATGTTGATGAACAAAATTCAATGACAAAACAAAATATGTTTCCATAGTAAAAGGAGGGACTTGAGGATCATGGAGAATTATGAAAGGGGAATAGCTGGGGAGAAAGCCATGGGACAGATTGAGGTTTGAGAAACAAGTGAAAGACTATCTACACTATGGAGAGCATGGCTTCCTGGGAAAAGGAGGGGAGGAAGAAGGCAGGGCGTGGCTATCACTTAGAAAGTCCATCACCTGTGGGAATGTTTAGCTAAGACATTTACCTTCCCCATACCAGGCAAATGAGGATCATTGGACATTCCATGCAGGGTTGTGAGAATTATGTGAGAGAATGCTTATAATACAGCAGCTGAATTTTTTTTAAATTTTAACATTTACTAAGTGCTGGGCATTGCGCTAAGCCTCACATGCATTATCTCATTCAATCCTCACAACAACCCAGTGAGGTAGGTGTCATTATTTTCAAGTGAGAGAACTGTCAGTAACTTGACCAGAGACATACAATGGAGGAGCTGGGAGTCTAACCCAAGGGGTCTAGTTCCCCTGTGGCCTGTACTCTTAACCCAGTGTCATCTCTCATAAACACTTAAGTCATGGATTCAATCTTTCTAGTTCCTGGTGGCTTAGTTTTTGGTCACAAGTGTTCACACTTCTCTTTAAGGCTCTCCACTTTATCTGATTCCCTGATATATCCAGTATTCAGTAATTCTTAGATTTTTAAGTTTGTTTTTCAACTTCCAACCTATGAGTTAATACAAGTAAGAAAAGAGAAGGTTATTTTCTTTAAAAGTTACCTTATCTGCTTTCGTTTCTACAGGAGAAATTCAGCACCTACCTTGAGCTAACACAAAGCATGTGCCAGTTTTCCATAAAGCTCTGCTTTGGGAGTTCTCCAGACACATATACTGGAATCAATCACAGTAAACTCTATATGCAGGTCACTTTTGCAGCTATAGATTTGTAAATTCTTCAGCATTCATACTACATTTTTTTAATAGCCATTAAAGTTTTCTTCAGCCAGGTCAGCCGGAAGAGATTGCTCCCAATTTTTGAATCTGCACCAGAGATCCAAAGAATTAAAATATTTGGTCACTTTTGTTACTAGCTTTCAGTTTTTGGTGCTGATCATTGCACACACACCTGCCATTTTCCGTCTCTCTCAAGATGCTAGATTTTTGTTTTAAATGTGATCATAGGTGGTTCGAATGGATGCATAGTCTGCTAGAAAGTTGATTTTGACTCTGAACGTGCTTTTATCATATGGAGGACTGCCAAGAGTAAAATGCCTATGCCATGCCAAGAAATCACCTTCACTAACCCAGATATTACAAAAATATTTGTTGCAGCATTCCTTTACATTCCTTCATCCTGTTCCTGCTGGCCACCAGTTTTTGGCTGGCACTGCTGCCTTTTGCCTGCCTATTTCTTCACACAAACAAATCAGAAATATGGAACTGTTCAGCAAGTCACAAAGGTAAGTTATTTATGCTATGATTTCCCCCAGGTCCACTTTACTAAGGATGGCCTCCTCAACCCAGAACCCCAGTGCTCTTGTAACCAGATTATGTTGGTTAGAAGATAAGAAACACCTGCTAATCTCAGTGAAGTGTTTGTCCCCATCTCTGCTTTTACACCCCTTATAGATACTTCTAGAATCCCCTTATAGTTGTGCCGATTATATATTTATAAGCCTGTTTGTTCCTCTTGACAGAGAAGTCCTGTGGGAAAGTGTCCGTGTCTTATTTGCCTCCGAATTTCCAGCGCATTGCCCAGTTCCTGGCAGATGACTTATTGTCACAATATTTGCTAAATAAATGAATGGACATGATTCAGACTTGCTGAAATAAAAATTCTGTTCTGCAGAAAGCAAAGCATTGACGTGGTCTTTCTGGCAACATTAGACTTGGAGGACACATTTCTCGTTTAACTACAGATGCATGAATACAGTGTGTTGACCACATCCTGGGGATAAATTCTATAGTTTCATTGCGTTAATCATTCTTCTGGGTCAATATCTGGCATGGAGTAAATACCCACAGGAATTACTGAGCCCTTAAAAACACCTCATCAACTGAACCCCACGCATGGAAGATCTATTTTAAATTCAGTGCGGTGTTTTGGGCTTTAGGCACTGTTTCTTATCTGACTAATAAAGTAGCTTTCCTTGGACTTGACTTTTTATATTTATGTTTTTCTCAGCCTTGGTTGCCTTTACTTGTTTCTATTTTATCTTTACTTGTTGTATCTATTCATATTGCAAACCACTCTGAGTCCTTCGGGAAATGAGTTTGGATATAATTAAATAAATAAAAAGATACTGCTATGTCATAGGTAGGTGACTGGGATTCAAATCAGAGACTTTGGAAGGAGGCAGATGGAAATTTTCTCTCTTCCACTGGTTCATTTCATGATCATAAGCAGGTCACTAAATTCACATTGCTCTTTGCTTCTGTTAGCTGATGTAGATAGTTGAAAATCATACCTTCATAAAGAGTGACTGGAAGGCTTTTTTTTTTTTTTTAAAGAACATGACTTAGTCATGGCACTAAAAAGAACCAGTCATGCCTCCTCAGCAGTTCTTTCCAGTCCCAAAAGTGTTTTTAGCGTTCTGTTCTTCAGGTCCTTAGGGACAGGATGCCTCACGAGGACATTCTTGCTACTTCTTGGCAAATCAATTAATAAAGCAACAGGCTGTATATCTGGTATACAAAGGGAATACAGGAGAAGCACAAAACACAGTTTAGACCCTCATGCGACTTCAGGTCAATATGGAACGGAGCTTGGCCCATGGCATATGACAGCGGTAGAAATAGTCCTGCACTTGGAATCAGAATAACTGGGTTCCAGGCTAGGCCATGGGATTTTGAGCATTTTACCTAATTTTTCAGACTTAATTCCCTTGCTTGTCAAATAGAGCTGATAGCAGAGCTACAGCCAGCATTAAGTAAGGGAATGAACATCAAAGAACTTTACAGCTTGCAGAGTAATATATCAGGAGTACATGTTATAATAAAGAAACAGTGTTTATATTTGATATAAAATGATGCATTTGAGAGAACTTTGGAGGCATACAGGTTCATATGTCCTTACTAGCTATCTGGTTTGGGGCAACATACTTAACATCTATGAGTCTCAGTTTCTTAATCTGTACAATAGGTATATTGATGCCCTCTTTGCAGAGCTCCTGGGAATATTGGTGGCAATGTATGGAAAGCATAAAGCAGAGTTGCTGGCACATAGTATACACTGAATAAATGGAAGCTTCCATTTCGTAATTACTACAGCATAACAATAGAAATCATATATAATTTGGTGCTGAATTGTTTGCCTAAAGCCTGTGGGTAGTGTAGGAGTTCAGAGAAGAGGTATGCCAACTTCATTTGGGGTCTCGTTAAAAAGGCTTTATGGAAGAGGGGTGGTTTGAGATTGGCCTGAAAAGGGGAGCAAGCTTTGCTTAGGTGGAATAAACAGTAGTGTTTACCTGGATTAGTCTCCTGGGCAAAAAAAGGTTAGCGCAGTCAGGATCACACTTGCATTCTTCTTGGACCATCTATAGCACCTCAAATGTGAGCTTGGGAGTTATTTATATATTTGCCAGTGCAATCCTGAGCTCTCAATCCTATGCATGTCACCTGGAGAGCTTTTAAAAATACCCATGTTGGGGCCTCATGCCAGACACCCACTAAATAGGAATCTCAGGGTATGACTCCTGGGTATTACTGATGTTTCTTCAAAGCCTCCCCGGCATTTACAACATGCATCCAGGTTGAGAACCATTGCTTTAAAGCATCAACTACACATGAGTAGATGTGTGTTCAATTGTTGAGATGGTTGTGTGGAATGGAATATGCCAGAAATCACCCTGGCCTGGGATTAGGAGTTGCAGGTTCTAGCTGCAGCTCTGCCCTAACTGCTGGTCGAGTTCTTTGGCCTCTCTGGGCTTTGTGTCCTTATCTGCCAAACAGGGAGGCTGGACTCTGTGCCTCCTCAAGCCCTGACAGTCTATGATGCAGCCAAACAAGCATCGTTTAGTTTGAGGAAGCAGGTTTGGTGGTGGGACTGTGGAGGTCTCCTCTTGGTTTCCACATAAATGCACTTCTCTCTTCCCCATGCCAGCCCCACACAAAGGTGCATCAGAGGAGCTCACCGAGGACATCTGAAGACGGTTTTCCTCTTTTCCTGAGAAACACCATGACATTGTCCATTTGGGTTTGTTTTCTTTCTAATGAAGGAAATGTGCCCTCTTCATTGGAAACACCTTGTGGAAGGAGGCAGGGCCTCTACCTGCAGCCTGGCCGCTGACAGCCAGGCTTCCAGGTGCGCCCCACCTGTCCCCACAGCCGAGACTGACACAGCCACAAATGCTTTCCATATGCAAACCTTTGTGAATGGGACACAGTGCAGATTGGGCCCCAGTTGCTGTTTCTGGCTGAGGTAACTTGAACCACATGCCTGGAGGGGAATCAAGGTGAGTATGGTTCCCCCACAGGCAAGAAGCAAGTGACCCCTTCTGGTCTGCATCGTGGACCCTCTCCCATGGACCAGGTATTGCTCAAAACTATCAAGTAATCAGAAATTTCAGTCCTGAAAATTACTGTGCACTTGTACTAGGCATCTGATGCTCCTGAAAAGGCAGCCATCCATTTTCACCCCTTAAAAAACAACAGAGGGGACTGGGAATTAGAGGGAAGATAGTACACACATCAGGGATTTCATCTGGCATTGCAGCTTCTCATTCTGAGCTTAGGGTCAGGGCTGGAGCACAGATGGGGCCTGTGCCCTGGTCTCTGAGCTCTTTCCTGGGTCCTGAAGTGAGTTTCAGAAAGTCATGCTTGGTGAAGCTGGGAGCCAAGCTGGCTCGCCTCATATTTGTGAGAGTTTTGAGGAGGGACATTTGGCCTGTTGGTGGGTGATGGCAGCAGCCATTCTGACAATAGCATATCGTGCAAGGACAAAATCAGTAGCCCTAGCACCTCTAGAGAACCGTCCCTAACCATTCTGCCCTTCTAGTGATTTGCAAATATTTTCTGTTAGAGACCCAATTTGAGCTTCAGGTCTGCATGATGCTGGGGAATGAGCTCAGGCTCTGGAACCAGAACATAGTCATATTCTTTTTATATCAGTTAATTGCTTCTACATCTCACCCTGGTCATTAACATCCTTAGAACCTTGGCTACCTCATCTGCATATGGGAAGAATAATAACCACTGCAAGGGCTTTTGCAAGGATTAGCTTATATACGTAAGTAGTTGAAAGGGCTCTGAGGCCAGGCTGCTCGAGTTCAAACCCCTCTCTACCATATTCCAGCTCTGTGGCCTTGAGCAAGTTAATTATTCTCTCCCTGCCTTGGTTTTCTTACCTGCAAAATGGTGATGGTAATAATAGGACCTACTTCATGGGATTGTGGTGAGGATTAAATGAGTTAATATTTCTAAAGTTCCTGGAATAGTGACTGGTAGAGTAAGCACTCAATAACAGGAAGAGTGAACATTTATTGTGCATTGCAGCCCTCGACACAGTGGCTGGCATACCGGACATGCCCAAAGGCGGCTGGTTATTGTGACTACTAAGACTGTTATCCACCCAGCTGGGGGAAAGGACATCAGTCCTCACCTCTCATTTCCTCCCTGTTGACCTCCTGATATGATTCAGATGTGAGTCCCCTAAGGTGTCAGCCTGGCCCTGAGGAAAGAGAAGGAGGGGCTGTGGAGCCCAGTGAACAGAGCAGAGACATCAGGCTAGCAGCCCAGGCCCCAAGAGAAGCCCAGGCCCAGGATCAACTGATCTTTCCACAGGAAGAGCAGAAACCACAGCAGCCCTCACTTTCCCTGGGCTCTCACTGAGTCATGCTAAGTCACTCTTGGGTCTTGCCCCATGGAGAGAGATGTTTTTGCAGAAGCCAGAGCATGTGTGCCTACAGCCTCAGGATCAGCTCAGACCAGGACGCTCTGATGGGGCTGACTGGGGGCTGGGGGTTACAGGAGAGGGTTCTGGCTTCCAGGGGTCCTCCAAGCCCCTGTGGAAGCTGCAAAAGAGGCTGGGTACCTGCCTCAGATAAGAATGTCCTCTTCTGGGGTCAGAAGGGGAGGAGAGAGTAGTCTCCAGTCAGCTCGTGAGCATAATTGCTATTCTCTAAAGTTAGTGCATGCTTTGTTCCTAGAGAGAAATGACCTTCATGTGCATTTATTTATTCTATAAATACTGGCAGACCCACCATGTGCCAGGCACAGTGGTAGGGAATACCCTTAAAGAGGATTTCATGAAATCCTAAGTTACTACTATATAATAGTTTCAGTTTGTAATAAAAGTGGGTTCAAAGTCCGATGCGGGCAGAGTGGGCAGGGAACTCACACAAGCCTTCCCAGAAGAAAAGACGTTGGGGTTGAGCTGTTGAATCCCAGAAACAAACCTACCTGAGTTAAAATTCTATCTTTGCTGCTTTTACGCTGGGATCTTGGAGAAGGTTTCTTAAACTTTCTGAGCCTTAGTCTCTCCATCTGTAAAATTAAGATGATGGCACCATCTTAAAGGGCTTTGTGTGTGGACTGAGTGACATAACTAATATAGAGTAGTGTTCAAGGAACATAGGAAGTAATTTTCAAATGGTGGCCATTTTTAATCACTGAAAATCTGCATATGCCTAAAAATTCCATGTGGGTATTATTTTTCCCCCAAGATTAAGGCATATTTGGAATTTGCTGTTCAAGTTGTTTCATGTATGGTTGCATTTGAGCCTATAATCCTGCGGTCAGGACCACTGAAGACTGTCATGGTGGTCCAAGATCCATTGAAATTCCAAGTATTTAGGAGTGAGTTCAAGAGTCAGATTCCCAACACTCATATGGCCAAATAGAGTTAATGAGCAGGGCTTTCACTTATAAGCTCATGCATTGCCTCTTCTGCCCATATGACCTATCCTCTTACAGGAGGTCTTCTGGGGCCATCCATACAAGTTGACTGTATCTTAAAGTTAGGGAGGAGAGGAGAGAGAGAGATAGAATCTCTAAACAAGGCTCCAGGACACCTAGAGTTCATAAGCTATATAATTCCTCCTATGGAAACCTCTATCCCCACGGTGGGCGAAGGATCTCCTATATGATGAATGACCCTTCTCCAAACTGTTCAGTAAGTGTATACTGACCATCAACTTGTGCCAGGCACATGAGTCACTTGTATCTGCCATCCTCTATCATTTCCATACAAAATGAGCAGAACGGTTCCAGCATCCCTAAGAGAACAGCAGAGTTCCCTAGAAGTATCTTTGATTCTTCTCTTGCTATCTTCCATCAGGGCCTTGTTTCACAGGGCCTTGTCTCCATTTCTATTTTTGGAGATGTCTTCCTCCCCTCTCATGGTCCAGACTGTACCACAAACATCTTTGAGAGGACTGATACTCACTGGCTAGCCAAAGAGAGGCTTGAAAGTGGGCTTGTGGGGGAGCCAAGACTAAGTGGGATTTACTCATCATTCATCTCCCCTTTATCCTCTAGGGATATTTAACTTTGAGTTCTCTATTGGCATTTAGGGGTTTGTTTTATTATTTTATGTGCACTGTATTATTGTGATTCAGAGACTGATAAGTATTTTCCACGATGAGTCCCCAAATAGAACACTCAATCTTTGTGGTCATGGGCCATGTCTTTTCATTTTTTTCATGGTCCTGATTTCTTTCAAGGGTACCATCAAAGCAAGCTTCAAAAAGCAACTACCTAAAATAGGACTAAAACATATTTGAGACCCTCTGGGCTGTAATGACACCAAGAGAATGTAGTTGTAGTACAGGAACTTTCTGGATACTCCTGAAACGTCCATTATTCAAAGATGGCCTAGAAAAGATAGGATCAGGTCTAACCCTCATCTACCTCTTCACTCATCTCACATCACACTCTTCCTTGTTTTTTAATCTCAAGACTCATGGACTCTCAAGTACTTCAAAGACTACTTTGCACATGCTGTTCCCTTTGTCTAGAATGCTTCCCTCCTCCCTCTGTCCCCCACCCCCTGCTCACTTTTGCTAAGTTAATGCCCACTCAGTTTTGAAAAATTAACTCAGTTATCATTTTTTCTGAGCATCTCCCCTGATTTCCCTTACTAGGTAAAATCTTTATTTCTAACCTTCTTGCAGCATCTTTACCTCTCCTTCAGGGAACTTAATATCTAACACGTTTGTTGTGTAAATGACCAGTGCAAATATCAGCCTCCCTCTCCAGATGGTAAGCTCCATGAGGGCAAGGCTTGTGTATATTTTTACTCATCAATTCATTCTTATTACCTAGTATAGAATAGGTATTCAATAACTCTTTTAAGTGAATGATTTGAAATGAATGTTTACATCTAAATCAGTCCACAATTATTTACTGAGCATCTACTATGGAAGAATGTGCTGAGCCTTATTGATGATAAAGAGAAAGGAAAATGCTATGAGCTATTAAGGTGCCACAGCAGAAATGATTTTGAGTGGTGGCAGAGTGGACTAAGGAACAGGACAAGAAAATATGGAAATTGAATGACATTATAAAGCAAGGTACACAGAATGAAATGGGCTTCATTCATAAGGGTGAGAGAATGCAGGTGGAGCTGGTGAGATGAACTGATGTGTTACAAGGTCAGCTTCATGGCACAGTTGAGTAAGATTTTCTGCATTAGTTATCTATTGCTGTGTAACAAATTACCCCCAAACTTAGTAGCTTAAACAACACTCATTATCTTATAGTTTCCATGGGCCTGGCCTAGTTGGGTCCTCCACTCTGGGTCTCTCACAAGGATGGGATTATAATCTCACTTGAAGGCTTAATTGGAGAATATCCATTTCCAAGCTCACTCACATGGTTGTTGATGAGATTCAGTTCCTTGTGAACTATTGGACTGAGGCCCTTTGTTCTCCACTGGCTAATGGCCAGAGGCCTCCTTTGATTCTTTGCCTGTGGGTCTCTTCATAGAGTAGTTTACGACAGGGCAGCTGGCTTCATCAGAGTAAATAGGTGAGAGGGCAAATGAGAGTACAAGTACAGCCTTTTGTAATGTAATCTTGGAAGTGACATCTCATCATTTTTGCCATATTCTATGAGTTAGAAGCAAGTTAGAAGCAAGTCCTCAGATCCAGACCATACTCAAGGTCAGGGAATTACACAGAAAGTGAAGATAATTGGAAAGGAGAGTTTCCAATATCGCCTACCACAGTCTATGATTGCTATGGCCAGCTAGAACTGGAAAGAAGAGCAAGATCATTATGTTTATATTTCAAGGGTTATGAATTGTGTTATGGCTAATAAGCACGCATAAAAGATGAGGTAAACTAGGAAAATGTGGCTCACACTCTTGCGCATTGTAGAGATTCAAGTGGAAGGAGAAGCGCTGTGATAAAACATACTTTCTGTTTGAATCTGTCTTAGAAAGTCCCCCCGCCCCAGATAGAGGGAGCAAATTGTGATAAAGATGGAAAAAGATACAGAGAAGAAAGGCAGGATTTTGAGATAGGTGCACTCATCAAACTCATGCTCTGAGACCAGGGATAAGCCTTAGAACAAAGTCCCTTCCCAGCCCTCACTAGATACTGCCACACTCCAACACTCACTATCTCTATTTTCCTTTCCCAGTTACTTTTGAAAGCTAAGAGGAGTGCAAATCACATCAATGATCAAATGTGTATTTTGCTGCTACCCTGTTAAGATAATATTCCTGTTGTCATTAGGGACCTGTATGTGTTTTATTAACTCTCTACTGAACATGCGCTGATTAGGAACAGAAGATTGTAACCAAAGGGGTCAAGACTGAATAGTATCACCTAAAACAGAGAGCAGAAAGCTCTCGGAAAGAAGCACAGCTGTTTCAATGACAATCTTTTCTACCTTGATTATTTTCTTGCTGTGGAAAAGAATTGCATGTGTAAATCTTTCTCCTCTGGCATGTTGTGGCTTCCCAGGGTTACCAGAGCTGTACCTGATTCAGATGAAATTGTGTGCACTGCCGTATGCAAGAGAGAATTGTAACCTGACATCAAAGGAGGAATTCAGAATGGTTATAGGAAAATTGTGTTTCCTCCAGTTGTCTGCCAGTGAATACACTGGCCCCGTCCAAAGGACATGGATTAAACTCTGGAAGATGAGCTTGGAGATGGGAGGCTGCACTCTGGTTTCTGTGACAAGTGGGTAGCCTGCAGGTTTTGAGAAGTGAAGTAAGACCAAATTTATGGTTCACTTCACAAATAGTGGAGGATCGACTAGATCAAAGAGAGGAACAATCCGGAGAAGGATGCCTCCTAATTTCTGAGCCCAAAAAAGTTCCATTTGTATTTTTTACAAGAATTGAAACAAATCAGGCTATGAACGCTGGTCCTCATCATAGAGCGGACCTGTGGGTCTCTCAGAATAGAACACACCAACCCCCTGGGTTCTTTAGACATCCTGGATTCATTTAGACCTTTTGCCACTCTATTTCCTTACTGCAATCCTTGGGGCTCTAAAGGACTAAGGCGTCGTATGGGGAGAGTGGCTAGGAACACAGTTTTTCACCATATACCCACAATCTTGGCCAAGGTTGAGCATGAGGAGTGAGGGGAGAATTGCAAATAAATTCTGAGCTCTTTTTAGTAGTTTTTTTTCAATTATAGAAATATGAGCAAAGCAATTCTGAAATTATTTTAGATGTACTATAGGATTGAGCAAATGAGTAAATGGGTTAATGTTGATGAGAGTCAGAACTCTCACTGTGGCAGAAGGGACATACAAATATAGCATGAGAGAAGGCACGATAGAACTTCATGGATATAGACTGGAATTAGAGTTATCAGTGTGAACTGATGACTTCTTAATTATGTCTATGCTTGTAATATGCACATGCAAACATACAAGTATATGTTTGTATGTATGTATGTTTGTGTTTGTATATGTATATATACAGGTATATTTTCATGTAACTATTTCCTAGCTCTATCTGTTGAAATGGCCAAGAATCAAAGACCCCTCAGTAGCAATGATCATACCTGAAACCCAGACCTTGGTCTCAAATACCATTATCTACTCAAAGGAACCAAGGCTCTTTGGAGAAATGGCTGACTCCAGGGATGAGGCAATGTAGGTAAAATGTGAGCCTGGAACATCTTGTTATTCTTGCAAGTAAGAAAGCATTAAAAAAGATGGGGTCATGTCACAAGGACCAAGGTGCTAGCTGAAAAGGGTTCCAACTGGCCAAATATGGGATAATTTGAGCACCAAAATACTTAAGTATGATGATGAATTATAAACCTTTGAAACAAATTAAAATCCATGAGTCCATACTGGTAATAAATGAATAAATGAATGAGGAAGAATGGAGGGCCCTTGCTTACCATAGAATGCTGAGAGCCAACCTGTAAATGTGGTGGGGGTATGGGAACTGGAAAGTTATCATTTTCAATCATCACAGTAAAGACTGCATCAGGAAAGAATCATCAATAACTGCTAAATATAGGGGAAAGTTTTGATGAAGAGAAGAATATTCGCACAGTCTTAAATCTCTCCACGGATTACCTATTAGTTGTGATGGAGAAAGAGCACTAATTGCATAATGGAGAGACTGAACAACAACTTGACAGAGTAATCAAAATCGACATGACTATTGAGACAGATGGACATCTTGTGGCTCCATGTGATACCCTGAGGATATACCATCATCTATGCAGTATTCTGACTGAGAATATACAACTTGAATCTAACCATAAGGAAACATCAAAAAAGAAAACCTCAAAATGAGGAATATTCTATGGGTTGGCTAAAAAGTTCGTTCGGGTTTTTCTGAAACATCTTACGAAAAACCCAAACAAACTTTTGGGCCAACCCAATACTAACAAAAAAAGGAGAGGGACTGTGTCCCTAAAACATGACAAAGAAAGCCTGTGGGAATGCTTCAGGTTAAAGGAGGTATCTCAGTCCTTTTGGGTTGCTATAACAAAAATACCAGAAACTGGATATCTTAAACAATGAATATTTATTTCTCACAGTTCTGGAGGTCAAGGTGCCAGCAGATTCGGTATCTGGCCAGAGCTTACTTCCTGGTTCATAGATGACTGTCATCTCATTGTGTCCTCACATGTGTCTCAAGCATTGCGTCAGACTATATATTAACATTATCTGCGTGATTCTCACAATGACACATTTTACAGATAAGAAAAACTAGGCTTATAGATATTAGAAAAACTCTCCCAGTATCATACAACTAATAAATGGAGGAGGCATGATTTAACAAAAAATTATGTTTTTTCCACTATGTCATGTCAAAAAGAAAAGTACAGTTTCCGAATAAAAGCACCCCAAAGATGTTTTTTTTTTTTCTTGCCTTTCTTCCTAAGGGATGCAGTAAAGTGCCAGGGGTGATATTAGATTTCCATGGTCAGGGTGATAAAATTAAAAGTATGACCTAAGCATGATTTTAATTGTGTCTCTTGGGTTTACAAACTATGGTCCACCAACTGCTTACAGTCTTTAGGTGGAATTTCTTAACTCTCCCCAGAAGGTGGTAATTGTACAGCAGAGAGATCCCTGAAGCTAGAGGGCTGGGCTCCATCCCTGACTCTGCAGTTTGCTGGCTGTAAAATGGTACCTCACAGGGTTATTGCAGTAGTTAAATGAGATAATGTACACATAAGCACATACAGATGGAGGTGTATTACTGTTTCACTCGGGTCCCTGTGATTCTCAACTCTAGCTTGCCAAAGCAATCCCTTAACTCATTAAAAATAAAACAAACTTTAAAAACCAGGTCTATGAAAGACTTCAGTGAGATCCAGTGACTCCCACTGTTTCCTCCAACACCGTGTCCAGAATGTTCCTTTCTCATCAAGGAGTCAATCAACCGCAATTGCATCAAGAATAATAAAGTGCTAGAAAGAACAAAGGGGCAGAGTCTTGGCAGTGATTTTCTCCAAGACCTACAGTCCTGAACCTGGTGTGGTTAGTCTGCTTCAAGAACGTAAGTCTCATTTTAGTTCTATTACCAATGACCTCGTGACCCTGTCATCCGCTCCCTCTCCTTGGCCTCAGTCTCATCATCTGTAAACGAAGGCAGGTGCTGACCCTCCTGAGCCAGCCAATGTTGATTATAGCCATCTTTTCAGATCACCTTTAGCCAGATCATCAGCTGGGCTGCTTTGCTAAAACACACATATTCCCCAGGTCCCACACCATAGCTCCCAAATTAGAGCCCTTTGGCAAAAGAGCTAGAAATCTTCATTTTACCCCCAACCACCAGGTAATTCTAATGCATACAAATTTGAGAATCACTGATCTAAATTCCTTTTCAGATAAAGATTTCTGGGTAGACCAGGGCTTTGTAAATTTTAATGAATCCCTTGGCAATCTTGTTAAATTGCAGTGGGGCTTGATCTACATTACTACGAAGCTCTCAGGCGATGCTACTGGTTCCTGGACCACACTCTAAGTAGCAAGGCTTTCTCTGACAGGACACAGTCACATAGTAGGTTGGTTTACTTTTGGGGATGAAAATAACATAGGTAGTGGCTCAAGGATGGGAGAAGGGCATATGAATGGATAGAAACCACAAAGATTTGCTTGGCTTGAGTGAAGACTTTCTTAATTGATCACCTTTGGAGGACAGGTCCTTATGGCAGAGACGACACAAATTGGGAGATAACTGACTTTGTTAAGTCCCCCGTTCTGTCACTTCCTAGATATGTGATCTGCAGAGATTGATTTATGCTTTCAGAACCTTAAGTTCTGGATCTGTAAAAACAGAGACAAGAAGATACCCATTTCCTAGAATGGCTGTGAGTATTAAATGTGATCACATATATAAAATTCCCAGCCGAGTGCAACAATACCGGTCCCTCTAGGTTTTCTGGAGACCCTTCCTAAACCTTTACTTAGTTCCCTGCCTGGGACTGTCTGCTCACTGGGACCTGTCCCTCTCCCACAGCCACCACTACCTGGAGGGCCGCCACCTCTCTACCCCAAGAAAACTCTTAACTTTCCCAGGCCACTGAGTGATTTATCACACAGCTGCTCTCCCAGACTTGGAAGGCTGACATCAACCCTGACAGACACAGATGGGAGAGCTGGAGTCCAGTTGCTTGTCAGTGATGTTCCGTGGACACATTTATAAGGCTTTCACACTTTTTTGGCATCCTCCACCATCAGCCAGACACCAAAGGCAGCCCGCTGCACACCACATGCTGGCAAGGAAAGCTGCATGCACACGTGCTGGCCGGGGCCCCCAGCACAGCTTCATTTTTCTCTCCTGCCTCCTTTCCCTACTCATTTCTATGTGGTTGTGGTCAGCATGCCACCTGACTTCTCATGCCAAGTTCTTTTAATGTTTTTGACGGACACTACCAGCCTTTGCCCCCAAATAACTCACTAAACAAGAAATGAGTTGCCATAATATGGACTTAATGTGAGGAGTTTTCAATTCTTTTCATAGTCATTTGGAGGGGTTATCAACAGATATTTCTTTAGCAATGGCAGGTGCCTGAGGGAACTTATAACCAAATCATTTGTTAAGTTGCTTGGTCAAGCTACAGGAAGCAAAGCGTGAAAGTGGTTTTCTTTTTCCTTGAGTCCTTCTCAAGTTTGATTGTATAGGAATCACCTGGAGAGCTTTAAGAAAATACTGATGTCTGAATCCCAATTCTAGAGATTCTGATTTAATTGATCTCAATACAGCTTGGGCATCGGGAATCTTAAAAGCAGCTAAGATTGAGTATTGCTGTCTTAGGAATTAATAAAATCTACACAGAATCTTCCCATGTTGTCTTAATTTTGATCACCATTTGTTTTTAAGACTACCCCTTACAAAACATTTTCACAGAAATAATCTATTTTTAAGCTTCAGAACAACCCCATGAAGCAGTTCATCTGAATTTGTATATTAGTATATTTATACACTTGGACATCAGTCTCATTCTGAATATTTTAAAAAATGAAGCTCAGAGAGGTTAAGTATTTATAACTTGCCCTGGGGCAGACAGTTGGTAATGGCAGGGATAATCCTTGAAACCATGGTTCCAGCCTCCCTCTACTCTTTCCATTACTTTGTACCTCCCTAAATTCAGACTTTGTCAGTGGACACCATTCATTGGACCATAATACATAACACATTTCTACTCTAGACTGTGTAAATGTTCAGAACAAAAACTCTGATTTCCTTATTGACAGATTTAAGTAACAGTAGTAAGGAAAGAAGGGCAGTGCTAATGAGAAGATAGGGCCTTCCTGATTTGGTGGCCAATATATGCACGTGACATTCGTAATGTGTTAAGTGTCAAGAGACATTCAGCACGTGATGCTACTTATAGGGGAAGTCACTGCATGTCAGCCGAAGGCTGGGTACCCAGAGCTCATCTCCAAGAGCCATAAATCATTTCAGGAAATAGATCACAACATTCTTCCTTCTGTGATGAAAGACATTCCAAGTTTTCTGGAAGGTTGCATAGATCCTTGTCTGAAGACAGAATCATCTGTCGATTCCCATAAATACAGGGATTCGTCTGAAGTGTGGCTTCTCTCCCAAGCAGGCGGGATAATACATTGATTTGATTAATAATAACTCCATGCCTGAGTTATTATTCACTTGACAGGAAATGATACAAATATTTTAAAAAACTATAACTCTTTGGAGACATAAAGTTATCATCTTATCCACAACTCCTTGAGTATTTTATTAACCCTGACAGGATGGAATAGAGCAGGATTGGCTGATAAAACTGATTCTCAGCAACCTCTCTAAACCACATTAGGGAACCTAAAGATTAGGTGTCATCAGATTGATGCCACAGCTAATGGGAAGCTTATGGTAAAGGGTGCCTATTGACCCATGAGTCAGCATGGGACAGAAACTTAATGAGCTTAGGGTGGCTCATGACATTGATCCAGTTAGGCTTCCATAGACATTTGGGCTACAGAAAGACACCATCCCAGTAAACCACCAGTCATTCTGAAAACAGTTGTTTGAATTAATTCCAACATATAGTTTGCAATCATCCGATTATTCTAATCAGTTTGTATATGTGGGGCTACAGCCATAAATAAAGGTTTGGATAGAGCCATAAATGAAGACGATAATAGGCACATCAAGCTCACAAACAGGATTGTTACAATGACTAAAAGCACTCAAAAAGCCCAAGAGTTTTGAAACTGAAAAAATTTACCTGAATCCATACTTCTTAACCAAGCTTACCCAAATTAGCCATTAACTGAATCCTTAATGCAGTTGAAGTCTGGTTTCTCTCTATAGTGTCCTATCTCAGAAACCTTGGAGACAGGTGTCTAAATGCAGACCTTGTAAATTCCCTTTTGAGATGATGACCTTTTGGCTGAACGAGCTGTATAATTTGTGGGGCCCAGTGTAAAATGAAAGTGCAGGGCCCTTTGTTAAAAAATTATTAAGAATTTAAGGATGACGATAGCAGAGCATTAAACAAAGTGTGAGGTCCTATGTTTGATGGCACAGGTTGTATACCCACGAAGCAGGCCCTGTCCTCAGGGCAACAAAGCCTCAATAATGCTATTCCAGCTACCCTTCCGTTGACCCATTGGGAGCACACTGGGCCACTTCACTGTGTATTGCCAACTGTTATGTGAGCAGACGGCCCCGGCTGTCCATAGGACACCTACAGGGACAGCAACAGAAGGAAAACATGATGGAAAGTAAATGCAGTATGTCTGTCAGAAGTAACAGTGGAAAGACAAAGGTTTTGTACAGTTGTTATAAAAATCAGAAAAAGGGCAGGTGGCTACTGAAGACCCAGCCAAGTACCAACATTGTCCAGAGAAGGCCTTGGACGTTCTCATCTCTAAATGAGGTTATGTGGCAGCATATCTTGAGGTTCTCTCTCTCTTTCCTCCTCCCTTCCTCTCTTTTCTTTCCCTTCCTTCCCTCCTTCCTCTCTCCCTCTTTTGTTCTTTCCTATCTAAATCTGCACAGATCTATACTTAATTTTTTTAGTATTTCTACTTTTCTACCCCAACCCCAAGCCAACAGTTGTCTCTGAGGTCATTATGCCAAGGGAGATATCCACCAGTACAAAAAGAAGAAAGTATACTAATAGTTGTCTTAGATAGGTACACGTGCCTAAGTCCCAGAGAGGAATGCTGAATGAGTATAGAAATTGGCCAGAATCATGAAGGCAGAATTTACCCCACCTAAGAAAGGCATTTCCCCTGGTGTTGCCTGGGAGAATGAGTGAGAGAGGAGGCAAGTATGAAGGCCAGTGTGTCCCTGATTGAGAGGACATATACCCCACGTCCCAGGAATGGCTGCACAGGCAACTAGGCTGATGGAATTACAGGCAGCCTTGGCCCCAAGTGGGGTCTGGGGGCAGTTGAAAGCTTCCTGTATGCCATGAATGGCACAGAAGTAGCAGACAGCATGCTGGAAGGGACAGAGAATATCTCACTGGCAACTTAGGTAGAGGATCAAGGACCACATGACATACCAGGTAACCCCCACCCCTACCCCAACAAGCGTGGCTTTGCATAGGATTCCAGAAATCACTGGGAGGAGAGGGAAAAAAGAAAACAAAGTTAGGTCTCCCAGTAGCTTGGTGGGAGGAAGATTAAGAATGAAATTACATTATTAAAAAGTCACTTTTTCTTGTACCCCTGTGTTTGTGGACTGGGAGTCATTGTAACTACTCTGTGATGACACTATTTCCCAAGCTCATCCATTTCCCATTGCTTTTACTCTGCTCTCACTGAGTAAATGTTAATCTTTAATCTGGTTTCCAGTTTAGACTTTCCCAGCAGGAAGAGCATGTTTGGGCTGCTGCGAATACTGCATTTCTCTTGGCAATGAAAGCTCTCAGTATCAATGAACAAAATTGACATAGTTCTGACTTACAGTCAGTCTCTCGTCAGTTTGGTTAACATGGCTTGGTTCCCTGGGACCTGACCACACTGATGTACTGTCAGGCTGTAGTTTATGAACTTGCAAAGTAGAGGGCCACGATGACTACTAAGGTGCAGATACCCCATGAAGATCCATGACTGAAAAAGTCCCCCAAACTCTCTCTACTGCTATTTTTTAATTGTAAAAATAATAACATGAAAATGATAAAGAATTTTTAAAAGTTATATTAGTATAATGTAGTAGCTAAGAATGCAGGCTCTGGAATCAGACTGCTCAGTTTTATCAAATCCTGGCTTTGCCACTTATACAAACTGTGATTTTTAGCGAGTTCAAAGAAATCTAATAGGGATTGTTCTGAGGAATAAAGGTATTAATACAACACGGGAAACATTTTGATCAGTGCTTAACATCTGTTAAGTGCTATGTAAATGTTAACTCCTATTTCAAAAGCTTCGTTGTTATTATTTTGTGTTCCCTTCCAGCCTATGTTGAAATGCATGAATATTGTTACATATTGCACATAATTTATATTCTTCCCTTCAATTTAATACTATGTCATAAATACTTTATGTGTTTCTATGGAGGATTTAATTATTATTTTTAGTAGTATAATTCAATTCACTAAATATTTGAGCACTTACCTTAAAACTGACTCTGTTATGTGACAGGGATATCAAAATGATGATAAATTAGAAAAATTGGCAAAGGTGACAAACAGGTAACATGCCAAAAAATATATATATAAATGGCCAGAAGGGACACTTACCCTAACAAGAAGTCAGGAAATGCAAATTAAAGCGATAATTATAATGTTTACCTTGCAGATTGGCAATATTAGAAAGTTTGATAACACCCACTTTAGACTAGAGTGTAGGACAATGGGTGCTGCCCTCTCCTGCTGGCCAAGAGGAAGCCAGTACAGCCATTTAACTACTAACATTGGAAATGCACAGACACTGCGCCCAACCATTGATTGCACTCTTCCATATCTGCCCTCAAGAAACATGTGCTTCAGGAGACAGAAACAAGGGGGTTCATTGTAATATCTGTAATCTTGAAAATTGAAGACCACATAACTGCTCATCTATACTGGGAATGGTTAGATAAACTGAGATATATTCATTCTAAAAAGAATGTGTTCTATCAGTACTGACATGGAAACTTTCCAAGGCTTGTTGCTAAGAAAATGAGCCAACAAAGACATGGACTTGAGTACACGGGGAGGGGGAAGGGTAAGCTGAGATGAAGTGAGAGAGTGGCATGGGCATATAGACACTACCAAACGTAAAATAGATAGCTAGTGGGAAGCAGCCGCATAGCACAGGGAGATCAGCTCGGTGCTTTGTGACCACCTAGAGGGGTGGGATAGGGAGGGTGGGAGGAAGACGCAAGAGGGAGGAGATATGGGGATATATGTATACATATAGCTGATTCACTTTGCTACATAGCAGAAATTAACACAGCATTGTAAGCAATTATACTCCAATAAAGATGTTAAACAAAAAAGTTGCAGAAAAACAAGAACAACAAGATGACATTTTCTTAACACACACTATAAACAAAATATATAGCTCTACAGATATGTGTATATACATATGTAAGTGTGTGTGTGTGTGTGTGTGTGTGTGTGTGTGTAAATATACTAAAAAATATCTGGGAGAGTTCATACCAAACTGCTAACAGTGGCCACATTTAGACCAGAAACTAAGATTGGTCAAGGGGACTCTAACATTTTCTGTATTTTTAAATGTTTTAAAATATTCTTTGTATAATTAAGGATGAACTTTAAAAAATTAAAAGATGAATAAGACAAGGTTCCTGAATCCCAAAGTTAATATTCCACTGAGTAGATGTTTAACAGTTTACTTAGCCATTGACCTATATTTGGCAATTTGGGTTGTTTCCATTCTTTTATACTATAGATCTTTATACAGTGTAGCTTCTTTTTCTTCTGTTGATTTATTTCTCTAGGATAAATTCCAAGAGTAGGATTATTAGATAAAATGGTATAAACATCTTTCTGGCTCGTGATATATTTTTCCACATTGCCTTCCAAAAATGTTGTGCTTCTTTTTCCCCAACATTACTACAAAAAAATTAGTGAGCTCTCCTTCCACCTGGCAGCAATCTACTTTTCTATTGCCATCTCCTTGTTCTCAGGGATGAGCACTTTTCACTTCAGTTTTCAACCTGTTTTAGAGCTGCTATCTCCTAGAGGACTGTCAGCTCATAATCTTTCTCCTATGCCTAGGGTACGTATATTCCTGAAAGACAGAAAGGATTAGCATTCCCATTACAGATGAGAGCACTGAGGCTCACAGACTTCGAGTAACTTGCCTGGGGTCACAGAGCTAACAGGTGGTAGAGTCCATACTTTTACTCATGTCACTCTACTCCCTCGGCACCTGGATGTGATTCTCCATCAGACTGGTGTGAACAGAGTTGGTTTGAACCCAAACACCTTTTGCTCACACATAGGGTCCACTTCTGTCATGGCTCTTCTACCCCATCTGATCTCTTGGTACCAGCCCATGTTTGTGTCCTCACTGCCTTTCTGCCTGTGTCCCTCTTTGTGGACTGGTTCTCAGATTGCCAACTTGGGTTTTATGTACTCAAACTCCATTCCTATCTGTTTCATCTACTTTAACGGAAGGTGCTAGACCAGTGGCTTTCATTTTGGGGGAACTTAAAGCAAAATGAACCAAACAAAATGAGCCCTGGACTTCATCCCCAGAAATCCAGATTCACTGATATGGGTTATGGTCTGGGCCTGGGATTTTTTTCAAATTTCCCTGGGCATTTTGGGGTAAGAACCTCTGCCCTAGATGCTATTCTTGGTTTCTGCCTCTAGGTTTAGGTAGCAACATGGCTGGTTTCTGTTTGTTTGTTTTGCCCAGATACCCTGTCTTCCTGGGCTACCACCACCACTCACAGTCACTTACCTGTCTGCCTTGCTGTCATTCTACCTATTCTGTTCTGTTCCTTTGTATCCTCCTCTCCTAGCAAAAGCAACTTACTGCTCTTACTTCAAACCTTTGCCCTTGCTCTTGCTGCTGCCTTCAGCCAACCCTCTTTCCTCTCTCCTAATCCTGTTGAGCCAAAGTTTTGCCCCTCCACACAATTCTATTGCATCAGAGCCCACACAGGTGGCTGCTTCTTCTGAACTCCTGCTTCAATTCTCATCTGCTTCATTCTAGTGGCTTTTCATTTAGCGATGGAAGGTAGTGCGTGATTTTTTTGTATGGACGGGAGGAAGATCTCCTAACAGTGGTTAAGAGTACAGGACTGAGAGAAAGACTCATGTTACAAATTCCAGGCTGCTGCTGACTTAACCACTTTAAGCCCCGGTTTTCTCATTTATATATTAAAGGTAACAATGATATATATCTCTATATCTATATATATAGAGAGCTTGGATAAATGCACAGAAAGCATTTAACACAGTGTATGCTACATGAAAAAAGTTTGAGAACTTTTATAAATAGGACATATGGTAATGAGACTGATTTCTTTCAATTAAAGTAGTGGAAATTAAGAATTTATGCATCCAAATGAGCCATCTCCCTTATTGACTTCCCCATAAATATTTGTTATATGAATGAGTGGAAGATACCCACTTATTCTGATGATGTTACATTGTCTGGTTCTCTTCCAGAAATCCTCTTTTGGAGTTACCTACAGAGCGCTAGTTTATGAGTCGAAAGAAAAACAGCCCTATTACTCTCCTCTTTGCTTCTTTTTACCAAAAAAAGTACTGCCCAGTTTCATTGCCCACTTTATGGTTTGGTGATAAGTGACCTTTGGCTTTTTTTTTTCTTTTAAGTTAAACCTAAGCCAGGAGGATAAAGATGCTACTAATAAGATTATGCATGAAAAGTGTTATGGTTCTTAAGGAATTTCAGAACAAAATTTCTCAAAAAAGTTCCCCCAAGGAGACTGCAAATACCTTGAGAACAGAGACCTTATGTACAAGCAGGTTTTTAACCTGCAGTTAACCGAATTTGGGTGCAGACTTTTGTCTTGTATATTTTTCCAGCTAGAGGAACAGTTATTTTATTATTTCTAAAGGTAGTTATGACAAAAGGGAATAGGAATCCTTTAAAAATATTTTATAGGTGCCAAGGCTCCTAGAAGAGTGCTATAATAATAAATTTAAATACTTAAGGAAGAAAAAATAAGCTATCTTTCACACACTAAAATGACAATATTCATCTATTGTTAGAGCACACATTATTGTAATGGTGAGGGATGGGTTTGAATGAAACTATAAACATTCCTTCAGCCTCTTCTCCTTGACATGTACATGTGTTCATGAAACAGCTGCTAGTGTTCTAGTGTATGGAGTGTGACCTTGAAACAAAGGCTGTTTTTCTCCCTTTGAATGAAGAAAACTGGAGTGTCTGGATTGCTACAGTTACTTTTCTGTTACGCAAGTGACACATTTTAACACATTAAGTTAACTCAAACAAATGACATTGGAGTTATTACTTGAAAGAGCTGAGAAGTTAGTTTTCCATTGCTTTTCTTCCAATTCCCAATGCTATATTTTTAGGAGCATTTATTTTGAGTGGAGAGAGTCCAAAGAGAGAACACAACTATCATGGCTAAAAAACAAAATCTGAACATGGGAATTGGGAGGAAGATTCTTTTATCATTGTGGGTTTTTTTTGTTTTTGTTGTTGTTGTTGTTGTTTTTTTGTCCAGTGGGTGCTGGTAAACTGGTTCTCTGTGGGGAGAAAAACGAGCCCTAATCTGTAGTGTTTGCCAATATCTGTGGTGTAAATACTTCCACCATGGCGATTTCAAGCTACCAATGAGAGGCCATTGAATGGAATCGAGAAGAGATGCACAGAATTTGCTCTGTGAGCAAGTACAAACTGGTTTCAGTAAACCATTACTTGTAAACCTTATAAAAGGGGAGGCTTAGGGGAAAGGGTTCTAGGAGAGATTGTTTTACAAAAGTGCCCTTTGGAAGAAGCAGAGTCCAATTTAAGAGAAAAACAGTAATTAGAAACAAAGTCTATTGAAGAAGATCAAGACATATAGCTTAAAACAAATTTCTCAAACACCCTGATAAAATTTGTCTTCCTCTACCTCAAACCACTAGGACTTTTTCTCTTCTTCCTCCTCTGCCTAACTCCAATTTTTTGTTTTTGTTTTGTTTTTTGTTGTTGTTGTTTGTTTTTTATTAGATTGATTACTCTTCTGGAGGAAAGAAGTCTTCCTCTTTCGAATCTAATTGGAGGTGGAATGGGGAGAGATGGGCTGCTCTTTAATGGCACAGCAGGAGGGGAGGTCTGGGAATAGCAGGACATTAATAATCAGTATTTCATGTTACTTTCCCATGTTTAAAGAAAAAATTGAAGAGGAAAATGTAAAACTACCTCCTGTTAAAGTTTATGGTTTATGAATCAATGTCTTTATAAACATTATCCTTTAGAGAAGAAAAATCAGTATAAATATGATGCAAGTCTTTTTATTTTCTTTCCATTCACTTATGGGCATTTCTTAATCTGTGTCTACATTTCTAAACCAATTTGACTGATCAAGTTTGAGTTAATAAAAAGTTAAAAGCCAAGCCAATTATTTGTCTGTCCCAGCTAATTTTATTTTGGCTACCTAGTCAAACTTGCAATGTGTCCATGAGCAAGTCATTTGGCCTTTCTGAACTTTGAGTTACATCATCTGAAAAACAACAGGATTGAACTGAATGGTCTTTAAATTGCCTTCTAGCCATGAGAGTTTGTGGTACTTACATTGAATTTAATAAGCACTTCACAATTTTCTCTTATGAAATAGACAAATAATCTCTACTTTCAAAATGCCATAAACCTCCTAGTTTCAATAAGTGGACATATTTTATCTGACTTGACTAGTTAACCAGGACTCTTCTGCCAATAGGAAGAACTTATTCTGTAGACTCACGTTTTCTCTGCTGCCCCTCCCAGACTTTGAGATTCATCAAACTCATCTGGAGGAAGAAACCCCTGTGGAGTTGGAGGAAGGTGCTCATATATAGATTAAGGGTGCTCCTCTAATGGTCATCAGAAATTCAAAGTCTATCCCTAGACCATTCTGGCCCTTGAGGATTTATATTCTTTCAACACACTTGTCTTCTATTTGTTTCCTTCTTTTCCTGTTTCCGGCCCCTCATCCTCTGCCCCTATCTCCAGGCTCCTAGTGGTCTAGGAAAAGGATAGGGTGAATAGGCAATAGGCATGTCTTTCCATCCTCTTTAGTATTATATAACTTGGCTCTTACCTGTTAAATACCTGATGATTCACTTTGTCTAGGAGACTTCCAAAAAATAATCATAGCAACCACAATAGCTAATATTTATTGAATGTCTATTATTTGCTAAGGTCTTTACAGACATCTCATTTAGTTTCTAACAACCACATTAATTCTAACCCTGTTCTGTCCATAAGAATACTGAAGCTTAATGAGGTTAACCCAAGGCCAGAATGAGTGACAGAAGCCAGATATAATAAACAATCCCAGGAGTGCTTGGCCTGTGCTCCTAATGCTGATTCTTACATGGTTATATCCAAAGTTCCTAAAACAAAACTGGGGGGGGGGGTGAAAAGCATAAGACCAAATAAAAGGTCTAAGATGGGGAAGATTAGATAGGAATTGCATTTCACAAGTTTTTCTAGCTAAAGAGAAGACTTGGGCTGCTCAGATGAAGGGGACCACACATAGCTCTGAGGACCTGCTTCTTTCAATTCCCTCCTTACCTTATTCAAGGATCTTCAGGCTCTGGCCCCTCTGATTATCAAACTCAATATAGGCAGTTAGTAGGGCAGGGTCACGACTCCCTGCCCAATTATTCTTGTTTCCTTGCCTTGCTATCACTTACTCAGGTATGTGAAGACTCATCTTGTGGGTAAACATTGGCAAAAGTTATCACAAAACTATGTATGTTGGGTCTTCTCTGCTGGCCAGAAAGACTGACACTAGGATCATAACCTCATTTTTATTCCTAAAGACTTTGAAACCCCAGTCCTAAGGAAATGATACATTGCAGAAAGTGTCCAGCCCTTTGGGGGCTACAAAGACATACATGTTACATGTTCCCTTCCTGTATTCTTCCATTTGGAGACTAGCAGTGTCCTGAGTCATGGTGAAAGGCTAAGAGCTGTCCCCCAGTTTGACTTAACCCTCCATTTTGAAGATAATAAAGTTACAGGGAGAAGCCAAAAGTTTTTAGTTTGGGGCTAGATTTTCATCAGTTGATAAGAAAACCTGATGGCATATATAAGTATGGGAAAAACTGAAGAAGAAAGAGAAGGTGCCTTTAAAAAATATTTTGATGAATTGTCTCTTTGATGGAGAGACTCAAAGAAAAAGTAAGTTTGGTTCTTCTTTCACTGTATTTTGATTTTAAATGAATTAATGGGTAAGAGAAGATCCAGGGGTAAGTAGAGACCAGTAGCAGATCTGGGTTTTGTAGGACCTGAATCTTATATGAGTTATATATGATTTATCGTATATAAATATGATATGCTTTAGGGGAGCACTTTTAAGAAAAATGATATGAACACCAAATTAGGTATAGAAACTTGGACAAGGCTCATACAAGTGAAGAATCTTGAGATGAAGCTTTATTAGCTTCATAGGGTGGTGCAGTGGTTAAGTATCCACCTGCCAATGCAGGGGACACAGGTTTGATCCCTGGTCCGGGAAGATCCCACATGCCTTGGAGCAACTAAGCCCATGCGCCACAACTACTGAGCCTGCACTCTAGAGCCAGTGAGCCACAACTACTGAGCCTGTGCACCACAGCTACTGAAGCCTGTGCACATAGAACCTGTGCTCCGCAACAAGAGAAGCCACCACAACGGGAAGCCCGTGCACCACAATGAAAAGTAGCCCCTGCTCGCCACAACTAGAGAAAGCCCATGCGCAGCAATGAAGACCCAACACAGCCAAAAATAAATAAATTTATTAAAAAAAGAAAATCTTTCTATGGTTGGATAGCTAAAAAATTTTTTCCATCTAGCTAGGAACATGGACACACCACTCTGAGAGATTGTACACTGAGAGACTGAAGGGTTAGTGAGAGAGATGCAAAGGGAATGATACGAAGAGGTCAATAATCTGCAGAGGAATTACAGGGAGTTTACTAGGTGGTGTTGGGCAATATTCAGAGAGAAGGCTATATGTGTACATGATTTTAAACATCAGGATCTTCTTTAAGAAAAGAATGCCTGGAGATGTCAACATTGACCACCTATGTGGTTTTCTTACCCAGAATCTGAAAGGGGAGATAAGGATCAATAGCTTCACAGCTAAAGTTACTTTTCACTCTCTCTTCTGGTTTCCTAATTATGTTTTGTTTCATACATGTATTCAGCATGGGCAAGAGAAACAGCCAGCACAATTTATCTGCTGCCCACCTCCCCTCCCGTTCCTTTTATTTTTTTGTAATTATATCAATTGATTCTTAACTGTCAAAATAATATATTTCAACTCAGGAATGAAGAAGCACTTATGAAACATGTAGAACATTTTAAACTTTGAAAACATTTTAAACTTCATCAAATTTTTTACAACTATTTTCAGCTATCTCAAAATGTAGGGTTAAACTAAACTGGCGATGCCCCTTTTAAACTCTGAAGCAATAGGAAAAGAAAAAGGCCCCAAATTGTTCCAACTCTCCAGACTGACCAGAGGTGTGGAGAATCCTAATTTTATAGAGTGGGATTGATTTGGATGGTCTTGTTACTAGTCATAAGGATCTTAAACCCACTCAGCAACTGACAGCCTGCATTTAAATTGGAAAAGAAAGATTGTCAGAACCTTTAGTGGTGACAGCACAATCCAGCAACAAATTCCACATGAGTAAAAGTAATAGAAAAGATGGTACCTTAGAGGGAGAATTAATGGAACTCACAGAAGAGTCACACACACAAAAATCTAAGCTTTAAAATATTACCAGAAAATGAGCAACAAAATATATTGCAGGTCAAATATGGATGGGAGAGAGAGGAGGTTTCAACAAAAGCAGATGGGCAGGAGAGCTTGCATGACACAGTAATAGGTTCTCTATCTCCTGAAGGGAAGCCAGTGGAGGGCAGGAAGGCCAAATTTCTCTGAAGATTGGCATTCAGCTCCTCACAATAATTGATAAAAGGAATGTTGGATGTCTAGTCTCTAGTTCTTGCAAGATTGTCCAAAGTGCCTTGAGCCAAATTACTCATTTGGAAGGGAGTAGCAGGAAGGGAGTATGAGAAAGGCAGGAAAGGTTCTTGACATTCCTGCCCTAATGCAAGGGGGAAGCAGAGTTTCTCACTATGCTTCTGTTCAGCCCCCTTTCCACGTGGCCCAAAGTGGGGGGGCACCCAGGCAGGAGAAGTGCATTTTCCAACATAAGAGACATAGGTAGGACACTCTCAGCAGGAGAGGTTGGAGCAGCATTCTTAATTTTAGTCCAGAAGGAGACTGAGTGACTTTACAGTAGTGAGGGTGAAAGAGGGAGTAGCTTTCCTTCATTCCTTCTTTCTTTCTTTCCTTCCCTCCTCCCTCCCTCCCTTTCTATCTTCCTTTATCATTTTATTTTTCTTGTATTCCTGGAAATGGCTCAACTTACACACCCTAGAGTCATGGTTTTACAGAGTATAAGGCTTATCCAAGTCTCTTCCCATTCGACATATATAGTCATTATTCTGTTCCAAGTCAAAGGAGGCAGCCTGATTGTCCATATACTCAACTATTAATTAATTAATTCATTTACTAAACCATTATGGATAGTCTTCCAGGTACAAGGTGGTATTTTTAAAACATCACAAGATACAAATCCTTGTCATCAAGGAAAGTATGGTATAGTTCAGGGCTAAGATAATAATTTAAGTTTACCATAGAGGTAAGTGACAAATGGGTGATACTGACAATATAGGAGATCACAAAAGGTTTGCGAAGGTCAGGGACGGCTTAAAGGGGGGAAAGGGACTTGATCTAGAATCGGAATAGGTGGGAAGATTGAATATCTTGCAGAAGGTAAGGAAATGCCCTTTGGGTGAGGCAACAGCATAGAAGCCTTTATGTAAGCTATAGACTAAACGTTTGTGTCCCTTTAAAATTCATATGCTGAGGCCCTAATCCCCAATATGATGGTATTTGGAGTTGGGGCCTTTGGAAGGTAATAAGTTCATGAGGGTGGAGACCTCATGAATGGGATTAGTGCCCTTATAAGAAGAGACATGAGAGATGATCTCTCTCTGCCATGTGAAGATACAATGAGAAGGAAGCTTGTTTACAATCCAGAAAGCATGTCCTCACCTCACATTGGAACTGCTGGAGGCTTGATGTGGGGCTTACCAGCCTCCAGAACTGTGAGAACTAAGTAAATGTTTGTTGAGAAATAAATCTATGGTACTTTTGTTATACAGCCTGAACTAAGACAATGTATATGGTCTTGGGAAACCCATGTAGGAAGTCAAATGGGTGATTGAGGGTTGAGGGAGACTAAGTGCAACAGTGGTCACAATTCCCTGTGACCCACACCCTTTGCAGTGTGACTTTGTAGCTCTTCTCATCAAAAGATGAAATCTATTTTTTACCCCTTGAATCTGGACTGCACTTATAATTGCACCAACCAATGGAATTAGGCAGAAGTAATTTTGTGCCAATCTTGAGCCTAGGAGTCAAGAGACCTTGCACCCTGTTCACTCTCTTGGAACCCTGGCTAGCTGCTATGAGAATGAGTCCAGCTAATATGCTGGAGGATAAGAGATCATATGGAAGAAGTCCAGTTGTCCCAGCCAAAGCCGTCCTAGACTAGCCAAGAGCCAGCAAACTCCAAACAAATGAGAAAACACTGTTAGCAGAGCTGCTTACTTGATCCTTAACTAACTGTAGACACATGAGTGGACCCTAATGAGATAAGAAGCACCCAGCTGACATGTTGACTTGTGAGAAATGTTTATTGTTTTAAGCCACTAAGTTTTGGGGTGGTTTGTTACCCAGCAATATCTAACTGATACAAGTATCAAGCTAAGAAGCTTGTGATCTTTGTCCTATAAATAATGTGAGGATTATTAGTTGTAAGTATTGTGATACAATAAAGAAATTTCATTAGGAAGTTTCCTGTCACCACAGTAGTAGTGGAATTTAGTGACAATTTTAGTCTATTTAAAATTAATTTTTATCTTTATCAAAATAATGCACATAGTTAAAAAAGTTAAATAGCACTACAAGGCTTATAAAGGAAAAATGTAGTCTCAAGCTATATACATATATATGTTTCTTGGCTTTCTCTTCTGGAATTTATCTTCATTTTTATATATACTATGTTTATACTCTTTATAGAAATTCTCTGTTGACCTCATGTTTTGACAGATGAGAATTTTTCTGTCTCTTTCCTACCTGATATCCCTTTATCCCAGTATATCACCTTAATAATTGACATTATCAATTTTAATATCACTAATTTTTGTTAAATGATTAATGTTTATATTATTTCATCTATATAGTGTTGATTATTAGGCAGATAGAGTAGTATCATAATTTCTTTTTATATAAATTTTGTTTTTCTCCATTACTGCCTCATTCTTTTACTTGCTTAGTTATCTACATACTTATTATTAATTTTCCCCAGTATAGTAATAGATACTAAAAAGCTCTTTCAATTCTCTTTTTCACATAGTAAAAAGCATCAGTATTTTATTTTACTAATTTCATTTAATTTCATTTTATTATTTTTGGAGGTTTCCAACCTGGAGTCCTTTTGCTCTAACTTGGACTAGTTTTCTAGTATTTCCTGTGCTGGACACCCCATTTCCTGGTTCTCATGTCTTCCTCTCTCTTGATTTAACCTCTTATTATGGTTGAGCATATCCTTCAGTAGCTTCTGGAGGGTGAGAGCTTGCATGACTGAAATATCTTTATTCTACCTCAAGTTTAATTGTTTGATCAAGAATAGAAAATTAAATAAAAAAAAAAAAAAGAATAGAAAATAATTTTCTCTCAGAATTTCTAATGCATTGCTTCACTGTTTTCTGGCTTTTAAAGCTATTGTTGACAAATTCCTTGAAAGATACAGACTATCAAATGTTACTCAAGAAGAAATAATCTGAATAGCTTTATATTTATGAAAGAAATTTAATTCGTATTAAAAAAAAAAAAACTCTGACAAAGAAAATACCAGGCACAGATGACTTCACTGATGAATCTACTAAATATTTAATGGAGAAATAACACCAAATATACACAAACTCCTACAGAAAATTTTTTTTCTGTAGAAAAATATTTCCTGATTCATTCTATGAGACCAATATTATCCTGACACCAAAAACAAATACAATGAGAAAACTATAGACCAATATCCCTCCTGAGCATAGATGCAATAATCCTAAATAAAATTTTAACAGATGAAGTCCAGCTATCTATAAAAATGATAATATATTATGATCAAGTGTTATTTGGCTTGTGGAGGAACTAGAACTCTGAGACATTGCTGGCAGGAATGTAAAATGATATAATCACTTTGGAATATAGTTTGATAGTTTCTTATAAAGTAATGCCTATACTTATATAAACCAGTTATTCTTGTTCTAGATATTTACCCTAGAAAAATGAAAGCACATGTCCATATAAAGACCTATCATGAGTGTATATAGCAGTTTTATTTGCTATAGTCCCAAACTAGAAACAACCCGGTGCTCTTCACCTGGTAAATAGATAAACAAACTGGAATGTCTATACTATGAAATACTAGTTAGCAAACAAAAAACTATTGATAAAATAAGAATTTAGATGAGTCTAAAATTATGCTTAATTAAAGATGCCAGACAAAAGAGAGACCATTCAGTGATTCTAATTCATAAAATCCTAGAAAATGCAAACTAAATTGATAGAAAGCATATCACTGTCATTGCCTGTGAACAAGAAAGGGGAACAGGGAAAGTTGGAAGGAAGGGATTTCAAAGGGACCTAAGGAAAATTTGGAGGGTCATAGATATGTTCATTATCTTGATTGTGGTTATGGTTTTATAGGTGTATACATATGTCAAAACTCACACATGCTCTCATTTGTATGGCAGTTATATTTCAATGAAACTTTTAAAAATGTGGGTCAGTTTGATTTATTCGGCTTGACAATCATCTCTATTTTGTTTTTGTTTGTTTTTTGTTTGTTTGTTTTTTCTATTGGGTTGGCCAAAAAGTTTGTTTTCTGTAACATCTTACAGAAAACCCCAAACAAACTTTTTGGTCAACCCAATATTTTGTTTTATCACACCTTTGAAACACTTGTGTGGTATCCAGCCTCTTCTTTCCACCACTTAAGGGAGACAGGAAGGCAACATGGTGAAATCAAATTTCAGAATGACATCTTAAAGGAATGAAAGCAGTAAGCTCAAGGATATTCTTACTGGTTTCAGCTGGACAAATAGAAGTGCATATTTCCTGTATCTACACTAGCAATGGAATTTGCTGACATTAATTTCCTAGTAACTGGAGACCTGAAATTCAAATTTACCCAGTCAGCCAGATTTGGATGACCACGTGAATCATTTATCGATTCTAAAATAAAAAAATTTTGCAGCCCCCATTCCTAGAGATTCCAGTTTAGTAAGTCTTGGATGGAAGTCAATGAATTTGTGTATAAGCCAAGATTAGAAACAACAGCATTAGGCAAAATTAGCATTCTCACCCTTGTCTCCACTAGAACCCTCCACCATCATCAGACTGCTATCCTTTCTCCCTCTCATACCATGTTAAATCATCTCCCATTTGCCTAATTTCCACCTATGCAAACCATGGTGATCTACCCACTGCAAATTCCACTTCTTCTTTTATGACTAACCATCTCTCTCCACTTCATTTCTTCTCACCTGTCTCCAAGCAGTGCAGCCATTCTGATCCTTGAGTCAAAACAACTCAAAGATCCCTGGCTAATTAAAGAGGTACTTTTTTCTCTGGGCTCCACGTCACTACACAGAATGAAGGCTCTGGGGTTTTAAAACAATGATTTAATTTTAGAAAATCAGCTCTTTTGCATCATACTTGTACCAAGTTCTCTTATGCACCACTGGTGTTTTTTCACTTGCTCATTGCTTTGGACTCTTCTATGGACAACTAGTACTATTCTGTTTTGGTTTTAGGGAAAATGATTCAGGCCTGGAGCAAAGTTGTTTATTTTTGCCATCCAGATTTCTGAGAAGGAGATATTTTAGATAAGCAATTTACCACTGTCTTTGATCACAAGCTATCAGCTTCAAAGTATAACATTTAAAAATAATTTTATGTGGTTTCTATTATTTTGCCTGCATTGAAACTTGTTTTAAGATGTCTCTTCTGTTTTTGAGCATTTTTGTAAGATGGTCAAGTTAGATGTTTGTCCTGTGTGATAAAATTCAACAACTCCCTTAGAGAAATATCCCAGACTTTATTGATTATCATATCACACAGTGGTAACATGAATGCATTGCTCTTCTCTACATGACATTTACTGAGAGTACAGGGTTGATGCTCTCTCTTAATCTTTCTGGAAGAGCATTGCCTTCTGTTTTTTCTCTACACTTTGTAACTGCTCCTGAAGAAAAAAAAGATTCCACTTTGTATATCTAATACATTTAGTGAGAGGGAGGGCAGTTAACACTATTTCTTCTGCATGGTTGTTGCAAACTTTTCTGTTTTTTGTCAGGTCCAAGAAAAAAATTGTGTTAAAGATAGAACATTTGGACAATATGTTTCAGAAGAGATGTAAATATACCAGGTAGGCCCAACCAAGGATACATAACTGATTTTATTTTTTCTGGTTTACAGTCTTAGAGACAGTATAAGATACTAGGAATAGTCAAAAAGCACTGGTAGCACTTAATTATCTGAAATTGGAGAAACTGGTTCCCAAATTCCGCTCTTCCACCTATGTGATCTTGGGCAGGATTCTTCACCCTTTTGTTTATTCATTCATTCATCCCACAAGTATGTCTTAAACATCTTTATATCAGATATCATGGAAAGCATTGAGAATAGACAGAGAGCACACAGTCCTTGCTCTTGTAAAGTGTGGCAGACATGAAAATGTGCCTTATAGGTCTCCAACTATGGTAGTATAATTGACCAAGCACCTCAGATTCTGTACTCTGAAATCGAGTGTATCATTTGTACCAGACCACACCTTGCATGGCTCCATGCTTCTGACTGGCTGTGACTCTGACTGTGACTAAGGCAAGTCCATTCCTGGGAGACGTCGTACTCCTAAGATGGTCAACTACAACTTGAGAACTCAGTGATGGCCTTAGGAGTATTCCTAAAACTGTGCAGCAGTCTAGTTCACTTCAGCCTAACCTTCTTGCCCTCTCTCCTTCACTCAGGTTCACACTTGAGTCACGTTCTGATGACTCTCTCAAATTTCTGTTCCCTTCGCATTTTCTCTCTTGGGAATTTCTACTAAAAACCCTTGCACATCTATTCCCATCTTGGTGTTTGCTTCTTAGAGAACTTAGACTAACATATGGAGTATATGTTCTAGTGGACGAGACAAAAAAATAAGTAAATAATATGGTAATTTTAGATAACGATAATTGTGTAGGTAACAAAATAGCATGGTGGCATAGATGATCGCCCCAGATAGGGTGTTGGGAGGAGACACTTTGTTCTTTAGGTCAGATGGTCAGGGAGAATGTTGCTAAGGAGGTTACATTCCAGCTGAAAGCTGAATAATGAGATATGAAGATGCTGGAGAGGAGCAGGCTGAGCAGTGTGGAGGGCTGGCACCCAGCAGGAGCAGCATATTTGGGGAATGTGAAGACAGGGATTTTAGAAGCATCATCTAGGTTATCATGGCAAGAGGGGAGATCAGAAAGACAAATAAATACCTGGTTCCATAGGACCTCAAAGGCCATAGTACGGAGTCAACATATTATTCTGAGTGCAGTGAGAAACCACTGGAGAGTCTGAGTAGAAAGGTGACATTATTTGTTTTACATTTTTGAGAGATCACTTTGGCTGCTGAGAGGAGATGAACTGGGAGGGGCAAGAGTGGAAACAAATAGAGCAGTTAGATTACAAGAACCTAGGTGAGAGTTGGCATAGGCTTTGGACTATTGTAGTAACAGTGATGGTAAGAAAAATAAAAGGATTCAAGATATGCTTTGGAAGGATGCAGTACCAGTGGATACAGAGGGCTGACTGTATATTTTCTGGAAAAATATGTGTGTGAAATTTGTGCTCTCAAGGACCTATTTTCAAGTGCTGTCAAAGGACCCACCAAGAAGAAAGTCAACAGATGCTTGGGGAGACAAGATATCAAAGTAGAAGGACATGAGCTTAGCTCTTCTTACAAAAACACCAAAATCACAACTAACTGCTGAACAACCATTGATAAAAAAATACTGCAACCTACCAAAAAAGATACCCTACATCCAAAGACAAAGAAGAAGCCACAATGAGGCAGAGTGAAAGTTCTGAGCCCCACATAAGGCTCCCCAGTCTGGGGGTCTGGCAATGGGAGGAGGAGCCTACAGAGAATCTGGCTTTGAAGGCCAGTGAGGTTTGATCACAGGAATTCCACAGGACTGGTGGAAACAGAAACTCTTGGAGGGTACACACAAGGTGTTGTGTGCACCAAGACCCTGGGAAAAATGTAGTGACCTCATAAGAGACTGGGCCAGATCTACCTGCTAGTACTGGAGGGTCTCCTGCAGAGGTGGGGGGGCAGCTGTGGTTCACTCTGGGGACAAAGATACTGGCAGCGACAGTTCTGGGGAGTACTCATTGGAATGAGCCCACCTGGAGGCTGCCATTTTCTCCCAAAGACCTGGCCCCACCCAATAGCCTATAGTCTCCAGTGCTGGAATGCCTCAGGCTAAACAACCAACAGAGTGGGAACATAACCCTATTCATCAGCAGACAGGCTGTTTAAAGTCTTCATAAGCACAGCCCTGCTCACCAGAGGGACAAGACCCAGCTCCTCCACTCAACAATGGGCAGGAACCAGTCCGGCCCACCAGGAAGCCTGCAAAAGCCTCTTAGCCTCATCCACCAGGGGGCAGACAGCAGAAACAAGAAGAACTAAAACACTGCAGCCAGTGGGACAGAAACTGCAATCACAGAAAGTCAGACAAAATAAGACAGCACAGGAGTATGTCCCTAACAAAGGAACAAAATAAAACCCCAGAAGAACAACTACGTCAAGTGGAGATAGGAAATCTACCCAAAAAAGAATTCAGAGTAATGATAGTAAAGAAGATCCAAGATCTCAGAAAAAGAATAAAGGCAAGGATTGAGAAGATACAAGAAATGTTTAACAAAGACCTAGAAGAACTAAATAACAAACAAACAGAGATGAACAATACAATAACTGAATTGAAAAATACACGAGAAGGAATCAATAGCAGAATAACTGAGGCAGAAGAACGGATAAGTGAGCTGGAAGACAGATGGTGGAAATCACTGCCATGAACAGAATAAAGAAAAAAGAATGAAAAGAAATGAGGACAGCCTAAGAGACCTCTGGGACAACACTGAACACACCAACATCCACATTATAGGGGTTGCAGAAGGGGAAGAGAGAGAGAAAGGACCTGAGAAAATATTTGAAGAGATAATAGCTGAAAACTTCCCTAATGGGAAAGGAAAGAGTCACCCAAGTCCAGGAAGCACAGAGAGTCCCAGGCAGGATAAACCCAGGGAGGAACATGCTAAGACGCATAGTAATCAAACTGACAAAAAATGAAAGACAAAGAAAAAAATATTAAAGTAACAAGGGAAAACCAATAAATAACATACAAGGGAACTCCCATAAGGTTATCAGCTGATTTCTCAGCAGAAACTCTGCAGGCCAGGAGGGAATAGCAAGATAAATTTAAAGTCATGAAACCTATAAGAATACTCTACCCAGCAAGCTCTTATTCAGATTCAACAGAGAAGTCAAAAGCTTTACAGACAAGCAAAAGCTAAGAGAATTCAGCACCAGCAATTGTAAGAAGAGGAGAGCACAAATGCAGGATATCGGAAATGCATTTGAAATTAAAAGACCAGCAACTTAAAACAATCTTGTTTATATAGAGACTGCTATATCAAAACCTCATGGTAACCAAAATCTGAAAATCTACAATAGATACACACACCAAAAAGAAAAAGGAATCCAAATCCAAACACAACACTAAAGTCAGTCATCAACACACAATAGAAGAGAACAAAATAGGAAGAAAAAACACCTGCAAAAACAAATCCAAAACAATTAACAAAATGGCAATAAGAACATACATATCAATAGTTACCTTAAACGTAAATGGATTAAATACTCCAACCATAAGACATAGACTGGCTGAATGGATACAAAACAAAACCTGTATATTTGCTGTCTACCAGAGACCCACTTCAGATCTAGGGACACATACAGAAAGTGAGGCAATGGAAAAATGTATTCCATGCAAAAGGCAATCAAAAGAAAGCTCTAGTAGCAGTACCCATATCAGATAAAAGGACTTCAAAATAAAGGCTGTTACAAGAGACAAAGAAGAACACTACATAATGATCAAGGGATTAATCTAAGAAGAGGATATAACAATTGTAAATATGTATGCAGCCAACATAAGAGCACCTCAATATATAAGTAAAATACTAACAGCCATAAAAAGAGAAATTGACAGTAACACAATAATAGTAGGGGACTTTAACAGCCCACTTTCATCAAAGGACAGACCATCTAAACAGAAAATCAATAAGGAAACAGGCCTTAAGTGACACATTAGACCAGATGGGTAATTAATTGATATATATATATATATATAAAAATATATTATACATTATTCATATTTATATGTTAACATGTTGGTAAATAATATATTATATTTTATAATATATAATGATAAATAATATAATATATTGATATATTTAATATATTGATATTTATATATATTGATATTTATATAGCATTCCATTAAAAAGCAGCAGAATACACATTCTTCTCAAATGCACATGAAACATTGTCCAGAACTGATCACATCCTGGGCCACAAAGTGAATCTTGGAAAGTTTAAGAAAATTGAAATAGTTTCAAGCATCTTTTCCGACCAAAACGCTATGAGATTAGAAATCAAATACTAGAAAAAAAACTGTACAAAAGACAAACAAGTGGTGGCTAAACAATATGCTACTAAATAACCAAGGGATCACTGAAGAAATCAAAGAGAAAATCAAAAAATATCTAGAGACAAATAAAAAAAAAAGCATGATGATCCAAAACCTATGGGACACGTCAAAAGCAGTTCTAAGAGGGAAGTTAATTGGAATACAATCTTACCTTAGGAAACAAGAAAAATCTCAAATAAACAACTTAACCTTACACCTAAAGCAACTAGAGAAAGAACAAACAAAACCCGAAGTTAGTAGAAGGAAAGAAATCATAAAGATCAGAGCAGAAATAAATGAAATAGAAACGAAGAAAACAATAGAAAAGATCAATGAAACTAAAAGCTGGTTCTTTGAAAAGATAAAACAAAGCTGATAAACCTTTAGCCAGATGCATCAAGAAAAAAGGGAGAAGGCTCAAATCAATAAGATTAGAAATGAAAAAGAAGTTACAAGGGACACAACACAAAGGATCATAAGAATCTACTACAAGCAACTATATGCCAAGAAAATGGACAACCTGGAAGAAATGGACAAATTCTTAAAAAGGTATAATTTCCCAAGACTGAACCAAAAAGAAATAGATAATATGAACTGCCCAGTCACAAGTACTGAAATTGAAACTGTGATTTTAAAACCCCCAACAAAAGTCTAGGACCTGATGGTTTCACAGGCAAATTCTATCAAACATTTAGAGAAGAGTTAACACCTATCCTTCTGAAACTCTTCCATAAAATTGCACAGGAAGGAATATCCCCACACTCATTATATGAGGCCACCATTACCCTGATACCAAAATTAGACAAAGATACCACAAAAAAAGAAAATTATAGGCCAATATCACTGATGAACATAGACACAAAAATCCTCAACAAAATACTAGCAAACCAAATCCAACAATACATTAAAAGGATCATACACCATGATCAAGTGAGATTTATCCCAGGACGCAAGGATTTTTCAATATCAATCAGTGTGATACACCACATTAACAAATTGAAGAATAAAAACAATACAATCATCTCAATAGATACAGAAAAAGCTTTTGACAAAATTGAACACCAATTTATAATAAAAACTCTCCAGAATGTGGGCATAGAGGGAACCTACCTCAACATAATAAAAGCCATATATGACAAACCTACAGCTAACATCATACTCAATGGTGAAAAGCTGTAAGCATTTCCTCTAAGATCAGGAACAACGCAAGGATGCCCAGTCTTGCTATGTTTATTCAACATAGTTTTGCAAGTCCTAGTCGAGGCAATCAGAGAAGAAAAAGAAATAAAAGGAATCCAAATTGGAAAGGAAGTAGTAAGACCATCACTGCTTGCAGATGACATGATACTATGCATATAAATCCTAAAGATGCTACCGGAAAACTACTAGAGATCATCAATGAATTCAGTAAAGTTGCAGGATACAAAATGAATACACAGAAATCTGTTGTATTTCTGTACACTAACAATGAAAGATCAGAAAGAGGCATTAAAAATACAATCCCATTTACAATCAAAAACAATAAAATACATAGGAATAAACCTACCTAAGTAGGAGGATTATTAAGGAGGCAAAAGACCTGTACTCTGAAAGCTATAAGATGCTAATGAAAGAAATCAAAGATGACACAAACGGATGGAAAGATATACTGTCATCTTGGATTGGAAGGATAAATATTGTCAAAATGACTATATTACCCAAGGCAATCTACAGATTCAATACAATCCCTATCAAATACAAATGGCATTTTTCACAGAACTAGAACAAAAATTTTTTTTATTTTGTACAGAGACACAAAAGACCCCAAACAGCCAAAGCAATCTTGAGAAACAAAAAGGGAGCTGGAGGAATCAGGCTCCCTGACTTCAGACTATATGTCAAAGCTACAGTAATCAAAACAGTATGGTACTGGCACAAAAACAGAAATATAGATCAATGGAACAGGAGAGAAAGCCCAGAAATAAACCCACACACCTATGGTTAATTAATCTACGACAAAGGAGGCAAGACTCTACAATGAAGAAAGGACAGTTTCTTTAATAAGTGGTGCTGGGAAAACTGGACAGCTACCTGGAAAAATAAAATGAAATTACAACATTCTTAGCGGGACTTCCCTGGTGGTGCAGTGGTTAAGAATCTGCCTGCCAATGCAGGGGACATGGGTTCAATACCTGGTCCGGGAAGATCCCACATTGCCATGAAGCAACTAAGCCTGTGCACCACAACTACTGAGCCTGTGCTGTAGAGCCTGTGAGCCACAACTACTGAGCATGCATGCCACAACTACTGAAGCCCGTGTGCCCTAGAGCCCACGTGTCACAACTACTGAGCCCGTGTGCTGCAACTACTGAGGACCATGTGCCTAGAGTCCATGCTCTGCAACAAGAGAAGCCACCACAATGAGAAGCCCGCACACTGCAATGAAGAGTAGTCCCTGCTCACCACAACTACAGAAAGCCCATGCGCAGCCACAAAGGCCCAATGCAGCCATAAATAAATTAATTAATTCAATTAAATTAAAAAAAAACATTCTTAGCACCATACACAAAAATAAACTCAAAATGGATTAAACACCAAAATGTACGACCAGATACTATAAAACTCTTTAAAGAAAACATAGGCAGAACACTTTGACATAAATTACAGCAATATCTTTTTCAGTCCATCTCCCAGAGTAATGAAAATAAAAACAAAAATAAACAAATGGGACCTAATTAAACTCAAAAGCTTTTGCACAGCAAAGGAAACCATAAACAAAACATAAAGACAACCCACAGAATGGGAGAAAATATTTGCAAATGATGTGACTGACAAGGGATTAATCTCCAAAATATACAAAACAGCTCACGCAGCGCAACATCAAAAAACAAACAATCCTATCAGAAAATGGGCAGAAGACCTAAATAGACATTTCTCCGAAGAAGATATACAGATTGCCAACAAACACATGGAAGGATGCACAACATCACTCATCATTAGAGAAATGCAAATCAAAACTACAATGAGGTATCACCTCACACCAGTCAAAATGGCCATCATCAAAAAATCTAGAAACAATAAATGCTGGAGAGGGTGTGGAGAAAAGGGAACCCTCTTCCACTGTTGGTGGGAATGTAAACTGATACAGCCACTATGGAAAACAGTATGGAGGTTCCTTAAAAAACTAACAATAGAACTACCATATGACCCAGCAATCCCACTACTGGGCATATACCCTGAGAAAACCATAATTCAAAAAGAGTCATGTACCACAATGTTCATTGCAGCTCTATTTACAATAGCCAGGACATGGAAACAACCTAAGTGTCCATCATCGGATGAATGGATAAAGAAGATGTGGCACATGTATACAATGGAATATTACTCAGCCATAAGAAGAAACGAAATTGAGTTATTTGTAGTGAGGTGGATGGACCTAGAGACTGTCATAAAGAGTGAAGTAAGTCAGAAAGAGAAAAACAAATACTGTATGCTAACACATATATATGGAATCTAAGAAAAAGAAAAGTGGTTCTGAAGAACCTAGGAGCAGGACAGGATTAAAGATGCAGACCTAGAGAATGGACTTGAGGACACAGGGTGGGGGAAGGGTAAGCTGGGACAAAGTGAGAGAGTGGCATGGACATATATACACCACCAAACGTAAAACAGATAACTAGTGGGAAGCAGCCGCATAGCACAGGGAGATCAGCTCGGTGCTTTGCATCCACCTAGAGGGGTGGGATAGGGAGGGTGGGAGGGAGACGCAAGAGGGAGGAGATTTGGAGATATATGTTTATGTATAGCTGATTCACTTTGTTATACCGAAGAAACTAACACACCATTGTAAAGCAATTATACTCCAATAAAGATGTTAAAGAAAAAAGAAAAAACTACAATGAGATATCACCTCACACCAGTAAGAATGGCCATCATCAAAAAGTCTACAAACAATAAATGCTGGAGAGAGTATGGAGAAAGGGGAACCCTCCTACACTGTTGGTGGGAATGTAAGTTGGTGTAGGCACTGTGGAAAACAGTATGGAGATTCCTCAGAAAATAGAGCTACCACATGATCCAGCAATCCCACTCCCGGGCATATATCTGGAGAAAAACATGGTTTGAAAGGATAGATGCACCCCAATGTTCATGGCAGCACTGTTTACCACAGCCAAGGCATGGAAGCAACCTAAATGTCCATTGTAGATGAATGGATAAAGAAGATGTGGTACATATATGCAATGGAATATTACTCCGCCATTAAAAAGAATGAAATAATGCCATTTGTATCAACATGGATGGACCTGGAGATTATTATACTAAGTGAAGTAAGTCAGACAGAAAAAGACAAATATCATATAATATTGCTTATATGTGGAATATGAAAAAAATGATACAAATAAAATTATTTACAAAACAGAAACAGACTCACAAACTTAGAGAATGAACTTATGGTTACTAGGAGGGACAGGTGGGGGGAGGGATAGATTGGGAGTTTGTGATTGACACGTACACACTGCTATATTTAAAATAGATAACCAACAAGCACCTACTGTACAGTACAGGGAACTCTGCTCAATATTCTGTAATGACCTAAATGGGAATAGAATTTGAAATAGAATAGACACATGTATATGTATAACTGAATCACTTCCTATACACCTGAAACTAACACAACATTGTTAATCAATGATACTCCAATATAAAATAAAAATTTTTTAAAAGATATGCTTTGGAGGCACATTTGTTAAACTGCTTAGCTTTCTGTGCCTTAATTTCATAATTTTTTAAATGGAGATAGTAATAGTACCTGCCTTACAGTAGGTTATAGTAAGGATTAAATTATTTGTGATATGCACAATGTTCAGCACACTCAATAAATTTCAGCTTCTCTTCTTGTGGAAAGAGTACTGGGTGGAAGAGAATAGATCCATGCTTTAGTTTAGTTCAGCCATGAACTCAAGGTATGGCCTCAGCTGGGAAGGGATAGTGATTATAAACCAGACTATTAGAGCTGTATGGGATCTTTGGGATTATTGATGTCATCCTACCAGTGAGGAAAGAATAGGCAGCACAGGAAAGTAAAACTGTATCCTGGAGGAAATCCTTGGCATTGAACTATGTGGCCCCATAAGGCTGTTTCTATTATGAAACTCCAGTGATTCTAAGTACACCATAATGTTACTGACAATTCTTCTATAAGGGCTCTCTGGGGTCTTTGTCAGAACTTCTTTTAGTGCTTGGGTCATTTTATTACTTTTCTAACCTGACCTGAGTTCACAGGCTTCTCAGAAGCAGTGCAGAAAATAATATGTGAAATCAAAATTTATTTTCTTTCCTTTAGCTCCACAATTCTGCATATTCAATGCCTCATCCCACTGAGAGATGTCCTACTTTCAACTCCCCCTTGAGGTATTGACTTCTGCCTGGGCTGCTTGAAAAGCTCCAACCAGGTACAGTGATCAGTCTTAATATCATTAAAAGTAGAACAATAAAACACTATTGTTTATTTATTGTTTTATTTATCATTTTTTCGAGTAATAGAAAGTAAGCAGCACCAATCATGAAGGAATCTTTTCATTTAAAAAGTTTAAGGAAAAATTCAAACATTTTCAGAAGAAGAGAAAATACTATAAATGCTTTCATGCACCTTCAACCCATATTCAATTTCTACAGTGGGTAAATAGCATGAGGGAAGGTGGAATCATTTTAAATTAAAACTCACTTAATGAGGGCTTCCCTGGTGGCACAGTGGTTGAGCGTCCGCCTGCCAATGCAGGGGACACAGGTTCGTGCCCCAGTCCGGGAGGATCTCACATGCCGCAGAGCGGCTGGGCCCGTGAGCCATGGCCGCTGAGCCTGCGCGTCCGAAGGCTGTGCTCCGCAACGGGAGAGGCCACAACAGTGAGAGGCCCGCGTACCGCAAAAAACAAAACAAAACAAAAAAAACCCACCTCACTTAACAGGCTGTTGAAGCTTCAGAAATAGTTGGAGACTCTTGGTGGCTCTAACTCTCCCTCAGATGGCAATTGTGAAATCTGGACAATATGTATTTTTTAATTATATTAAGAACTGGAGAGTGACCAAAATCAAAACTAGAGGAAAGCCTATCCTTAGAAGAATTTCCATGAGTGTGATTTAAAGGTTTGCAGCCTCCTGCCTACACAGCTGCAGCAGCAGAAAGCCACCATCTTACTGGTTTGAGGTACCAGACATAGTTTGGGGCAGGCAGAGCAGAAAGTTAGAGGAATAATCCTGAAAGGGAGGGAGCTGCACAAGGGGAAATCCCCAAACATATACATACAAAATCTGCCTAGAACTTTGGATGACTACTAAATTATACATGGCTAGGGAAGACCTGAAGGGGTCTTGAAATATACAGTAGCTGGGAGCTGAATAAATTGAGTGGGGAGATCATTTCCTGTCTACCACAAGGAAGACACAGTTGTGAGTTTGAGTCCAGCCAAACTAACTGCCTTCTAAAATAAGAATTACTGTTCAGAAGAACATAACATAATCCAGATACCCTACATTGTATAACTCATAATGTCCAGTTGCCAATCAAAAATCACTGGACGTGAAAAAAAATTTTTTTAATTTCAGAAAAAAAAGCATTCAATAATAACTGACGCAGAAGGGATCCAGGTGATGGAAGTTGCACACAAGGACTTTAAAGCAGCCATAGGAAATATGTCCAAAAACTTAAGGGAAAATATACACACAATGAGTGAAAAGAAGGGGAAAATTTTAGAAGAGTTTAAGGTAGAAAAAGAAAGCTTTCCCAGTCCTAGTATCTGTCCTACCTGCCTAGGCTTGGGGCATCTCTTCTAACACTAGGCTCTAATTTACTCTCATTAGACATTATGGAGGCACAGTCAATACTATCCAATATGGCATCACCTACTCCAGTTGACATAGGTCTGATCTAAATGGGATAGAGGGTATATAGTGGTATTGGTTATGTGGTGGTGTTAACAATGCTGATGATGGTGGTGGCAGACAGAACTGAAATTCTTGCTGAATATCAGGATGTTAAGAGAAGGTAGTCTAAATCTTTGCTCTAATTAAACAAGCTTATACTTCCAAAGTTATTTCCCATTAACTTTGGTATCTGATCATGGCCTAAATTATGTTTCCTCCAATGTTTCCTAGTAAAGGGAAGGATTTACACAAATAGTAATATCTAAGAATAAGAAGACTTAGTTCTAATACTCTAGCCAATTTGGAGAAGCTAATTAAAATCCCAGGAAACCCAAGTTTTTTCTCCTCTAAAACAAGAGAGAGATTGAATGAAACAATCTCTTTGTAGCTATTTAATGTCGTTAAATATCATTTAATGAATCCCAGACCTGGATTGGGTTTTATCCAATCTCCTATCTTGGTAATAAGGGTGCCTATCCTGCTTACTCCACAGAGCAACTGAGGAGTTGAAGAACAAATGAAGAACAAATGAGATAATGACAACAGTAGCTTACATTTATTGAGGGATTACCATTTTCCAGGCATAGCTCTAAGTGCTTTCTTTTTATGTATTAACTCATCTACTACTAACAACAATGAGGTAGGTAGTATTTCTATTAGTCTCATTTCATAGATAAGGAAACAGAGATTAAATAGCTTGCCAATTTAATACGAATTAAAGGTGGGATTCCACCCTGGGAGTCTGTCAGTGAAGATGTGCAAATCAAGTGCTCTCAGCACTCTTAGCCTCTGTTGTTAAGAATGTAAACTGGTACAACCACTATGGAGAGCAATTTGGCAACAGTCTTACAATTAGATGCTCACTCTTATGAACAGGTTATTCCAATCATGATATTGACTAAGAGAAACTCTTGTACATGTGTAGGAGAAGACATAGAAAAAAAATTTCAAGTAAATATTATTTGCAATAGGGAAAAAAGCCTAACTGTTCATCAATAAGTGAATGGGTAAATCAATTGAGATGTTCTACAACAATTAAGTGAATGCGTATCAATATAAATAGATCTAGAATTTTCCTCTCCAATATGGTAGCCACTAGCCACATAAAGCTAATAAGCACTTGAAATATGGTTAAAGATGTATGTTAGAAGAGTAATATTTTGGATATATTGAGTTTAATAAAATATATACTAAATTTAATTTTGCTGGTTTCTTTCTGCTTTTCTGTTTTATTTTTCTTAATTTTTAAAATTTTAATTAATTAATTTATTTTGGTCACACCACGCGGCTTGCAGGATCTTAGTTCCCTGACCAGGGATTGAACCCAGGCCCACGGCAGTGAAAGTGCTGAGTCCTAACCACTGGACCACCAGGGAACTCCCTCTCTTTGCTTTTTTTAGATGTGGCTATCAGAAAATTTTAAATTAATATGTGGCTTATATATTTTTATTGGACAGCACTGACCTAGAAAATATAATCTGAGTTAAAATAAGCAAGCTATGAAAAAATCTGTAAACACTACAAAGCAGATAAAGCAATACTATCTGCTGTTCATGGAGCATCTACACTCAAGTAAAATATAAAACTATGGAGTGAAATGGTACCCTTCAAATATATAATAATGGCTTCCCATAGAGAATGGATAAGGGGATGGAACTTGGAGAGGAAAACAGAGAGAACTTGAATTTTATTTGTAATATTCTACTTTATTTAGATAAAATATCTGAAGCCAAAAGGACTAAATAGTAATATTTGATTGTTCTTAAAGGGGGATATTTTTACATTTTGGTATTTTAACATTCCAAAAACGAAAGAGAGCAAAAAATTGAAGATCAATAACTTCACACATGCAGCACACATCCATTCACACTTTTAACAATTCTCCAGTCATTAGGCACCATATTTAACCAGAGGGTCTAGCAAAGATGAAGACAAGTGTGAGGATGTTGAGGAGAGAAGTGAAAATCCACACACTGTCACCTGATAATTGTGTATATGAATATTTATAAAGCACAATGATTTTTCCTGACTATAAAAGTAATATGTGCTCATTGTAGAAAATTTGTAATTTATGAAAAGTATAAAGAAAACAACAACCTACCACAATCCCACCACTCATAGAAAGTCAGTGGATATTTTGGTTTATTTTCTTTCAGTCTCTTTGAACATTTGGCTTTTTACTTTTGCTAATATCCGGCAGATGTTTTGAAACAACCCCCTGAATGAAATACGATTGCTTTGTCTTTGATCAAAATAAACTTTGCCTTGGGGTTTCAGATTAGGCTTGTGATATCTTTCCTTTTTAAAATCAAAACAAAAATAAAACCAATGGCTAATACTGACTAAAGGCTGCACCCAGCACGCTCAGCATGTTACATGCATTATATAATTTAAACTACTTTCTGTTGTAGGAACTATTATAATTCCTATTTTATACAGAGAAATGAGGCATAAAGAGGCTTACTAAGTTGCCAAGGAAGAGCCTGGATGAGATGAAGCTTGGGATTCAAACCCAGAGGGTTTGATAAATACATCTCCATCTCCATGGCAGGCCCCCTAAGAGTGAGTCTTTGGGTTTGTGTTGAATTTAAATGTGTGTGAATGTGAATGTGAATGTGTGTGTGTGGTGGTGATGGGAATAGTGGCATAGAACATATTCTGCTGCCATTACCTGCCCCACCAAGCCACTCTCTAGAGGCCCCTACGCCTCCATTACACTAACCTCAGACTAAAAACTGAACCTGGCCCAATCTAAGGAGATTCAAATATCAGATAAGCTGTGAAAATGTTCTCTTGGGGTTAGGCAGAGAGTCAGTTCATCCTCTCAAATACACTTTGTATTGTTTTAGGTTCAGAGATCCTCTCTGTAACCTCTGGCCCATTCCTTAACAATCCTCAACAGGCTGCAATTGGAACAAAGAACCTCAGAGCCCCAGAGGGATCAGTGTCTGAGTCTATGTACTGCTTGCTGTATTTGGACACATAAACAGGTATAAATGAGTCAGGTGAACTTTGTTAATGAAAAGATAATTTTATCTCACATTTAACATTTGTTGAGCCCTCATTATACTTTGCCCTGGACTAAGTACTTTACATGTTTGCATTATTTCATTTAATCTTCATAACAATCCTATAAAGAAGGTATTATTATGATTCCCATTTCACTGATAAAGAAACTGAGGCTTAGTTTGAGGAAACTGCTCAGGTCACAGAGATAATAATGATGGAGTGGTCTACACTTCCAAACTGAGGACTACAAACACCAGAGTCCACACTCTTCCTCTATCCTTTAACACCCCCCACCCCCCAGCATATAAAGACTTCTTATTTCCCTTTGCTAAGTAGTGTAATGTAACAATGTTTGAGACCAGTAGAAGAAACATATTTGATACGGAATCCATCAGACACTGGTATAGCCAATCAGATGATTCTTATCTTTTATAAAGACATCTTTTCCTTCAGTTTCTCCCACCAGACCTGCCACGTTTGGGTTGGGTATCTGTTACCAACTCCTGGTTCTACCTAGTTGGTATTCAGGAATGGTCCATAACCCAAAGAAGCAGATTTTAAATGACTTGTTTTTGTGTTGCACATTGCAGCCTAGGAGGAAACTGGATGGCTACCAGCTTATAAAAATAAGGAAATGAGAATCATGCTTAATAGGAATGAGGCCTGCCAGTGATCAGAGACAGGGATTAACATTTCAAAATATGATGGGAGAAGTGGGTAGGGCAGGGGATGAGTAGGCAGAAGGATGAATCAGAGGCAAAGGCAGCCTTAGCCGAAGAACTAACCAATAAACAGATTCTGGGCACTTAACAAACTCTAGTAATTCCGTAATAGAGTAGAAGATATCCTCAAGTTAATTTTTCTTCAATTCTTGTCGATTGAAGGCTGAGGAGTAGTCATCATCGGGGGCCTTTAGAGTTGAGATGACATGCTGATTGGGGTGGACCAAAGGAGAGATGAAAGCAAATGCACCTGCTGCTGGGCTCCAGCCACTCCCTTGGCCTTAAAGCAGCACTTAACCCCAGTACCCTCCTACTCTATTGTTAGTATGTGTCCCAACAAGCAGTGTCATTGAATTTCATCACTATCCCAGGTTCTACTAAAGGCCTGAGTCTTCATAATATTGCCCACACATGATGAGTATTAAATAGCAGGAGAACACCATTGTCCTTGATGAGATGTAGAACACAGTGTCTGAGGTCAGGAAACTAATGAATTAATGGAGGGGAAAGCCTGTATCTGAGACCTTGATTATTGAAGCAGAGATAAAATGTACACAGAAAAAAGAGAGCAAAATAAAAAGTGAAGGGAAGAGCTCCCACTTTTCCCACTCTTCAGACCTTTAACCTAGATCAAGGAATGGGAATTAAGCTTCAGCTACATGTGTCCGTATCAATTCTCTCTCCTGCCAAGGGGTCGTACTGCAGGAAGAAGAATTGTGTATTTTAAGAGAAATGTAGCCAATGCGCCACTTTTTGACCGAAAGAAGGAAAAAATGACAAAGCAGGGAGGAAATAAAAGAACTGGATAGCAATGTCTTTGAAATTCCCTCTGCATACGATTTCCCAGGCTCTGAGAGCAACTTTTATACTCGTACTCCATGTGCAGCCTTAAAGTGAGTCTCCATAGTCATCCAAACATCATAAAAAGCTGTTCTCATTATTCCCACCCTTCCTAGGAGTGGGATTAAGTAGTTGATCTGAGACAGCCCTGCTAGTTACTCTGACCTCTTTCTTGACAGGAGCTGTTGACACTTGCTCTCGTTCCTCCTTTTACAGGAAAGTGGCACTGTACCTGTATCTCAGTGCAATGCTGTCATTGGCAAGGCCTCCAAGAATAGAAAACAATGAATGACACAAAGTGGGTATAAAACCTCATAAAATGGGACTATTGGCCAAACCAGAATTGACTCAGAGTACCAGCAGCTCCCCTCAGTGACAACATGAGCCTCCCAGCAGTTAGGCAGTGATTAGGCTAAAGAGAGGTGTGTTTCTGGGCCGCTGAGGCACCTCTGGCTCTTTAGATTTCTAAAGAATTCATGGACCCACTTTAGATATCAGAACAAATGGCTTTGGGTAAGAGAAGAATGGTGAATTCCTGTGGCAGCATAAGGCTGAACCCTACCAAAGTGTTTTCTTGCAGAGGAAAGCAGCCTGCACGTGGTCTGCTGTTCAGTACTGAAGTTTTATAGCCCTTCCTCATGCTGTGTGCTTGGCGCCGTCACTCTTCCTGACAGTCTCTGTAAGCAAACACTCCTTCAAGGTTTCAGTAAACTTGTCCCTCTTCCTTCTTTAATAAAATGCATCCTTGGAATTCGGTGGATCTTCTTGTTTACTTATTGGTTTGAAAATATACAGAAAGATTTCTATTAGATACATAGTTTCTGGGTTCATCAGTTCTACCTGCATACTATTGTAAACATGTTCTACTGGGCACTTATATGGTTAGGAAAGATCTTGCCTTCAATGTCAAACCTTTATTAAGCACCAAAGGACTTTCTCAGAGGTGAAATTGCTGAGATGGAGAATGTGGATAAGAATTAGGCTCTGGATTCAGACAGACTGAGGTTCACTCTCTGCTCTGTCACTTAAATTGCTGTGGATTTGGGGCAAGTTACCTCACCTCTCTGACTTTTTCCTTATCTATAAAGTGAACATGACACAAATATCTATAACAAGGTTTGTTGTGAGGATTATATTATGTGCCTGGCACATAATAAGAGCTCAGAATTACTATTAAAAAATAAAACATGGACCCTCATTTTGTGGAGTTCATGGTATATAAGGGAAAGCAAATATTTAAGGATATAAACAATTACATCTGAACAAAAGTGCTATAAGGGACATGATAAAACAAACCAAAAAAACAAACAAACAAAAAACAACAGTAAAGCACAAATAGCCATTCATTTTTGTCAGAAAGGGTCATGAGTCTCAGGGAGGAAGTGCTATTTGATCTCACTTGGCTGATAAGAGAAGATGGGTGTTCTATGCAGAGGAAGAAACAAGAGAAGAGGCAGAAAGCCATGAAGCAGAAGAGAATGCAACCATGTGGAGGTGAGAACCCAATCCACATGAAGGGATGGTCAGCTTTCTGAACTTTGTGAATGATTAACTCCTATTAATTTCTAAGAGTCAGAGTATACAGTTTTCTTTAGTCTGGTGACTAATCTACTGCAGAAGATGAATTGACCAGAAAGGGAAAGGTGGAGCGCACTATGGAAGAACTGAGACGATGGATACCCACCCGACTTAGGTTGAGTAAGTCAAAATCCAATCAAACTTGGTATTATGGCTCAATTACTTCTCATTCAAGAGCACTGCATCCTAATTATGTATTGTCATTCACTAAGTCACACAGGGCATAAGCCAAGAAAAGAAGCTTCCCAGTCATATTTACCTTGAATTTGTTCATTAACCAGTTCATTTGCTCATAGAACATCTTATTTGTCACACCAGTCCTTTCAATTTGTTGTTTGTTCGGCCTGATTCTCCTAAAGGTCAGGGTTGAATTTCCCATCACTATTATTGAATACAGCCTGGATTAATCCTGTTTCCAATGCCCATTTGACCTTTTTTTCCTTTATGCTTATGTGCAAATGTACACTAAAAACTTACAAAACTTCCTCTAGGTAAAAATTCAAGGAAATGGGGAGACTTGCAGTGAAAGTCAGAAGAGCTTTCTCTCTCTGCAGTGCAGAGCACTCAGCCCTTGAGAGGATGGGAGAATGAAGCTTAACAAATGCATTAGTTAAAGCATACAGATAAATCCAGAAATGTTTCAAATGAAAAATGGTGACTGAGCCAAGGTTTTGTACATTCTCTCAATGCTCTTGAACATGTTCTAGTCTACTTAGTGCTAAATGTCTTTCTTAAAAAATATTTTCAGTTATTTTAGGAATAATCTATTTATATTACTAGTTTGTTTCCACTATGGTCAAGAAAATTACTTTATGATTTCAATTCTTTATCACTTATTGGAAACTGTTTTATTTTCCAGCATATGGCCAATTTTGGTAAATCTTCCACATGTATTTGGAAATATTGTGCATTCTGTAGTTATTGAATGCATGACTGTGGATCTGTTTATTTCTCCATTTAATTATGTTAGTTTACGTCTTAAAATTAAGGTTATTTTATTAGTTGGCTGTAAACTTAGGTTATTACATCTTCCCTTTAAATTGATTATTTTATCACTATGAAATGTCCCTCTTTATTGCTATTAATATAAAATAATACAGTAATTATTTATCTCTAATATTTAATACTGAAATATTTAGAAGTATTAAAGTTCCTTCTAAATTTGTCAAAATGAAGAGATCTTTTTCTTTATCTCTAGAATTGTTGCATACAGAGGTTTTACTTTATCTCTAGTAATACTATATAATAAAGTATTTGTAATTATTCAATTTTCTTTCCTTGTTAGTTTGTAATACTTTTTTGTATCTCAATTTTTACAACATGTATCTTTGACTTATTAGTATTTACTTTAGGTTAATATTTTATCCACTTTCCAGACAATGCAAAGACCTTATAAGACTTTTTAAAAATATTTTTCTAATTTTGAGATATAATTGACATATAACATTGTATTTGTTTAATATGTATAACAGAGTGAGATTTGATACATGTACATATTGTGAAATGATTACCACAATATGTCCAGTTAACACCCATTACTCATATAATTACAATTTTTCTCATTTTATGAGAACTGTTAAGATCTACTCCCTTAATAACTTTCAAAGATACAATACAGTATTGTTAACTAGAGTCATCATGCTGTACATTATATAACTAGAATTATTTATCTTATAACTGGAAGTTTGTACCTTTTGACCACCTTCACCAATTTCTCCCACCCCCAACTCCCTGACTCTGGCATCCATCAATCTGTTCTCTGTTTTATAAGTTCAGGTTTTTTAGATTCCACATGTAAGTGAAATCATACAGTATTTGCCTTTCTCTGTCTTATTTATTTCACTTAGCATAGGGCTCTCAAGGATTTATAACACCTTAACACCATTTACCTCTCTACTCTCTGTGCTTTTGCTATTTTGTGTTTCAATTCAACATATATTTTTAAACCCACAAACATTAATGTTATTATTTTAATTAATTAATATGTATTTATATTTCTATTGATATTCTTTCTGTTGTCATTGTTCCTTTTTGCATTTTTTGCTTCTATCTAGGATCATTTTCCTTCTGCCAAAGAACTCTCTTTAGTATTTTAGTGAAGGTCAAATGGGGATGAATTCTAAGTTTTTGTTTGTCGGAAAAAGTATTTATTTTGCCTTAAGTTTCGAAGGATATATTCATTAGGTATGGAATTCTCAATTCACATTTATTTTCTTACATTATTTCAAAGATGTGATTCGATAGATTCATGGTTTCTGTTGCTTCTATTAAGAGGTCAGCTGTCAGTCTTGCTGCCTCTTTGAAGGTAATGTGTGTTTTCCTTGCTTTTTAAAATATTTTTCTGTTCTTCCTTGGTTTGCAGCAGTTTTACTATGTTGTGCCTAGATATGGTTTTCTTTGATTTTATCCTATTTGAGGTTTTGTTTGATTTTATCCTGTTTGAGGTTTGCAGATCTTCTGGAATTTATTACTTAATATCTCTTGGTAGTTTTAGAAAATTCTCATGCAGTAGCTCTTCTAGTATTGCATCTTCCACAATCTCTCCTCTAATTACATGTATGTTAGATCTTTACATGGGGTCCCACATATCTCTTATGATCTCTTAAAAGTATTCTTTATATTTTTTCCCTCTTTGGACTTTATTCTGGACACTTTCTACTGACCTATGTTTCAGTTCACTAAGCCTCTTTTCTGCTGTGTCTAATATGTTATTAAATCCATTCTTTAAATTCTTAATTATTGTATTTTTTTCTGTTTGAAAATTTCCCTTTAAATTTTTTCACATACCCTAGTTTAAAGAAATTCTCCATCTTTCTATTTGTTTTGCCAAAAATCAAAATCATAACTATTTTAATGTCTACATTTGATAATTCTAATATGTAAATCATTTGTTGGTTTGTTTCTATTATTTACTTTTTCAGTCACAGTTTCATTTTGTTTTCTTGTCTGATATGCCTAGTAAAGTTTAACTAAATGTTAGATCTAATGTCTGAAGTATTATGAGCCTTCTTAATAGTTCATCATCTTCCAAGAAGGATTTAATTTTCTTCTGGCAGTCTGATAACATATGGGCAGATCATCGTAATCTGCTCAAGGTTGGTCTATTTTAGTCTGCTCTTATTTTTAGAGTATATCTCTTTTGAAAATCTCAGTTGAGTAAAAGTAAAACACCTGTACTTGGAAAATTATAAGACACTGATGAAAGAAACTGAACACATAGAGATGGAAACATGCACTGTGTTCATAGATTGGAAGAATTAATATTGTTAAAATGACCATACCACCCAAGGCAATCTACAGAGTCAGTGCAATCCCTATCAAAATACGAGTGGCATTTTCCACAGAAATAGAACAAATGATTTTAAAGTTTATACAAAAACACAAAAGATCCCCAATAGCCAAAACAATCTTGAGAAAGAAGAACAAGGCTGGGAGGAATCATGCTTCCCGACTTCAGACTCTATTACAAAGCTCTAGTAATCAAAACAGTATGGTACTGGCCCAAAACAAAAACCAGACACATAGATCAATGCAACAGAATAGAGAAACCAGAAATAAACCCACACACTTACAGTCAGTTAATCTACAACAAAGGAGGAAAGAATATACAATGGAGAAAATACAGTCTTTTCAATAAGTTGTTCTGGGAAAACTGGACAGTTACATGTATAAGAATGAGCTTAGAACATTTCCTAATACAAAAATAAACTCAAAACAGATTAAAGACTTAAATAGTCGTAAATGTAGGACTTGAAACCATAAAACACCTAGAAGAGAAAATAGGCAGAACACTGTGACATAAATTGTAGCAATATATTTTTGGATTTGCCTCCTAAAGCAAAGGAAATAAGAGCAAAAATAAACAAAGGAGACCTAATCAAACTTAAAGCTTTTGCACAGTAAAGGAAACCACTGACAAAGCAAAAAGAAAACCTATGGAATGGGAGAAAATATTTGCAAATAATGTGACCGATAAGGGGTTAATATCTAAAATATAAATAAAGAACTTCCAGACAAGATGGTAGAAGGACCTTGAGCCCACCTCCTCTCATGAGCACACCAAAATCACATCTAACTGCTGAACAACCATTGGTAAAAAAGACTGGAACATACCAAAACAGATATTCTACATCCAAAGACACAAAAAAGAAAGCACATGTGATGGTAGGAGGGGCACACTCATGATATAATCAAATTCCATACCCCCCGGCTGGTGACCTACAAATGAGAGAATAAATGTATTGCAGAAGTTCTCCCACAGGAGTGAGAGTTCTGAGCCCCACATCAGGCTACCAAGTCTGGGGGTCTCACATTGAGGGGAGGAGCCCCCAGAGCATTTGGCTTTGAAGGCCAGCAGAGCTTGACTGCAGGAGCTCAACAGGACTGGGGGAAATAGAGACTCCATCCCTGAAACGTGAACACAAGGTCTCATGCACACTGGGACCCAGGCCAGGGCAAAAGCAGTGACTTCACCAGAGCCTGGGCCAGAACTACCTACTGGTCTTGGAGGGTCTCCTGGGGAGGCGGGGGTGGCAGTGGCTCACTCTGGGGACAAGGACACTGGTGGTGGAGGTATCAGGGAGTATCCATCACCATGAGCTCTCCTGGAGGCTGACATTTTGGCACCAAGGCCTGGCCCCAGCCAACAGCCTGTAGGCTCCAGTTCTGGGATGCCTCAGGCCAAACAACCAACAGGTGGAAACACAGCCCTACCCATTAACAGACAGGCTGCCTAAAGACTTCCTGAACCCATAGCTGCATCTAGACACACCCGTGACATGGCTCTGCCCACTAGAAAGGCAAGACCCAGCTCCACCCACCAGTGGGCAGGCACAGGCCCTTACCACCAAGAAGCCAGCACAAGCCTCTAGGCCAGCCTCATCTACCAGGGGGCAGACACCAGAAGCAAGAAAACTATGATCCTGCAGCCTGCAGAACTGAGTCTGCAAACACAGGTCAGAATCTACCCTGGGACTAGCTAGTAATTGGTCCTTAGGTGACAAGAGGGGAGTATACCGCTGGGATACATAGGGCATCCCCTACAGAGGGCCACTTCTCCAAGGTAGAGAAATGTAACTAAATTTCCACATACATAAAACTACAAATAGAAATCTAAACAAAATGAGATGGCAAAGGAATATGTTCCAGGTGAAGGAACAATATAAAACCCCAGAAGAACAACTAAGTGAAGTGAAGATAGGCAATCTACCCGAGAAAGAGTTCAGAGTAATGACTGTAAAGATGATCCAAGAACTCGGGAAAAAATGGACACACAGAGCAAGAAGTTACAAGAACTTTATAACAAAGAGTTAGAAAATATAAAGAACAACCAAACAGAGTTGAAGAATAAAATAAGTGCAATAAAAAAATACACTAGAAGGAATCAATAGCAGAATAAATAAGTCAGAAGAATGGATAAGTGACCTGGAAGACAGAGTGGTGGAAATCACTGTCAGAGAACAGAATAAAAAAAAAAAAAAAGAATCAAAAGAAATGAGGACAGTTTAAGAGACCTTTGGAACACCAAATGCATGAACATTTGCATTTTAGGGGTCCCAGAAGGAGAAGAGAGAGAGAAAGAACCTGAGATGATATTTAAGAGATAATAGCTGAAAATTTCCCTAACATGGGAAAGGAAACAGTCACCCAAGTCTAGAAAGAGCAGAGAGTCCCATACAGGATTAACCCAAGGAGGAACATGCCAAGACACATAGTATTCAAACTGACAAAAATTAACGATAAAGAGAAAATATTAAAAACAACAAGAGAAAAGGAACAAATAACAAAGGGAATCTCCATAAGGCTATCAGCTGATTTTTCAGCATAATCACTGCGGGCCAGAAGGGAGTGGCACAATATATTTAAAGTGATGAAAGGGAAAAATCTACAACCAAGAATACTTTACCCAACAAGGATCTTGTGCAGATTTGACAAAAAAATCAAAATCTTTACAGACAAACAA
>NW_021703778.1:82719850-82748258 GCF_005190385.1 Monodon monoceros
TATATATATATATATATTTACACGTATATAAACAGCTCATACAACTCAACAGCAGAAAAACAACCCAATTTAAAACTGCAGAGAAGACCTAAGTAGACATTTCTCCAAAGAAAACCTACAGATGGCCAACAGGCCATGTTAAAAGGTGCTCAACATTGTTAATCATCAGAGAAATGCAAGTTAACACCTCAATGAGATTTCACCTCACACCTGTCATAATGGCTATCATCTTAAAGTTTACAAATAACAAATGTTGGCGAGCATGTGGAGAAAAGGAAACTCTGGTACAGTGTTGGTAGAAATGTAAATTGGTTCTGCCACTGTGGAAAACAGTATGGAGGTTTCTCAAAAGCTAAAATAGAACTACCTTATGACCCATCAATTCCACTCCCGAGTTTATAACAAAAAAAAAAAAAACAAAAAGCCCACCAATTCAATGAAATAATGCCATTTGCAGCAACACTGATGGACCTGGAGATTATTATACTAAGTGAAGTAAGTCAGACAGAGAAAGACAAATACATGATATCTCTTATATGCAGAATCAAAAAAACATGATGCAAATGAACTTACTTACAAGAACAGAAACAGACTCACACACTTAAGAGAATGAACTTATGGTTATCAGGGGGAAAGTGTGGGGGTGAGGGATAGACTGGGAGCTTCTGATTGACATGTACACACTGCTATATTTAAAAGAGATAACCAACAAGGACCTACTGTAAAATAAATAAATTAATTAAATTAAATTAAAACCCCCACTAATTTGAAAAGATACATGCATTCCAATGTTCACAGCAGCATTATTTACAATTGACAACATATGGAAGCTACCTAAGTGTCCATCAACAGATGAATGGATAAAGATGTGGTACAATAGAATACTACTCAGCCATGAAAAAAAATGAAATTTTGGCATTTGCAACAACATGGATGGACCTGGACGGTATTATGTTAAGTGAAATAAGTCAGAGAGAGAAACACAAATGCTATATGATATCACTTACACGAGGAATCTAAAAACTAAAACATACTAGTGAATATAACAAAAAAAGAAAGTGACTAACAGATATAGAGAACAAGCCAGTGGCTACCAGTGGGAAGAGGGAAAGGGGGAGGGGCAAGATAGGGGGAGGGGATTTAGAGGTACACACTACTATGTATAAAATAAGCTACAAGGATATATTGTACAACACAGGGAATATAGCCAATATTTTATAATAACTATAAATGGAGTATAACCTTTAAAATTGTGACTCACTATTACATACACCTGAGCCTTGTATAATACTGTAAATCAACCGTGCCTCGATAAAAGAAAAAAATCTCAGTTGAAAATTTGGGTATTTCATTGGCCTTTTCTACTGGAAGCGTTCTGAAATCCAGCTTTTACATCCTCAGCACCAAAAACTACTAAAATCTGTTTAGCATTTTAGCCTCTTGGTAACAGATTTCTGCTTTGAAGTTTTGGTCTCTTAACTTACACACATATAGCTTAGAAGACTTAAAAATGCACCAAAACAAAAACTGCATACAGAAAGTCAGACTCATTTTTCTTCCGTTCCCTTTTCACCAGAAACTTGCCTCAAAACTTGCCTCAAGGATGTTTTGTAGCTCTGGCTTAGTGAGATTATCACAGCTCTAGGCCACCACTTCCTTATTTCCATGCCCTGTGATTTGAATTGAGAAATGCCCTGGGGGAAAAAGCAGTGTAATATACGAGACTCTCTTAATACGTGCACCTACTCTCTGAGATCTTGGCCCCTCAAGTTTTAGCTGTCTTAGTTGCTCTCTTATCTTTACAATCTATTGTCTAATGGTATTCTGTCCAGCTTTTATAATTGTTATCAATTACTCTCATAGTTAGAAATGTAAATGCATATACTCTCTGGAAGTACTGATTTTGAAATTTTGTATTTTGTTTAGAGAGAAAGTCCAATTATTTCTGTAAAAAATGTGGTCCTGATGTCTAGTTTGAGCTCTAACTTAATAGCAACATAAATAATTCCTAGGATTATTCTTTATCTAAACCTTACAAGTAGATCTCTTCTTTTAGTCTTTCATCTTTGAAGCTTGAGAATGGTTTTTGTACTAAATGGATCAGAGAAATATGTACTTAATCCTTTCTACCACAATCCTATTGTTCCTTTAAAGATGCTTATTTCTCTTTCCTTCTACATATAAGGAAGTGTATGACCTTCAGCCTTGTCATCCTTACTCTTTTTTTATCTAGCTTTAGAGAACTGGAAAACAACTAGCCCACCTGGTACAAAATAAACACAAAACAAATGTTGATGAAGGGAAGAATAAATGAATAAATAAAATTACTTCATTATGTGAAAAATAGTTGAGATAGTTCTTTGATTCTTCATTGTCAACCTCTTGTTTTAATAAAAAGTCATCTAAAGTATTCAATAACTTGAGGCCACTCTCCCAGGCTCTATATTTAGTGAGATCCGAGGGACTGAATTTCACAAATTTTTAGTCCATATAAAGTTATGCCAACAAATTCACTTATTTATTCTGAATCATTTATTTGCTTGTCATTTAGGTGGTCATCCAGAAGTGATTTTTGACAAAAATCTCACTGTATACACTTAGCTAATCTTGACTAGTATAAACAGCTTTTGTCATGTGAATTTCTATTTGGGGATATGAGATAACCGGTGAGACATTGCTAGACTGCTCATTGCCTGGTCTCATTTTTGAAAGTACCTCTCTTACAGTAAATTTAGAAACAGGAACTCACTGTGTTATGCACTGAATGTCTGTCAGGGCCTGCTCTGTCATGTTTCTAGATCTTTGAGCATTTTTTCCTATGCCTTGAATGTCCCTCTCCCTTTTGCCTGTCTGGTGAGCTGCTTCAGTGTCCAAAAATGTTACCTCCTTTGTGAAGCTTTTCCAATATCTCAGCAACATTATATGCTTCCTCTTCTGGTTTCCCTGTTTCCTGGTTTTCATTATAGTAAATTATAGTTGACCCTTGAACAATGAGGGGGTTAGGGGTGCCAACCATCTGCACAGTCAAAAATCCACATGTAACCTATAGTGGGCCTTCTCTACATGTGGTTCCTCACATCCGTGCTTCCTCTGTGTCTGCAGATTCAACCAACCATGGATTGTGTAGTACTGTAGTATTTACTATTGAAAAAACTCCATGTGTAAGTGGACCTTTGCAGTTCAAACCCATGTTGTTTAAGGCTCAACTGTATTTATGTCTTGCTTCTTCACTAGACTCTCACAAGGGCATGGAGTGTGCCTTACTCTTCTCACTAACTTCAGTGCCCAAAATAGCAACTGATACTTGCTAGATCCTCAGTAAAAATTTTTTTTCTTCAAGATAAATCCACCCAATGTCAAATTCATCCTTTTAAAAAGTACACAATTCAGTGTTTTTTAGATTATTCAAAGTTGTATAACCATTACCACTATATAATCTTGTAAGATTTCATCACTGCCAAAAGAGATCTCAACCCAATAGCAGTCACTCCCAATTTTACCCTCCTTCCAGTCCCTGGCAACCACTAATCTGTTTTCTATCTCTATGGGTTTACCTATTCCAGACATTTCAAATAAATGAATTCATACAACGTGTGGCTTTTGTGTCTGATTTCTTTCACTTATAAAACTTTCACGGTTCTTCCATATGGTAGCATGAATCAGTACTTCATTGCTTTCATGTGTGAATAATATTCCTTTGTACGGATAGAGCATATTGTGTTTATCCAGGCATCAATTGATAGCTATTAGGATTGTTTCCACTTTTTGGCTATTATGAATAATGTCACTATGAATACTCATGTAAAAGTTTTTGTATGCATATATGTTTTCAATTCCCTTGGATGCATAGGAGTAAAATCTCTGGTAACTCTATGTTTAACTTTGAGAAACTGCTGAACTGTTTTCCAAAGTTGCCATACCATTCTACATTCCTACCTATAGTGTATGTGGATTCCAATTTCTTAAGATCCTCTCCAGCACTTGTTACTGTCTGTCTTATTGATTGTAGCTATCCTAGTGGATATGAAGGGGATCTCATTGTGGTTTTGATTTGCATTTACATAATGAATAATGATGTTGAGCATCCTTTCATGTGCTTATTGGCCATTCATGTTTTCTTTGGATAAATTATTATTCAAATCATTTGCCCATTTTAAAATTTGGTTGTCTTTTTATCGTTGAGTATTATGAGAGTTCTTTATGTATTGTGGATACTAGACCCTTATCAGATGTGTAATTTGTAAATAGTCTATTGTTTGCTCCAAATGTTACCCACTGCTTCAGGCAGCCATAGCTACCTGTAATTGTTTTTGGCAAACACCCTTGGAAAAAGCTGTTTTCACTGGGCAAGCTCTGTGTCAGGTTAAATAAAGACAGCTTTGAAGTGGTATCTTCCATGGAACCACTGAACAGGTCAAAACTTCTCTGGGAAGATAACTCTGGAGGAGTTCCTATCCCATTCTGTCTCCTCCAGTTACTGCCAAACTGTTGGGTTTTACCATGATTGTCAGCTGTAGGGCTTTAATGCTACCACAGAGTTGGAGCTGTGAGGGGTGGGGGTAGACTAGGGCACATTAAATCTCCGTAAAGTTTGCTTTTCTTACCAGGATTTGGCCATTTTTCTTGAATAAATACTCCCCAGGTTGCTGTAAGCCTTTGATTAATTTCCAGAGTTCTAAAAAAACTGATTCTGATCGTTTTTTGGGAGGCGGGGCAATGTTTATGTCACTTTCAAGGAAAAAAGGTTTTTTGGAGGTCCTTCCTCCATCATTTTTACTGACATCCTCAGGACATGTTTGTGAATAAGTGAATGAATAAATGAATTAATTACATGCATGCCCACTGAAGTGCCCTTATACTCACCAATTCAGGCTAGATATTCATTTTTTGAACTGATTAATCTGCTACAACCTGCAGACTCTGGGTTAATTGAGCCCTGGAGCTGACTGCTGTACCAGGAAGTGAGAGGGGATAGAAGTTGTTCTGTGTTGAGGCGATTCATATTGGTTATCCAGATTTTTTGCTCTGGTATAGAGGGTACCACTTGCTGCATTTCCTGCAGGAAGTGTAATTACTTCCTGTTTCCTTTCTAAGGCTTTCAACCATGGTTTTTGATATTGTTTTGGTATTACATAGTTTTGGTTCTTTTGTTTTTGCCTTATTTGAGCAGCTATCTTGTCTTGAATTCAGATTCTGTGAAACCATTGCCTTATTAATCAATTTTTGTATTCATTATGTTTTTCCAGTGCAAATATCTTAATGAATTTTGAAGTTGAATCATCATCTTGTTTTACTCTTTCTGATCCTTCTTGGCCATCAGCCTTTACATTTATCTGGTCTCTTGCCTGACTACTAACCTTGTATTTTTGCCTTGGAGATGATGCTAAACCTTGTACCCACTTCTTAGTGATTCTTTGCCACCAATGCACACTGCAACGACATCCCCTTAGCAAAATGTAAAATCTCTTAAGTGCTTAAGTCCTTTGGCCTAACACATGAAAAATTATGTGACTAGCCATTTGGAGATATACTAAGTCTTTCTGGCCACTAGGATCCAACACACTGAATGAGTACATTTTAAATATATTGTTTTTACAGCAAATATTTGTATATCAGATTGTAATATTCCCTCATTGAAATATATTCTAATTCTGAAGATCAGTTCCCATAGATGGAAAAATAATTCTTGTGTTAAAAGGTAAACTAAAGTACATTAAAATTTTGAAGAGTTTATTTGAGCAAACATTGATCTGAATTGACCAATGCCAAACCGAAAATGATTAGGAATTCTCTAGCGGCAGGAGCTAAGATAAAGGCTTTTATAGAGCAGACACAGAAGCAAAGCAAGGAAGTTATCTGATTGGCTATTGCTTAATCTATTGCCTTATTTGGCAAAGTCTAGTCAGGTGTGATTCGTTGTCCTTAAGTTTCAATTTCTTAGTCTTGAGGCATTTACAGTAATTGATTCTTGCTTAGGTTTCAGTTTGCTTACTTAGGCTGCCAAGGCATTAAAACAACCTTGGTCTAATAAGCTCTTTGCTTAATTACTTTAACACTTGCGTACATTTAAAATCATTAAAATTCCCTACTTTGTGATCCTTGAAAATGCTTTTTGTTCTGTTATTTTATTGTGTTAACAATAAGATTATATATTTTTTCTTCTCTTTCTCCTCTCTAAGCTTCTCTTAGCTTCTGTGTCCAACCAAAAAATGTATTCAATCTAATTAAATTATTGCTTTGGAGTTTTTCTTTTAATTGACTAATTACTTTGCTTTTCAGTAGCTATGAAAGCATCAAGTAAACATAGCCTGTTGCCTTTAATTCACCTATGCAATAGAGTCTAATGGACTATTACCTATTTAATCTTCATAGTTATGTTAAGAGTTCACATAGATTATCTACTAATTTCTTTATTAGGTACTTAATTAGATCTCTTCATTCATTCTTTATGGGATTTAATATTGAAATAGTTAGATAGCAATATTGTTTTGAGTTCTGAACTTCACTCCAAATCTGGGGAGAAAGGATGAATATCTCCATGGAGATGCTTTTATTAGACTTGACTCAAACATTCGTTACTGAATGTCTAGTATTTAAAAACACAGTTACCTCCTTGCTGAGGAAACTATTCTTGCTTTCATTCTAAAAGTCATCACCACAGTTACTTCAATTAAGTGTTTATTCTTGATAATTTTGGAAATTACTTGTAGATACTAACTCATTGCAAGTACTTTAAGAGAATAAAATGAGACCCTAGCTTGGTTCCCTTAAGGATTTATTTTTATTCCAGGAAAAGAGATTAGACCAGGAGACCTGGACAAAAAAAATCTATGGAACAAATTACTATCTTCATATCTTAAATTTGTATATAGTCCAAACTACGCTAAATAAATGAAGTATAAAGCAAGATTGGTTTTTAGTGAAGATTCCCCATGCTACTCATAAATGAACAATTCCCTTCTCTTTTTCTTCTTTTTTTTTTTTTTTCTTTAAACAGTATATAAATCAGACTCAGTTACTTACTTTAGGGGATAAGGATAAACCATATTTTCCAGATGTTGATACTGGGGAGGCATGGAGAGTTTGGACCAATCTCATTCTTTACAAGATAAAAGCAGGATAGAAAGGAACAGATGAGACAAGCATCCTCTCTGTGTTCTCCAGAGTTCTCACAAAAGTACAGCTTAAGATTTGTTACAGTTCATACTATTGTAGGAATTCAAATTCTAGTCTTCTTCCAAATAAACAGACTTGTTGCCATGGATGGTGGGCAGAAAAGTGACTTTTAAAAATCAATGCATTTTATCCACTGTAGTTCTTATTTGAAAGTATTGCCAGGCAAATTAAGTAAATGTCAAGTCTCTCTCAGGGCCCCAGTGATAAAAAGGAATTTAAAGCCCCAGGTGCTACCACAAGTATTGAAACCTGTTTAGTTTGGATGCTACCAATTGCAACATGGAACGTAGAAACTCTCCCAGCAAAGCCCTTCTTTAAGATCCTCAGAATGAATTAGAACATGATGAAGAGATTTCAGAATTAGTGTCTCTTGTCTTTTGACTTTATGCCTTACAAAGTCAGACATAAATTTTGGAAAGGACCTCCCTGAGATCTGAGATTTGAACTAGTATTTTTCAAGGGAATGAAGAATAGATGCCAGTAATTGGCCTTCAATATTTGTGAAGATGTCTACAACATATTTAGAGACCAGCAATAAAATCTACCAGATTTGAGGCCTATCATCTAAAGAACGTAAACAAATCATGATAGCTTCTTCCTTAGCTCAGATAGTTTATTAACTAAAAGAAAATATTATGAGTTTGTAATTTAATTTGATGAGTACTCCAAGAATTTTCAAATAGTACCAAGTGCCAAGAAGAGTCTATAGAAGTTTAAACAAAATATGAGACTCACCAGGGGAAACTTTTGCTACACAGAACAAGATTATTTGATCATGATCCTACAGTTTTATGTAGAATCCTACCAAATATGCACCATAACCCTTTTGTCAGCTATCCTGGCAAGGGCATAGAAGTATGAAGCAATAAATGATATCCATTTGGTTCTTTTGGCTTAAGGAATTCACACAACTCACTTTGATATTGCCTATAGAAACTAAAGATGGCAACTAATCTTCCTACATTTTTAATGTGCTATTGAGCCATTAAATCTCTCACATTCTAGTCATGAGAATGTGGGCTTCATCTTCTGATATGGAAATAATCTTTAGACAAAAGTTATATCTAAATATCTGGTGTACATCCAAGTTTCCTGTAGTCTCAGGATTCCAAATAATCCCATATCTCTCTTAAAGTTTTTCCTAATGTCACTGAGAATTGATTACTTCTACAGAAAACAGCCTATTTTACATACAGTCCAAGTCATTGGTTGAGTTCTTTGAGTAGCACTCACTATCACCAGCCTGTACTCCCCTATTTGTACTGAGTCCTTCTGAATATAGATTCCAGCTTTTTCATGATTCTCTTTCATACAGACACAACCCCAGACCTGGACTTGCTTTCCCCCTACATATGAAAAAAGTAAGGGAAACTTTGGAGACAAACCAGCCTAAGTTAGAATATTTTACTGTGAGTCACAAGCAGGCGCAGGCTGCACTCAGTGGACCAGTGATAGCTCTGTGTTCTCTGGCTTGGAAACACTGGATTATCTGGCTACAGAACCCATCAGCCACCAAGTAATGGATATATAAAGTTCCCACTGCTGCTCCTGTCCCAGCCCTCCCACATAGCTTCACAGGTCTCCGTGAAACAATCACCCAACCTGTCATCATTCAGAAGTAGTCACAGTTTGAATCAATTCAAGCTTGGAAATGATTCCAGAGACATTTGGATCTGGAATAAGGATCTCATTAAATGAAAATCCAAACTGGTTCAAATATTGGACCAATTATAGTCTGATACAAACTACATGCGGAAATGGTTTCAGATTTGAATCCCTTCAGACACTGAGCAGATTCAACCCAGTAAGAATATTAAGTATTATCAAAGTATCTGGGGAAAAACAAGAGCCACCTCTTACCGATCTTCCCCATTGCTCTATCTCACATTCCTATCTCTTATAAGCATTCAACATGATTGAGGATCAAGGATCATACTGGAGCTGGGTTTCTTGGCTGATCTGACCCACTTTCCAGGATATCAGCCACACCCTGCAACTAACAAGGCACAAGGAACCCCCATCATTCATTGGCTTTCACAAGCATCTCTTACTGGAAGGCATCAAATTGAAATTTGTCTTTCCTTGGATACTTGTTTGTGTATTTTCAGAGGTTGACAGAATTGCAAGGCTTAAAGGACTACAGGGGTCAAGAAAAGACAGGGTGTTAGCCACTGGAAACTGAGCCAGTTCAAGAAACCCTGTTCTCCTTTGAGGTTCAGGCCTGCGAGAGGGCTTGTCTCATTTACTCACATTTGGAAGGTCTTTCTCATTTGAATCTACTCTTCTTGCTCTATTCTGTTCTCAACTTAGGAGACTAATGAGGCAGACCAGGCTATCCTTCCAAGTGAAAAGTGTCTGTAAAGAAAAGCCAGTCAGATGGCTGATCTTGTGAAAAATCATGAGGTAGATAAAGGGTGCCTAAGGGTGGTGGTTCTTAAACTTGGTTGGCTCCATCCCAGGCTCACTGAGCCACAGTATCTTTGGATGGAGTCCTAGCATTTGTATTTTTTTTTAAAGGTTCCCCTAAGTGATTCTAAGGTAGTTGTATGAACATTTGGGAAATGCTGATATAAGGCACACACTCTCTCCTTTCCTTAGCTTTCTCTCCTAATACCTTCTCACCACACAATACCAGGTCTTTAGTGCTGTCTCTGGTTTTCCAGACTACCCAGACTGTCATCATAACCATGAAAGGCCTCCCTATTGCCTTCCCCAGCACCCCATACACATATACTCACCCAATATTCTCAGCTCTAATAAGGTGAGTATAAACCAATGAAATTATACTAAATTGCAACTGAATCCCAAACAAGCTTAATGGGCTAAATCTTCCAGGGGTAATTGTATTTTGAAAGAGGATAGAAAGTTTAGGGAGAAGAATGGGGGGATTGTGGATACTATCAGCAAGGACAGCCTTCTTTAAGACCTATTCAGAATTCCAGTGCAAAAATGACAGCAAAGGAAGACCCTGAACTCATCTCCTTCTATGGACACATGGAATCTACCTCTACATATAGAGCAATTCCCCCTGAAGAAGAACTGAGGGCTGACTGAAAATCATTTGCACAACAAATCAAAGAGGGACCACACAGAGATAGGTAGGAAAGATGGAGACACAGTACTGAAGGGACACCCACCCCTGATGCAACAACATGCAGTAGGGCAGGACCTCACTGAGGGGGCCCATGCCATACTCACCTTCTCTGAGGCACAGAGGAAAAACAGCCGTTAAAGGGCACCTAGATTATACATGAAGGAAATCCACTTACTAACCCTAAAGCATCTGACAAATGGGTGGGGAAGGGTTGGAACTCTCTTCAAGGGTCAGAGGAACTAGAGAGCACCATATTTTGCATTCCCTCTCCATCTTGAAAGCACAAGCGAAACACATTCCTGGCACTCTAGCCCTGCCAAAGCCACCCCAATGTGCTTCAGGCCTCTGGGCCACAAAAGGTCCAGCTTTCTGCCCAAGGTAGCCCCAGTGCAGGGTACCCCAGGGCCCCCTGGCCTGTGCCCATTGCAGCTCTACCCAGTCTTCCAAAGCTGCTTAACACACAGTCTACACAGAGGATGCTTCCACACAAGGCCACACCTTCAAGAACGGGAGAGGTAGCTGTTTTACCTAATTCATAGAAACAAAGTCAAACAAACTGAGGAGACAGAGGAGACCAATGAAAGAAAAAGATAAAATCCCAGGAAAAGAAAACCCCTAATGAAACAGAGATAAATACTTTAACTGACTAAAAGTTTGAAGTAATAGTCATAAAAATGCTCACTGAACTCAGGAGAAGAATGGAGGAACACAGTGAGAATGTCAACAAAGAATTAGAAAATATAAGAAAGAACAAATCAGAGCTGAAGAATACAGTAACCGAAATGAAAAATACTCTAGAGGGAATCAACAGCAGATTAGATGACACAGAAAAATGAGTCAGGAATCTGGAAGACAGAATAGAGGAAATGACCCAACCAGAACAGCAAAAACAAAAAAGAATTAAAAAAAAAAAAAAAAGAGGATCATTCAAACAACCTCTGGGACACCACCAAGCATACTAACATGCACATTAAAGGGGTCCCAGAGGAGAAGAGAGACATACATAAAGGGGCAGAAAACTTATGTGAAGAACTGTGACTGAAAACTTCTTTAACCTGAGGAAGGAAACAGATATCCAGGTCCAAGAAGCACAAAGAGTCCAAAAGAAGATGAACCCAAAGAGATCGACACCAAGACATATCAATTAAAATGGAAAAAGTAAAGACAGAGAATTTTAAAGACATGAGGAGAAAAGCAACTAGTTGCATAAAAGAAAATCCCCATTAGACTATCACCTGATTTTTTCACCAGAAACTTTGCAGACCAGAAGGAAGTGGCAGGATATATTTAAAGTGATGAAAGGAAAAAACCTACAACCTAGGATATTCTACCCAGCCAGGTTATCATTCAGAATTGAAGGAGAGAGAGTATCCCAGACAATGAAAAACAAAGAGTTCATCACCACTAAACTAGCTTTACAAGAAGTGTTAAAGGGTCTTCTTTAAGTGGAAAGGAAAAGGTCATAATTAAAAATAGGGAAATATATGAAAGAAAAAAATCTCACTGATAAAACCAAATATTAAGTAAAGGCAGTGAATCAGCCACTTAAAAAGTCAGTATGAGGATTAGAAGACAAAAGTAGTAAAATCAACTATAACTACCATAAGTAGTTAAGGGATACACAAAATAGAAACACATCAAATTGAACATCAAAAACAAATGTGGCAGAGAGTAAAATGTAGAGCTTTCAGAATGCAATCAAACTTAAGTGACTGTCAGCTTAAAATAAACTGATACATATGAAATTCATGGTAACCACAACCCAAAACCCTACAACAGATACGGGAAAAAATTTTAAAAAAGGAACCCAAACGTAACACTAAAGAAAATCATCATACCATAGGGAAGAGATCAAGAGAAAAGAATGGAACAGAGAAGAACTACAAAAATAATGAGAAAATAGTTAACAAAATGGCAATTAGTACATACCTATTAATAGTCACTCTAAATGTAAATGGACTACATGCTCCAATCAAAAGACATGGGGTGCCTGAATAGATCGAAAACAATACCCATTTATATGCTGCCTACCAGAGACTCACTTCAGATCTAAATACACACACAGACTGAAAGTGAAAGGATGGAAAAAGGTATTCCAAGCAAATGGAAACAAAAAGAAAGCTGTGATAGCAATACTCATATTACACACAAAATAGACTTTAAATGAAAACTAAAAAAAAGGCAAAGAATGACATTACATAATGATTAATGGGTCAATCCAAGAGGAGGATATATTTATGCACCCAACACAGACGCGCCTAAACATATAAAGCAAATATTAACAGAGAGAGAAATGAACAGTAATACAATAATATTAGAGGACTTTAATAACCCACTTACATCAGTGAATAGATCATTGAGACAGAAAAGTAATAAGAAAACACTGGCTTTAAATGACACATTAGGTCAAATTGACTTAATTGATATATATAAAATATTTCATTCAAAAGCTGCAGAATACACATTCTTTTCAGTGCACGTGAAATATTCTCCTTTCTGCAGGAATGACTCTCACCTTCCAAATGGACAAGGTGGGTCCCAATCAATCATATTCAGGAAAGTCAAAACCGGCTCACTATAGTAACATGGAGAATAGAGACAGCTGTGCTATTGCTCCTAATTAGCTCCAGACAGCACTGGGAAAGAATGCCACCTGCTAAGGTTGCCTAATGTTGCTTTGGCCAGTGGCTGTGGCATATTCAGCTGGGATGATGCCATTGCAGGGGTGGCATCCTAAAGCATAGGCTTCTCTTTCTTGCTTTGCTTGCTAGCTGCCCCTGACTGCACTCAAAAGCCATGCTCAGTGCCCCACTGGTTTGTGTATCTCAAGCCTCAGTTACCCCCACAGAAAAGGTTATGCAAATAACATTTAATTGGTTACTATGTAAAAAGCTGAGAGACCTAGTAATTTATTTAAATGAAAAGAAAATGGAGTGTTCCTTGGGATCTGGAGAACAAGGTGTATTCATATTACTGGCCATGTTAAATCCCCTCTTGCCTTCTGGAACATAACTGAAAAAGCAGCTGCATAATCTATGGAAAGTGATAGGCAAAGCAGAGGCCCTTGTTGAGGGGTTTTCAGTCTTCATTGCTTCCATATCAGGAGCAGGGAGTCCAGTACCATTGCCTTTTGATTTGCCTTTCTCACGTAAGGCTTCCAAGGCCCTTACTGTTAGTTGAGATGCTGGTCTCCCAAGAACTAGAGAGAGTCCAGGGCTCAGCTCACCATAAACACAGGAAATTTAACTCATGCTAATGACCTGAACTAGACAGACTCAAGAAGCCAAAGGTTCCATGTCCTTCCACTATCCTCTGGAGTCATCTCCTCTCTGCCTTGCAGTTTCACTTGATGTTTCCCAAATAGTGATATACAATAGACTCCAAAAAGTCTTCAGCCAAATTTCAAGGTAAGACTGAGCTGGAAAAGGCTAGGTCAAATCTGATATTCTCTTCCCTCACCTATACTCTGCTCATACCTATCAATCTGTCTTTGCATTTATTTTACTTTCAGCTTATGGTGAGTTTTTTCTAGAAAGAGCCAACTGGAGGCTTCTAAGCTCCTGAGATTGACTACAGCTAATGTCTTTATGTCTTAGTTCCCCGAACCTTGCTGAGCATCAGAAATGTTTTGTGATTTTTAGGCCCAGTCCCAATGCTACTATATCAAAATTTCTGTGATGGGGTCAGGTATCAGGGTCATTTTCAGTGTCCTAGGTAATTACATGGTAACGTGGTACTACATTCCCACTAGACTATTCACCCCTCTCCTGTTTCAGACTGAGATTGGGTCTCCTAACTTCTAACCCTTGATTTGCCACTATACTTGCTACATAACCTTGCCTAAGTCACTTAATCCTCACGGGCTTCAAGTTCCTTATCTTAGGGAGGTGAGGGTGGCTTGGGGAGCTAGGTCTTAGCAGTGATTATCAACGTTTTCACTTCTGGAGCTTTTGAAAATTTTGGATATGATGGTTCAGGTTTGTTTCTCTTTGTATCCTCCTCCAGCCCCCACCATCACACAACCATTCTGAGGCTTGGCACATTCTGAAACTAGGATGCACTCTTTTAGCATAATACATGGGAGCCACTCTTGTAGGACATTAATCTTGTCAAGGGAGGGTTAGCAAAATACATAACCTGAAGGGCCTTGGGAGAGAGGAAAAAGGAAAAAGAAGGCCCAAAGGAAAGGGGCTTCTTTGCTGATCACAGAATAGGTGGCATATGGGGGCCACCAGTGTTAAGACCTCAAATATATTGGAGGGGACAGGAATAGAATTCAGAATAGGGTGAGAAAATCCATTTGAGACTCTTCGCTGCTCTGTGCTATTGCATGTGTTGAAATATACCGCTCAAATTCAAAGAGCCACAGTCTTCTGGATACTATGTAGGTGTGGTAAGACCTGAGATCTTAAGGTCTTTCGATGTTGGAATGTACAATCCACCCATAAGTGCTAGAGTACATAGGTGATCATTCTTGGAGATTCTGATATAATAGGTCTGGGGTGGCACATAACCATCCAGTGCATTTTTAAATAACGTACTTAAATGCTGAGATTTACTTTAAAATTTTTATCTTTTGATTTGTCCAATTTCTTATCACTCTCCCTCCTACTGCCCCAAGTCTGTCCTGTCTTTGTGAGAAGAGATACCCCCTCCCCAAGTCAGACCCCTCCATGCTCCAGATCAGGTTTGGCAGGCAGAGCACAAGCTAACTTCCCCTTTGACTAGGTGCCTGTGTAGAGCACAACTTGCATAACTGTGACCAAAGGAGGAAAAAGAGCGTTGGCTTTAGAGATGGCAGATTTGTGTTTCAGTCACAGCTCCCACTTTCTAGCTGTCTGAACTTGGGCAAGTTGCTTAATCTCTTTGAACTTCAGTTCGATTATATGTCAAAGAGGGATAAAGACACCTGCTAAAATGACCGGATCCAATGGCAATAATAAATCTACCAAATCAATTCTGAGGCCTCAGAATTGAACCTATTAGCAGCATTTGACCCTTTTGATCATTTCTGTCTTCTTGAATCACGTCCTCTGCTTAGTTTCTGGGCTACCACTCCCTCTTCGTTCCTTTCTTGCCCCCGTGACCATTCTTTCCCAGCCTCTTTTGCTGAATTCTTTTTACCTACCCAGCTTATAATCATTGGAGTACGTAGGACTCGGTCCTCAGACCTCTTTCCTCAACTGTTTACACTGATTTCCTAGGTAATCTCATCCACTCCTTTGACTTGAAACATCATTTTTATGCTGATGACCTTCAAAAGGCTGTACCTCCAGACACAACTTGTCCCATTAATTCTAAACTCTTAAATCAAATTTCCTACTCAACAAGTCCATTTGAATATATAATAGGTATCCCAAATTTAATATGTACAAACAAATTCATTTTCTTCCCCAAACTTATTCTTCCTACAACCTTCCCAACCTCAGTATGTAGCCTTTTACCATCTTCCATCTTCCATCCTCTATCTTCCATCTTCCATCATCTCTCTCCTCTATCCTCGGCTATTGCAATAAAGGAGTAAGTGGTTCATCCATCCACGTTACTTCATCCAAGTCTATATTCCCCACAGCATCCAAAAAAATCACTTCTCTAGTCAAAATCCTCCCATCCCTTCTCCTCTCACTGAGAATAAAATCACAAAGTTTTCCCATGGCCTTCCCATGAGGGTTTAGATGACATTCTTCTATTATCTTTCTGACCTCTTCTATCATTCAGCTTCTTGATCACTCCTCTCGACATACTGGCCTCCATGTTGGCCTTCAAACACGTGACATGTGTTCCCGCCCAGAGTGTTTACCCTCCTAGCCCTCTTTGTGGAACATTCTCTTTTGAGATATCTGTAGCCCATCAGCTTATTTCATTTAGGCCTTTGCTCAAAAGTCATCTTATCACAAAGTGCTTCCTTGGTCCTTAATCTAAAACAACATTATCCCAACTCCCATATCCTTTATTTTCTTATCCAGTTTTATTTTTCCTCATAGAATATATCACTACTTGACATATTTCCATATATTTTTTGCTAATTTGTTTGGTGTCCGTCTCTCCTCCCTTGGAATTAAGCATGTAAGTGTAGCTGTATTCCCAGCACCTAGAACAGTACCTGACACATAGTATAGGGCTCAATAAATATTTGTTAAGTGAATAAATACATGAAAAGATGTTAGTGATATAATAATTAAATGAGATAATGTATATGAAGGGTTTGGTACATGCCTGATACTTATTAGATACTCAGTAACTCATAATTTCCTCTCCACTTCCAGCTTTTGTCTCTCCCCCTGAAATATTTATTGAGCTCCTCCTCTAAGCCACTCACCTTATTAGGTGATGGTGATAGAAAATGTCTCCACTATAAGAGACTCATGTCCTAGTTGCTACATATTGGTGGGAGAGACAGAGCTATAAAGAAATAACCACCAGACAATGTAATAAGCACTGCAAAAGAGACAGTATACTGTGAGAACACAGATAAGGGGTACAGTTAGGGAAGGCTCCAAAGAGCAGCGACATTTAAGCTGAGCCTTGAAGGATAAACAGGGATTTTGTGCAATAAGGGGGAAGGATATTCCATTCAGAGGAATCCCTGGGGGGGCGCATAGAGACACAAAAATAACCCCCTCAAAGAGAACACAGTTTCTTAGCTCCTTAGTTTAAGAGAAAGAATAGCAAAGTGAAATGAAGCGAAAGTGTACCTATTAAAGCATAATTGTTGACATCACCAGCTGTCTCCTCACCTTGGTATGGAACATCATATTTTTCAGCGTTCTTACACTTTCTCTATTTCTTTTGGCTTAACAATATATTGGCAGGTAGTGATCTACTTATTACACAGCCAAAGAAACTAAGGCTTCCAGGCCACACAGAACACTAATGGAGGATCTAGGGCTAGCATTCAAGACTCCTGTCTGGCTGACAATTTCTAGCAATATGAAGTAAAAGGCAAAAGATTCTCTTCTCCAACTGGTTGAAAACATTTCTAGAACAGCTTTCTAGACGTAAGCATTTCATGTTGCCTTTTTAAAAAATTTTTTCAAGTTGGTCACATCCAGCTGCCATTTACTGAGAACCTATCCTACTACGTGCTGTACTAAATTCACCACATATTTCATTATTTTTCACAATGACCCTGTGGTAGGTGATGTTGTTATAGTTATTTTAGAAAATGAGGAAACAATTGCTTTAGTAGATTTAAAGTTCTTAATTTGTCTAAAGATACTCAATAAAAAAGAGGCCGCACCAGGTTTTAGAATCTGGTTTGACACCAGTGCCATGTTCTTCCAGCTCTGTTACATTTCTGACATGAAATCTAACCAAATGCACAAGTCCATCTTGTATCTGTGCTTCCTCTGAGTTATCTATATGGCAGGGTATGGCATTCTTGGCCCTGTACGTGTAACGTAGAATTGTTTACTCACGGAAATTTCATCTTCCACTGTAATTTTATATTTATACATTTCTCTAGCTAAGTTATACCACATGTACTCATGAACTATTTTTCAGCTTTTGCTGTCATATAAGTGTGGTCATATGAATCACTCTCATGTATATAATTATAACACTGCTAAATAGGAAAAAAATGACCACCAATGGTAAAGCTAGCCTAGTCAATATGGTTAGCTTCTGTAAAGCCATAAACAAAATCAGGAAGAAAAATTTTTTGAGCATTTTGCTGACAGCTTTTGCATAAGCCAGTAACCACAAGGAGAATACGGACATTTCCTTAACCTACATATATCCTTCCTTAGATGAAAAAAAATATTAAAATCCTATTAGCGGGCTTCCCTGGTGGCGCAGCGGTTGAGAATCCGCCTGCTGATGCAGGGGTCACGAGTTCATGCTCCTGTCTGGGAAGATCCCACATGCCGCGGAGCGGTTGGGTCCGTGAGCCATGGCCGCTGAGCCTGCGCATCTAGAGCCTGTGCTCCGCAAACGGAGAGGCCACAACAGTGAGAGGCCCGCGTACCACAAAAAAAGAAAAAAAAAAAAAAAAGTCCTATTACCCGTAGACTTGCCTCCAAAAAGCTCCTTCTCCTGTGATGAAGCCCAATTATGTCTCTATTTTTCAAGATTTCTTTTTTGTTCTTAACTTTGGAGATGTGGTGACTGGTTGTTCTACTGCCTCCAAAGACATTACTGAGCAATAAATTTGTTGATGGTGTCCACAGAAAGCAATCAGATGCACTGTCCTTCTGTGAAGGAAGTATACCAAATTTCATCTATTAAGTCCTTGTCCTGAGAGATGAGAAAATAAGCACACTTCAGTTTATCCCAATGTGCCTTTTCTCTAATTTTTGATTTTTGTCAGTTATATTATTTTTACAATTCAAAGATCTGTAAGTTATATTTTTTCTGTAACCATATTTTCATAATGGTTTAGTCTTAATTCTAAATTTAAATCTATTTACTATGTACCACAGTTGGCTTTTAAACCACAGTTTCTTTATTCCCAAGTTTTAAATTTTAATTCATATCTTATTGGCCTGGTTTCATTTTCAAGAAGTTTTTTTTTTTGATGAACAAATTATGGGTGCTGTAGTCTGTAGGTTTTTGCATGCTTGAGAATGCCTCTTCCCTTTATATTAGAAAAGCAACTTATCTGGGCATAAAATTCATACTTCCCTTAGAATTTTTTCGAGATTGTTCCATTATTTCCTGGTATCAACAGTTGCTGTGGACAAGTTTGAGGAAAACTCAATTTCCCACTTTAATGTTAAACTTCTTCTGCTTGGATGCCTATATTATTTCTTTACCCTTAAAGTTCAGTAACTTCATCAGAATGTGTCACAGCAATCTTTTGTATTAATTTTTCTTGGCACTGGGCATGATTTTTTTCCTACCTACAGATTCACATCTTTATTTCAGGAGGGTTCTTTCTCATAGCTTTCTGAATCTTTGTTGATTGTGTGTGTGTGTGTTCTTTAGGAGTATGGGGTATTTTGTATATTTTACCTGTCTATTGTCTTCTCTGTAAGTTACAGATATCTTTTTTTTCATTTTCTCTGTATACTCTTCCATAGGCTGTTTTATATTCTATGCGTCATTTAAAATTGTACTCACTCTATTCAATGTTTTTATTATTTCATTATGATTTTCCTCTAATGTAATATTTTTCTTCGCTCTTCCAACTTGCTCTATTAATTTCCTTATTATCCTTCATTGTTTTACACCTTCTTGTTATCTCTAATTGAGCCTTTTTAAGTTTCAAATTTCTTTGAAATTATAATGATTTGAACTATGTATCTTTTTCTTTAATTAATTCTCTCTTTATCTTCCTTGTATTTGTCTCCCCTACCTTTCCCCACCTCCCCATCCTAATCTGTGTTTTATGTTGATTCCTTTCCGGTGATTACATACCTCTGATTGGGGTCAGGTATTCTTAAAGAACATAATGGGAAGAGATGGGAAATGAAGTTAGGAAGCCCATAGCTTCAGTTCAGTTTGTCCTACTGGAACTCACCTCCAGAGCTCATCTTCCTTTTGCTCTTAAGGCCTATCTCACCTCAGCCTTAGCCACCTGGCCCATGGGAAAGCTTCCCCTTCTTCCTATGCTCTCCTGTAATTAATCTGTATCACTTAGGAGGAGAGACTACAGGAAAAAACTAGAAGGTCAGCGTGATTTTGCCTTCAGCTATCTTGTTGTACCAAGTAAGGTCTCTCTGGGAAGATCATTCCCTTCTTTTAGAGTTGGCACATGCCTGTGGATTTGATTGCTCTAACTGAAGGAATATTGGACAGATACTTTGAACCTTTAATGCTCACTTGTAGAAAAATCTGTGTCCTACTGGAAGTCCGAGGGCAAAGATATTGGATGTCAATGCCTTCCCTCATTGAGGTTTCGGTTGTAAGCGGGGATTGCTACTTTTTTCATGAAACAAAGACTGACAAACTGGGTCAGTTTGGGTTTTCAGACTTGCATATTCGGCAGCAATTTTTAAAAATGAACCAACTAAGCATGTCACATCAAGGAAAACAACTGACAGTATTTGCTGACAATAAAATTCAAGCTCTCAAAATTAGAAGTTTTAAAATCTTCTATTCACCACTACAAACTTGATAGCTTCTCAATACATAAATACTTTTTGGATGATATTGGTGGTGATTTTAACAAATGTGATTTTTTCATATTGCATAATGAAATTGTTTCAACACTTGTAAGATTTGCCTAACTCCATAAACCAGTATTTTCCAAATGGCCAATCATGTATGCTACAAAAAATTCCATTCAAAGTGCAAGGGAAATCAATGGATTTTAATGTAACAGAGTAGTAAATGACTCATTGATATAGTTTCAGATTCTACATTGCAGCAAACCTTTAAGAAACTACCACTTATCGAGTTTTGGTGTAATATCAAAGAAGAATATCTAGAATTATCTGGAAACGCTTTTAAAATAATTTCCCTTTTACGACTGCAATCTGTTTGAGGCCAGAATTTGTCTTCAAATACTTTAACCAAAACAATATATAGCAATAGATGGAACACAGACTGAGAATACAGCTGTCTTCTATTAAGCCAGACATCAAAGAGATTTGCAAAACTGGGAGACAGTGCCACACTTATTAAATTTTCTTGTTTTGGAAAATACAGCTATCTTTACTAAAATATGTTATTTATGTTAGCATGAAGTGAGCTTGTTATTGTTATTTAAAAATAAAATAATAAATAATTGCTTGAAAAATTTCTTTCAATTCCTAATACAGTAAATATAGGTATAATTCACATAAACAGAAGATTTTTGGAACCCTTGATAATTCTTAAGAATGTAAAGACATCCTTAGACCAGTAAGTTTGAGAATCTCTGTGTTAGGTGTACAATGTAGTATAGTAGTAAGTGGTGCAGGAGTGCTAAAGTAGAAGAAACACTATGGGTTGGAATTGGCTTTGTTCCAGAGTGGGAAGCAGACCATAGATTGTGAAGATTCAGATGTGAGAAGTAGAGAAGCAACAGTGTGAGAAAAGGTGTGGTGATAACAGTGAGGGTGGCTTTGCAGGCCGTTGAGAGTCCCTCTCATGCTTCAAATCTCTCCTTCTTCCGCCTCATCTCTCTGACCCTTCTTTTGTCAGCACATTCCCCCTCCTCTCTCTTTCATTTGATTTTGCTCTCGCTCTCTCATCACAGCTGGAAAAGATTCCCTGCTTTTAAGGACTCATGATTATATTGGGTCCACCTGGAAAATTCACATTAATCTCCCCACCTCAAGGTATTTTACTTTTATCACATATACAAAGGCCCTTTTGCCATGTACAGTAACATTTACAGGTTCTGGGGATTAGAACACGGATGTCTTTTAGGGACCATTACTCTGCCCACCAGTCTTACTCAGTTCAAGAGGCTATAACAAAATACCATAGATTGGGTGAATTATAAACAACAGAAATTCATTTCTTACAGTTCTGAAGGCTGGGAAGTCCAAGATGAGGGTCCCAGCATGGCTCAGTTTTGGTAAGGGCCCACTTTCTGGTTCGGAGCCAGTACCTTCTCGCTGCGCTCTTACATGGTGTAAAGGGGGAAGGGAGCTTTCTCAGGCCTCTTTTATAAGGGTACTAACCCCACCCATGAGGGCTCTTCCTTCAAGATCTAATCACCTCTTAAAGGCCCCATCTCCTAATCCCATCACCTTGGGGATTAGGATTCAACATATGAATGGCAGGGCTGTGGGGGGAAGCACAATATTCAGACAATAGCACTACCAAACCATGGGATATTTTTGAGCAAGGAAGTGGCATAATGACAGTGGTATTGAAGGAAAAAAGTTCCCCAATAATTATCCAGTATGGAACTGACCTGGTGCCAAGTTTGGGGCAGAGCTCTGAGCTGTGGAAAACAACTTCCATGTGTTGTTAATGCAATACAGATGACGTATCCAGGAGGACATCTGCTGACATCCTGGAGGGCAGATCACTTTCCCATTGCCTGTGCTACCCACATTTGTCATTCAGGTCACCAAGGGGACAATCCTCCATAGCTTCAAGAAGCAGCTTCTCCTCATTTCTTACCTCTGAAATATTCCATGAAAAGAAAGGACGCAGAATTGCCATATTGGATCTTAGAAACCAACATGTTAGCAGAGCAGGGAATTTTCCCCTCTTAGGACCAGGGGTCTTAGGGGTGACCTTTCACATGAAGCATTTAGTTAAATAGTGTGGTGGGGTTACTGAACCTTAAAGTCAGAGGCAACATCTGAATGGGTATTGGGTTGCCATCAGTACTCTGAAAAAGAAACAATAAGCTTAAATGCTTTTGAGTAAGAATGTATCAGGAAGGCTAAATTATGAAAAAATGCTTGAATTAGACAAAAGAAACCCACAAGATGGATGTAGTTCAAATATTTTCCAACATAAGCTTCCTTTGGAAAGTAATTTAAGTGTTTGTTTGCCTTTCCATCGCATTTATGTGTGATATGTTGAGTAATTAACTAAGGAGGACAGAAAGGGAATCCCTGTGGTATAAGTTCCAGGAACAATTGCAGACTCATCCAAAGGTCACTTATAAATCAGAACAAGCCCAAATTCATAAGCTAGCCTCAAACAGAATCAAGTATCCTATAAAAAATAAGACAAAATTACAAGAACCATTATTTCCACCCTCTCAAAATATTTACAAGAAAACAGGACACAGTTTCTTCAGTCAGGCAAATAACTTACCCAGAGCATTCTTAACTATTGATGCTGAATATTACAGCACAAGAAGAACTTTGGCATTTTGCAACTTGCAGTGTGCAAAGTATATTATCTGTTCAATTCTCTTGGGTGTGTGCCGTTGACTATTTTTGTCTATGCATATTTTCTTGGGGAAAAGATGCCATAAAATCAGGACTGTTCTTAAGCAGAACAGGCAATATTTGCTCTAACACTTTCTCAATTCTCTTTTGCAAGGTTTTCTTCTCCTGAGGAAGCTATCGCAGCCTTTCTCCATGGAACCTACCCCAGGGAGCCATGACATTGTTACCTAGATCTCTGCACTCTCCTATCCCTAGTCCTTTGACAAGTCTCTAAATTGTATCTTCTCCTTTTGGACCCAAGGTGTTGTCCAGCTAATTGCAGACAGATGTAATGGATTAGGTTCCCTTCTAGGCAGTGTAACATCTGTAGCCTATGGACACCACCCCTCCCACTTTAGTTTTTTTAGCTCATAATTTGGGTCGGTTTTTTAAATATGTGAATAAAAGGTGAGGTGGGTAGTGATACCCAAAAAGGGAGGGCCAGGAAAAAGTGCTAAATTTGGGGACCCTGGGCATCTAGTTGGGAGAATGCACATACTGAGGCTCCAGAAAGTAGGTGTGAGGAGGGTGGAGAGAGTTTCTAAAAGGTAAGTTTTAATATATTAAAGAAAAATTATGTCTACTTCATAGGTTTGCCCTTGCTTCTGGCCTGCCATTTTTTGTGGGCCTTTTCAGTGTCTATCAGTTGCACTGAGAAGGCAGTTAGGTTCAGCCATATGTCTAAATAGTTTGTGACCTACTGTGGGAATCACTCATACTTGGCAATTTTGTTTGGACTCCCAATTTCATTTGGGAGTTCAACGAGCCTTGGGAGATGTGGGTTTATAGCATGCCACATCCAGATCAGCCAAGGGAAACTGCCTGTTATAACCATCAGAATACTCTGCCTAACCTTGGAATGCAGAAATGGCATATCAGTGCCTCAAGCACTAACCTTGTCATAAACTGGACTCTGGGTTTGTTTGTCAGAGTCATCCTTCTCCGTTGTTTAACACAGAACTATGTGCATTGCAGATGCCCCTTCTTAATACCAATTTATTTTGATTCTTCATGTATTAATACTCTTAGATGACTTAGAATGTGATTTATATATTTATTAGGGTTAAAATTTGGGTATTATAATACAATCATGTGGATTTGTGGTTTGGAGGGAACAGAACTGAACTAGGAGTCAGGAGACTTGGATTCTACTCTGCATTAGTTTAGATAATGCTATCTGCTGTAACTAACAATCCCCAAATCTATAAAGGCTTAAATGCAACAGAAGCTTGCTTATTTCTCACTCAAGAAAGGTCCAAATGTGTATTCTTTTTTTTTTTTTTTTTTTTTTTGCGGTACGCGGACCTCTCACTGTTGTGGCCTCTCCCATTGCAGAGCACAGGCTCCGGACGCGCAGGCTCAGCGGCCATGGCTCATGGGCCCAGCCGCTCCACGGCATGTGGGATCTTCCCGGACCGGGGCACGAACCCATGTCCCCTGCATCGGCAGGCAGACTCTCAACCACTGCGCCACCAGGGAAGCCCCCAAATGTGTATTCTTGATTGATGTGCTGCTCTCTTCCAAGTGGTGATTCAGGCACCCAGGATCCTGCCATCTGGTGGCTCTTCCATTTTTAAGATGTGCCTTCCAAAGTTGCTATGTTCATCTGTATCAAGCTGAAAGAAAAGGAAAGAGCAATGAAGGATTTTTCAGTTTTTAAATGAGTTTTTTCTTTTAATTAATTTTTATTGGAGTATGGTTGCTTTACCATGTTGTGTTAGCCTCCACTGCACAATATAATGAATCAGCCATACACATATGTTTATCCCCTCCCTTTTGGACTTCCCTCCCCTTAGGTCACCACATTAGGTAGAGCTCCCTATGCTTTACAGTATGTTCCCATCAGTTGTCTATTTTATACATAGTATCAATAATGTATATGTGTCAATCCCAGTCTCCCAATTCCTCCCACCCCACCCCTCTCCCGCTTGGTATCCATACATTTGTTCTCTATGTCTGTGTCTCTACTTCTGCTTTGCAAATAAGATCATCTATACCATTTTTCTAGATTCCACATATATGCGTTATTATATGATATTTGTTTTCTCTAACTTACTTCACTCTGTATCACACTCTCTAGGTCCATCCATGTCTCTACAAATGACCCAATTTCATTCCTTTTTATGGTTGAGTACTAGCCCATTGTATGTATATACCACATCTTCTTTATCCATTCCTCTGTTGATGGACATTTAGATTGCTTCCATGTCCTGGCTATTGTAAATAGTGCTGCTATGAACATTGGGATGCATGTGTTTTTTTGAATTATGGTTTTCTCTGGGTATATGCCTAGTAGTGGGATTATTGGGTCATATGGTAGTTCCATTTAAAATTTTTTATGGAACCTCCATACTGTTCTCCATAGTGGCTGTATCAATTTACATTCCCACCAACAGTGTATGAGGGTTCCATTTTCTCCACACCCTCTCCAATGTTTATTGTTTGTATGGGCCAGACATGAAATGGGTGCATAGCATTTCAACTTACCATTCTTTGACTAGAACTCAGTAATTTAGCCTCAGATAACTGCATGGGAGGCTGAGAAATTTAATCTAACACTGTATCAAGGATGAAAAGGAAACTGGTTGGATGACCAGCTAGCCAGTCTTTGCCACATAATCCTAGTTCTGCCACTGTTTATTTGATCTCTCCCTTTAGATTGTATTAATAGTAAGAACATTTTTCCAACTCCAGCATATTTAGAGAATTGCCTTACATATAGTACATGCCCATTACTGCATGCTTACCTGATAGACAAAAAGTGAATAAATAGTGTTGAACAGTCAAAATTCTGCCCTCTCTACAGCTCAGGACATTGGGTGTTATTCTAAAGGACTAAGAAATATTTTCCCTCAAGAAGTCACAAAATATCTATCTCAGGATCTCTTTGACTGTGGAGGAGACTAATATTAATGCTGCAGCCAGGACAGGGAGGCTCAAGAGGAGAAACTGCTGTGAAGAGCTGAATATCAGAAGAAAATCTGATGAAAGAATCAGTAATTAATTAGGACCAGAAGGTGGACTCTCCAGTACTCTCTTCATGCTGTCCAGGTTCCCTGGGAGAACAGAAACTGGTCTAGATGGGTTGCACAGGGCTCTGATAGGGCTTGGAGCTTTATCAACAAAGGAGGGAATGTACGATGGTCATGAAAAGAACAGACCTATAAGGATGTCACAGCCTGTAGAAGAACTTGCAGCAGTCTGCATGGGAATAATTAAGCAATGATAGATCCCAGAACAAGAGGTGTCCTCTCCAAAAACTATAGGCGATGCTGGGGACATTGTGGGGGCCTGGGCTGGAATCATACTACTGTCTACACCTAGTACCTCTGTTCTATGAGTAGTTTGTAGCAAGTATGCTCAGCAGGGAACATTAATTTGGGAGTCGAAACATCTGGGTTGTATTTCCAGACCCATAACTAACGAGCTATGTGAGCTGGGCAAGTCAGTCTACCTCTCTGGGCATCACTTTCATATTTATGAGGAAAGGTTGGATTAGATGGGTGATGATCAAGAATAATTTCTGCTGAAATTATTCAAAGTAGTCAATCCTAAACGTGCTTACCCTGGCTTGCTTGTTCCCTCCCACAGATCTTGCTCACAGTTCTCCCCTCTCTCACTCCCTCTTGCCCAACTTTGGTGTTTCCAATTCATGTGCTAAAGTCCTAACCTGACCCCCATGGCATCATATACCCGCTTCTACTGGAATCTGTGAACATTACAAAGTATCTTTTCAATGGCAGTCATCTCGTGATCTGTTGGCCTTACCATACCCAAGCAATAATAAAACCTATATTAAAATAACATAGGATGGAACCTACCTGTCCCCTGAAGCAGATATCTCTAGAGTACTTCTACTTTGAGAAATCTTTTATCCTCTTACTTTAGATAGGAGAGTATTGTACTGTTTTAACAATAGACATTTCAGGTATAATAAGTTATTGATCTTCTGAAGTTACCCAGTCATTAATTCCAATTTTATTCTGAATCAGGAATTACAAAAAGAGAAATGCCACAGAAAGTCTTATGTAAAAGTCATTGCTTAAATGGAGGCAGGGGAAAATGGGGTCCTGTTTAGGAAACCTCTCATTTTGCTTTATTATAGCTGATGGTAAAAAATCATTCTGCTGTGCTTTTTTTGGACTTCTGTTAACTTTTTTTTACTTTCCTTAGCTCTTCTCTCTTCTTTGCTTTTGGGTCAGACTAGTTGAAGCTCCCTCCTGATACTATATGATGGGATAGGTTTGGAATGTATGCTGGGAAGAATCAGGAAAATATTGGGGTAAAATTATCCTTTTAAAAGGCATATGAACATAGTGCTTTCTATGCAGTGTGTCCTCAATAAATACTTTTAAATGAATCTATTAACAATAAATGAACATGTGCTTTTGTTATTATTTTATTACATAGTATCTGTACTGAATTGTATCCCCCCTCTCAAATTCATATATTGAAGTCCCAACCCTGCTACCTCGGAATGTGATCTTATTTGCAGATAAGATTTTTTTTTTTTTTTACATCTTTATTGGAGTATAATTGCTTTACAATGGTGTGTTAGTTTCTGCTTTATAACAAAGTGAATTAGTTGTACATATACATATGTTTCCATATCTCTTCCCTCTTGCGTCTCCCTCCCTCCCACCCTCCCTATCCCAACCCATAGGTGGTCACAAACCACCTAGCTGATCTCCCTGTGCTATGCGGCTGCTTCCCACTAGCTATCTATTTTACGTTTGGTAGTGTATATATGTCCATGCCACTCTCTCGCTCAGTCACAGCTTACCCTTCCCCCTCCCCATATCCTCAAGTCCATTCTCTAGTGGGTCTGTGTCTTTATTCCTGCCTTACCCCTAGGTTCTTCATGACATTATTTTTTCTTAAATTCCATATATACATGTTAGCATATGGTATTTGTCTTTCTCTTTCTGACTTACTTCACTATGTATGACAGACTCTAGGTCCATCCACATCACTACAAATAACTCAATTTCATTCATTTTTATGGCTGAGTAATATTCCATTGTATATATGTGTCACATCTTCTTTATCCATTCATCTGTTGATGGACACTTAGGTTGCTTCCATGTCCTGGCTATTGTAAATAGAGCTGAAATGAACATTTTGGTACATGACTCTTTTTGAATTATGGCTTTCTCAGGGTATATGCCCAGTAGTGGGATTGCTGGGTCATATGGTAGTTCCATTTTTAGTTTTTTAAGGAACCTCCATACTGTTCTACATAGTGGCTGTACCAATTCACATTGCCATCAGCAGTGCAAGAGTGTTCCCTTTTCTCCACACCCTCTCCAGCATTTATTGTTTCTAGCTTTTTTGATGATGGCCATTCTGACTGGTGTGAGATGATATCTCATTG